>NC_140184.1:43000362-43450362 GCF_963971535.1 Notolepis coatsorum | reverse complement strand
ACCCCCCCGACACTCAACTAACCGCTTCGGACAGTCCTTCATACCAGCGGCCATCAGGCTCCACAACAGTGGGCAGCGACTAGCGGCCTCCAGTCTCCACAACAGGGGGCAGCGACTGCTGCCAGACATTGACCTGCGACTAATAGGAACCCAAGGAGGACAATAACACTACCTCAGGCATACTGCACCTTATGTGGATACTGTGATATACTGTAAATAATGTATATTTCAGTGGATACTGTGATACTGTGAATAATGTATATTTCAGTAGATAGTAAATTATAACACTACCTTATGCATACTGCACCTTACTGTGAATACTGTGAATATATTTTCCAGCTAGTTAGATAGTAAATTATATTGACCTATTTGTTTACACTGCTTGTGTTGTTTTTACTACCTGTACCCCCCCTTCCCCCATGCTGCTATGATGCCTGAATTTCCCCAAGGGGATCAATAGATAAAGGAATATCTTATCTTATTTTACACACACACACACACACACACACACACACACACACACACACACACACACACACACACACACACACACACACACACACACACACACACACACACAGGGGCGGACCTAGCCCATTTGGCGCCCTAGGCGAGATTCACCACTTCATAGTTCTCTAACGTTAGTCTTTCTTTCCTCAACGTTCAATTCTATAAACACTTGACCGATACCCATCAATGCACAGCGCTCTAGCATGTTCTGACTTATGTGAACACCTAAAGCTGAGGCTCAGACCGACCGTTTTAGATTTTTGGCTCATTTTCCCTTATGTTAGAATTTTTTTAATGTAAAAATAATGGTTGCAGATATAGAGGGGGGCGCCAAAACTGCACAGATTTTTTTTTTTTTGGCGCCCCCCTCTGGGTGGCGCTCTAGGCGACCGCCTATATCGCCTGTAGGAAGGTCCGCCCCTGCACACACGCACACACTCTCTCTCTCTCTTCTCTCTCTCTCTCTCTCTCTCTCTCTCTCTCTCTCTCTCTCTCTCTCTCTCTCTCTCTCTCTCTCTCTCTCTCTCTCTCTCTCTCTCTCTCTCTCTCTCTCTCTCTCTCTCTCTCTCTCTCTCTCTCTCTCTCTCTCTCTCTCTCTCTCTCTCTCTCTCTCTCTCTCTCTCTCTCTCTCTCTCTCTCTCTCTCTCTCTGCTGGTTGAGCTTGTCCCCAATGTCAGTGTCCAATCAGGTACGTGGTTTGTCCAACGTCACACGATGTAGCCAGTGAGCTTGGAGCTACGTGACTCGTGAGTCTTTTCGTGGATTTTGAATTTTCCAACAGCAGCAGAAGTTGAAGACAGACAGTGTGTCTTTCTATGAGCATCGCGCCTAAAGTAAGTGCAGTTATATGCTGTCTGATAATGTTGTTTCACGTCCAGGTGTTAATTGTCTCTAAACACTGTGATGAAGTTGCTTTGTGATGAAGTTAACGTTTGGCTTGCTTGCTGAGACTTTGCAATATTTTGTTGTTGTTGTGCTATCTAACGTTGACTTTAGCTAACGTTAGCTAAATTAGTGCCTCGTTAGGTAGCGGACGCTGTATGAACAGTAGCTAACCTTAACTAAGTGGCTATGATGAAATAACGTTAAAAATCAATAGCAAGATAAACGTTTACTGTTAGCTGACATCCAGTGAGTGCAGCTAACGTTAATAACCTGCTTTTAATTGGCGTAAGGCTGAACAAGTCTTATTCACACGGTGAATTGTTGTGTAATATAATAACGTTTAGTTTGATAGTTATTGAGAATATGAGTTTGAATATGGCCACCGGTGTTGTTCAAGCAAGGTATTGCTATTTTTCATCACTTCATGTACTGTAGCCCCTTACGTGACTCGCAGTCACGTAAGGGGCTACACTTCATGGTGCTGTAATTAACACAACACACGGATTCAATATAACTGATGAAATCACTGGTGGCCATATTCAAACTAATTTACTTTCATTAACTGTCAAACTAAATGAATGTGTGCAAAACTGTTTAGAGTTTGTACATTGGAATATTGTACATTGGAATACTGACAAAGGCATACCTCAGTGGTCATTTACTGTACAACTGGGTTAGGACATTTGTAGGGGCCAGTTTCGAATTGCAGTCTCCCGTAGGTGTTCTTTGAGAGTGTTTTTGAAAGTGGGTAGTGATTCACATTCCTTTACAGCTTTGGGTAGGGCGTTCCACATTGATGTGGCATAATTGCGAAACGTGTTTAGTCCCTTGTTTGAGCCGAATCTGGGTGTAACATGATTTGTGGAGCTCCCTCTGGTGTTGTGATCGTGGTATTCACTGACCTTTGGGAAGTATTTTGACATGTACATGGGTACCTTGGTCGTGTAGACGGTGTAGTGTATCTTGTAGACCAGGCCCATTGCAAGTTGCTGTACTCTGTCGTCTACTCTAAACCATCCTACTAGGTTGTCAAAGTGGGCAGGGGTGAGGTGGGTTCTAGGAGTCAGGTCAAGCAGTAGTCTGACTAGTTTGTTTTGAGATGTTTGTAATTTGGTTTTTAGTGCCTTTGAGGTGCTTTGGTACCATGAGGTGCAAGCATAGTCGTAGTACCCTTGAATGAGCTCCTGCTAGAGTCTTCAGGGTATTCTTGTTTACCAGAGAGGAGATCCGGTACAAGAATCGAGTTCGTTGGTTGACTTTTTTTATTACATTGGATGCCATTTTGTCACAGGAAAGATTAGCCTCTAGGATGGAACCCAGGTAGGTAATTTCATCTTTCCTTGTGACAATATTGTCACCCACTGTAACTGAGAAGCCGTCGGTCTTGCTGAGTTTGTTATTTGAACCGAAGAGAATGGATTCTGTTTTGCCCATGTCACCATGTGTAATGATAGTTTGTTATCGGCGAGCCATATGCAGATTTTGCCTAGTTCCGAGCTGAGGGTTTTTTTCAACCTGTAACTTGTTCTTGCTTTTAGCTTGTCAATCAGAATGGTGTGATTGACAGTGTCGAAGGCCTTTTGTAGGTCCAGCATGACCATGCCGCAGTATTTGCCCGCGTCCACCTCTTGTTTGATGTGGTCGTTCAAATACAGAAGGCATGTGTCAGTGGAGTGGGATGTTCTGAAGCCAGATTGGAATTCGTAGTAGGGCTGGGCGATATGGAAAAAAATCATATCGCGATAACGATATGATAATGTTATCATATTTCTCTATCGATAATTATCGAATTGTAAAAAAAAAGTTTTTTTTTTTTATAAAACAGATGTATGTTTATTTTGCAGCAATTCTTTGTCATTGCCGCCATCTTTAGTGTTACATCCCCTCACACTCCAGTTCTCATGCTGCAGCTGGTTTAAAAGCTAAAGTAAACCGGCTTCTCTGCTGGCTGTGGCTCCAGGGGAGTTGAACAGTTCTGGCTCTGCTAGTTTATTTTCGATCTTTTGGCGCTTTTTTGGTGGACAAACCACCGCACATGTGCACTGTGACTTGTGACTGGAGTCTAGTTCTGCTAGCACACATAGCCTACTGTGTACAGACGGTTTCAAACTGTATTTTAAATTAGAAAGCAAACAAAATAAATGGACGAGAAAAATAAATCTCAATTTGGTCAGTATTGTCATTTGGACAAGCAAAGCCATTACTTTAAGTTGCAGGCAAGAAAGACAAGTCTGTCCACTGTCTCTGGTTTTAAAACTGCCCTGTTGCAGGTATATAAAAAAAAAATATATATATATATATATATATATATATATATATATATATATATATATATTAGAGGTGGGCATAGATACATTTTTTTAATCTAGATTAATCTATCTGCAATCCTGGATTAATCTAGATTAAAATGGCTAAAAAAAAAAAAAAAAAAAACCTGCCGAAGGCATTCAAAATATGTGTGTTCTACCCAAATAATGACCAGAAGTAAGTCCTTACTTTTTCTTTCCTCCTTATGTTTCTCAGGCCAGGTGGCCCATTACACCATGAGCCCATCTCCCGTTTCCAAAATGCATTACAGACTGTTTGAAAAAGCTGTTTTGCTATGATAATTGGTAATGAAATATCAAAATAATGTTCAATAAGATGTACTTGTGTTTAATAAGTTGTTTTATTCAGAAGTTAACCCAAATAAATAATATTACCAGTACAGTACAGTATCTAGCACACTCTCAGGAGCAAAACAGAAAAAATAATTTCAAACTTGAACTATGTGACATGGCTTGAATCAACTGCTCCAGTGGAGTTGCTCAGTGGCCAATGGTGTCAACTGTGGTTGTACTGGGCAGCTCCCAGGTGTGAATGGAACTGTGTGAATGTGAAGCAGGGCGTTCCTGAAAAAGAGCATCTGTGCTCAGCGAACCTACCCTGGGTAAATAAAGTTTATTTTTTATTTTATTTTTTTTATTATATATTTTTTTAACAACAGATGTATGTTTATTTTGCAGCAATTCTTTGTCATTGCCGCCATTTTTAGTGTTACATCCCCTCACACTCCAGTTCTCAGGCTGCAGCTGGTTTAAAAGCTAAAGTAAACCGGCTTCTCTGCTGGCTGTGGCTCCAGAGGAGTTGAACAGTTCTGGCTCTGCTAGTTTATTTTCGATCTTTTGGCGCTTTTTTGGTGGACAAACCACCGCACATGTGCACTGTGACTCGTGACTGGAGTCTAGTTCTGCTAGCACACATAGCCTATCGTGTACAGACGGTTTCAAAATGTATTTTAAATTAGAAAGCAAACAAAATAAATGGACAAGAGAAAAAGAAATCTGAATTTGGTCAGTATTGTCATTTGGACAAGCAAAGCCATTACTTTAAGTTGCAGCTTGCAGGCAAGAAAGACAAGTCTGTCCACTGTCTCTGGTTTTAAAACTGCCCTGTTGCAGGTAAAACAAATAAAAAAAAAACGATTTTTCGATTTTTTATTTATTTCGATATTCGATATCGATTATTAAAATATATCGCGATATTTATCATTATAGTTATATCGCCCAGCCCTAGTTCGTATACTAATTTTTCCATGACTTTCGAGATGGATGTAAGGATAGAAACAGGGCGGTAGTTACCCATAGTTTGCAGGGTCTGTTTCTGTTGAGTAACTAACTACCTGGTCCCAGGGAGAGACTTTCACTACATTTTGTGAATCAGACCCTGATAAATTCTAGTTTTCTAAGGTATCGTTACTTTGCTATATCTCTGCATATCCACCTGAGAAACTCATGCTGGAGAGGTCAGAGCGAGTTCCACTTGAGTCCGACTCCCACACATTCAGGACAAACACGGTCTCCACACTGTTGGCCACTCAAGTAGTTTGGCGGAGGGGGGGGGGGTAGTACTAGTGCCATAGGTGTTGAGGTGTTGTTAATTCACTTCATTCACCTTGCTCAGATTTGGCTGCTGGCCCCGATACAGGAATCAAACCGGTGACCTTCCAATCACAAGCTACTCTACTTCTCTAACATTTAGGCTGCCACCCCCTTTCCCCCCTGCAGGTTTTCAGTCATGAGCTGGGTCGTGGAGGAGTGGAAGGATGGGCTTACAGGGAAAGCTCTGCAGAAGATCCAGGAGATCGAGTCCCAGCTGGACAAACTGAGGAAGGAAAGGAGCCAGAAACAATTCCAAGTAGACTCACTGGAGGCTGCCCTGCAGAAACAGAAACAAAAGGTCAGTCCCTCTTTTTTTTGTCCTTGTATATTACCCTCCCTGGTATTCGGGACAGGCACAACTAAAGTTTCCCTAGATAGAGTACTCCAGGCCGCAGTGATTCCCAACCTGGGGTCCGCGGACGGTCCGCCAGGGGGCGCAGGGGGTCCGCCAGACCACAGATGATTTTTTTTTTTTTTTATTATTATTTTTTAGTTCAGAGAAATATTTAATTAGCATATTTTTATCATCAGAAGCATGAATAGTCTCTCCACTACAATAAAAAAGAAAGATAAACAAATAAACATCTAGACATGATTTTTTAACGTTAACAGTAGGCTACCGGGTAGCCGCTAAAACGCGACTCAGTTGACTGTATCACTTTCCGTAGCTAGCCTAGCACGCTAGTTAACTTTCTCGGCTCGTCTGCAGTCAGCCGCCAGAGGCGAAAATGTGTGACAAACGAAAAGGAGATGACGGCAGCTCATCTGCAAAAAAAGTTAGGACCTACAGCAATCGCGAAAATTACATCACCATGGGCTTCACTGAGGGACCAGACAAACGACCTGAGTGTGTGATTTGTGGAGAAAAGTTGGCAAACTCGAGCCTGAAGCCCAGCAAGCTGAAGAGACATCAGGCGTCTAAGCACCCAGAAACCGTTGGGAAGGATCCAGACTTTTTTTGGAGGAAAGAACAGTCTCTCAAGGCGAACAAGCCTGTTGATGTTAGAGTAGCGTGGAGCAGGGGTGGCAGTGATTTACAGAAGGCTACCGAAGCCTCCTTTGAGTGTTCGCTTTTAATTGCAAAAGCAAAGAAACCGCACAATATTGGCGAGCAGCTCATCAAACCAGCCTGCATCAAAATGGTTTAGAAACTGTGCGGCCCACAGGTGGCGGATAAACTAAAATCAGTACCACTCTCGAACAATGTAGTGAAAGACCGAATTGATAAGATGTCAAGTGATTGCGAGCAGCAGCTGTCAGAAAAGCTTAGAAAGGGTCCATTTGCCATACAACTTGATGAAACTACAACTGTCGCAGACGAGGCTGTGCTCATCGTTTATGTGCAATATATCGAAAATGAGGATCTGAAGCAGGACATTCTCATGTCAGTCAACCTTACTACCACCACTCGAGGTGAGGATATTTTTACTGCAGTGGATTCTTACTTCATTCAACATAAATGCAAACCGTTCACCATTAGGGCCTGATTTGAGAGGATGAATACAGGATTTGAATATTGGCCAAAATTTTGAAATACATATGGTGCAAGATTAGATTTGTTGATTGAAGGAACAAGTCAAAGAAGCATAGTGGATCTAATTATGATGCATATGCCTGTGTATAAGCAGTTTGTTATTAAAATGACAAAAAAAAGTATTAAAATGACAAAAAAAAGTATTTTATGGTATTTTATTAGGAGGGGGGTCCAGGAATTTCATCAGAGATGTTTGGGGGTCCCTGGGGGAAAAAAGCTTGGGAACCCCTGCTCCAGGGTATTCACGGGATATTAAAAAAATAAGTTTTTGCTAGTATGGTTGTCAAATTGGTGATAAAAGGGTCTTTAAAAGTCTTAAATTGAACTTGTTGAAACCTGCAGATACCCTGTACTCAAAACAGTCAGTTACCATTTGTAATAATGACATTACATCCACTCTGTCTGCAGCAGGTCTATTCGCTCATGGAATGGCATATTTCTTAAAGGGGAACTATCTTATAAATGGCCTTTTTGAGTGTTTAGCATTGTTTCCTAGCTATGTGAACTTATATTAATATGATCTATGTCTCAAAATTCTCATATTGGCGCATTCTTCCAATTCTCCTCTCACAATATTCACCCTCACTGAACTGAGTCGTTTGAAAATGTGCCTATATGTGATGTCATATAGTCGCTGCTGCATGTTAATGTTCAGGCGAACACAACGGTGCACAGTGGTTTAGGTGGCACCTGCAGCTGCGGCTGCAAAACAGCTCGAAATCTTGAGGTAGAAAAATGCTGTTTTTGAGGACTTGATTAGAAATACAAAACAATGAATAAAAAAAATATATATATTACAGAGGTGTTCCATAGACTCACAGGAATTGTGTAAAAGTGCCCAAATAGTGAAAAAAATAGTAAAATAGTTCCCCTTTAACTCTTTCAGTGCCGTGGGCCTAGCCCATATTTGTTCCTACTGCACCACCGCTCTAAATGATAGGGATGCGTGGCGGTGTTTGCAGGGCTATATCTATATTCTATATTATAGCTATATGAATACAATACTATGCCTCATTTGACATCAACTATCCATTGTTCAATATGTGAAAAACGGGGTTGTCACCAGCTTGGCTGGCCGTTCACACTAATACAATTGGCAGTATTAGAGGGTGGGAGAAGCTGGCGGGGTGGGTCCGGGTCGTTGTAAACAGCGACTCCTACAGTTCGGTCGGGGCGCCTGCTAAGCGCGGATAGGATCTAATTAGGGGCATAGTGTGATCCTTCCACACGCTACGCCCTCTCAGTGAGAATCCGCGCTGCCAGGTGAAAAGAAGCGGTTGATTGGCTAGACGTGTGTCGGAGGAAGCACGTGAGATAGCCTCCACTCTCCCAGACCGACTGTGGGGGGTAAGTGCGCAGCGACCAGGAAGGGGATTGGGAATTGGCATAACGACTAACATTGGAATGGGAGAAAATCAGAGGAAAAAGGAGGGGGAAAAAGATAAAGATAAAAAAAAAAGAAAAATGTGAAAAAGATATTTTTTTTTCATGTATACGTTCGCGTGTTATAAGTATAGTTTCAGAGTGATCCTGGCTAATTCCAGAAAACGGCCCTATGGAGCAATATGTGAATTTGACTAAAATAGTTGGCGTTGCTCGCCTGGACACGCTACTATTTCCAAATCAAATGTATATAATGGGTATTATGTTTCATCATGAATGCTGATGGGGGGGGGGTCGTTTTTTGATGCTTTGATCGCCACCAATGGCATACGTTCTGGAGTACGCTAGGGCTGCACGATTAATTAAACTATTTTTAATCAAAACCGCGATTTGGAATGATGCAATTATCAAATCGTGCAATTTTTTTTTTACCTTTTTTTTTAACCAGGAAGTCCCATTGAGATACAAGATCGGTTTGGGAGAGGGAGGTAAGGGGTTTTAGATTGTGTGTTGTGAACTTTAGACTTCAGAGAGGGAGAGTAAAGTACAGAAAAAAAGGTACCGTTGGGTACCGGTATCGATTCCCAGGTAAAAATAAACATTTTCAGTAGGGCTGTCTTAAATACTTCGAAGCTTCGAAGCTTCGTTCGATGGCACAAGCTTCGAACATTAAAAAAAAAATCGAAGTTTAACGTTTCAAATTTTTTTTTTTTTTTTTACTTCGATGTGTGTGTGAACTACCCATCCCAGTTAGCACAGCCGAATCCCGTCCAATCTTTCGCTGTCGACTAAAGACTCACTTCTTCAACCATTATCTGAAATGATAAAAAAAAAAAAAAAAAAAATCTAACCGTGACTAACCTTACTGTCATGCACTTGTCCTAATAAACTAACCTACACTGTAACACGCAACACTTTGATGAACATTGTTACTCAGCTGATAGAGTTGTACCCTTCTTGCTGTCTTGTCGTACAGAACTTGTAAGTCGCTTTGGATAAAAGCGTCAGCTAAATGACTAAATGTAAGTGTGTGTGTGTGTGTGTGTGCGCGCGCCTTGTAGAATTCCACACATAAGAAAGAAAGATACTGGGATGAATAAACAAAATAGGAAATACAATGTAGAAATGCATGCAATACATAAATACATATGAATCTCCATATATGAAATATAACATTTAGATAAGGTGCTACTGAGATGTTTTGGTGAGTTCTTTGTTTTTTTGTGGAAGTTGCCCTTCTTAAAAATGCATGAACATTCACTGATAATTGGTCTGTAGTGGAGTCTACAAGGTCTACATTGCCGGACCATGTAGAATCCGGACCTTGTAGACTGACATAATTCTGTGCATAGTTTAGTCTACACAGGCCATATTTCAAATAATCAAAATCTTACTTCATTCATCTTAAACATTCTTGATTTGGGGGATTGGTAGTTCCCATGAAATCTGAAGTTGTTCAAACGACAACAGCGATCCACCTTGAATTAAATCACACAGCCGAGTGAAACCTTGTTGGATGCGTCAGTCACGAAAGGGGCTACTTAATTAATTAATCCAACCCACTTTATTTATAGAGCACATTTAAAAACAACACATTTTACGAAAGTGCTGTACAAGTCCCACAACATAAGATAAAAAAAAGAGAATATTAAAAAAATATTAAAAAATATTTATTTTTTTATTCTTTTTAATTTTGTTTAAATTTTTTTCGAAGCTTCAAATTAAAATCGAAGCTCGGCCCCGAAGCTTCGATTGCCAAAAAAAGCTTCGAAGGTCAGCCCTAATTTTCAGGCTCGGTGTCCCGAAAAGACCCACCGCGTAGGCCAGATGCAAGCCGCATTTTACAGTAAACCTCTGTGGGGCTGCTTTTTTTTTTTTTTTTTTTTAATTGTAATCGCAATCGCAATATCTGTCAGAAAAATCGCAATTAGATTATTTCCCAAAATCGTGCAGCCCTAGAGTACGCTACACATGGTCGTTGCGATCGATGTGAAATCATGGTTGGATCAAAGCAGGATTGATGTCATATAGTCCTTACCTTCACTAGGAGGTATTGGTGTCCATCGTGTCGCCAACATAATCCACCACAACACATGCATCGGGGGCATTGGACACATTTCAATGTCATCGAGTGAACCGCTAGACACGCCTGACCAAAAAAACTGCGCCCGGAGTGAATTAAATGTAACACCGGGTGTCAAAAAAAGGTTTTGAAGGGTGGGGGATACTGCCACCTACCAGAATGCGGCCGGTATTGCACTCTAGCTATCTCAGAGTGATTCCCTATGGTAATCCTGAGGTCCCTGTGAGAGAAATTAATAAAAATATAGAATAAAATAAATAACGATGAAAACCCGACTATACTCGGGTCTGGCGCTGAGCGGTTGGCGAGTTAACCCGACTTTCCTCGGGTCTGGCGCTGATTGAGTTAAGCCTGATCGGTACTCGGTCGAGATTTAGTTAGCGTTGCACAAATTGATCAATGCAATCCGTATTAAGTGATTGAGCTTTTGGTCATTGTTAGCATGGTGTTATTCACCGTCAAAGATGAAATCTTTTTATATTCTCCTTTGGTTCATTACAATTTACTCAAGTATAGTAACGGACACAATATATCTGACACTGGAGTGGGGATACATTCCCTGATGTCCATAGAGGTCCCTAGATACCAAGAACATGTAAATGGACCTTGTAGTTGTGGAGCAATTCTTCATTTACTTGTGTATGTACTTTTAGGCGAATTTTCTGAAAATATGGCTAGGGTTTAGGGCTGCAACTAACAATTATTTTGGTAGTCGACTAATCTGTCGATTATTTTTTTGATTAGTCGACTAATCTAACGGTTATTTCTGTCACACCCTCCATCTCTGCTTCCTGTGGGCTCCTCTGCCTCCTTTTCCGGGCTCTTAGCAGACTTCTTAGCTTAACATAACAGACTGACAGTAAGTTTGGGGGAACTAATGGGATAACTGGGGTTGCAACAAAAGTGCAACTAGGGCTAACGACACAATGAAATAAAATAATAAATAATATATCCTTCTTAGCAGACTTATTAGCTTAAAGGCCAACTTGCATGTTGTATTTTTGTTCAATAAAAATGTGGACTAGGCCAACGGTGACTTTCATGAAGAAGAAATTGACCCAGTTTTAGCGTTTTTATCAAACATTTTGTCTGCCCAACACAATCACCACGCACGTGGATATTTTAATCAATGGTTCATAACGTGCGCGTGTAATCGAAATGATGTCGTCACAACAGGTGCAGGGCACCAGGGGGCTCTGAGCTCTGGGAGAATGTATCTGTTTCACCTAACAACACTATTGCTCCGTGATCATAGCCATCCATCTCTAAAGCTAACCACTATTTGTAAAAGCCACAACCACGTTACCATATTTGTAATAATGTAAATCATTGTGTCGTTGTACATATTGTGTATACACCGTTAGAAGCTAACATAGCTTAGCTTGGTAGCTATTGTGCTAACAACATATCCCGACGTCCAGCTCGCTAGCCGGCATCAACGCCCGACCCAAAATGGTTCTCTCCTCTCTGTACACCCCCGTCCCCACAAGTACCCTGCCAGGGAGCCCATGGACACGACAACAGCAGCAGCAGCCATAAGGTGCTCGAGCCCGTAACGCTAGTGGTACACGATAGCTATGAGCTAACTAACGCTACAAGCTCAAACACCCTACAACCACCACTACTGTCGCGTCCACAAGCTCCCCGACAGAACACCCGCGAGGACAAAGGCACACAAAGAGGAGAGAACCACCCCAAATCGGGCACTCATGCCGGCCAACAAGCCAGACGCCGCAGCACGTTGTTAGCACAATAGTAGCCCACTCGGTGCATCACAGTCACCATTGATCAACATGCAGCGACGTGTAGCTTGCATGATGCGTGTGCAGTGCTTTGCCACACAGGTCTGAGAAGAGGACCTGCACATGATTTTACTCGTTCCCCAAACTCCTCTACATGCCCCGATCTAAAATGGTTCACGACAGTAGACATAATGCTAACGTTAGCCAGCGCCATTTATCCAGTAGTACTATGACCCGGACGGGCATAAGGCATACGTTTCCTGAAGTGACGTCACAGCCGTGCTAGCGTCTGATAAGCTTTTAGATTTGCTCGTGCATGTTATTCGTGCGTGGACCTTTTTAACCATTTCTGAGTGAAATTTCCGGCGTCAAATGAAAAAAGAAAATAATTAAATTAGATACAAATGATGTAAACTACCCATAATTGCAGAGTAGGGTTTAACCTGCAAGTTGGCCTCATCCCAGGGAACTAATGGGATAACTGGGGATGATGTTTGCTCCTGACAAGAGTCTAAAAGTCTGGGGTGATGGTAGACAAAGCAACTCTGAGGTCATGCTCAATGTTCAATCTGTTCCTCTGTTTTGTCTTCAGCTGGACCAGAGCTGAGAAGCCACTTTCACAAAGATAGGTAGTGCAAAAAAAGATTATATAAATATTTGTTATTTTTTTTTTTTATGACACATCGCCGCGAAAATTCGGCGTCGACGAGTTTTTATGATCGACGTTGTCGATTATGTCGACTAATCGTTGCAGCCCTACTAGGGTTTAACAGGTTAAGAAAAAAGTGTCTTCACTGTTTGTATCAATAGTCTATAAACGCTAAATGCCATGAATTGACATGTATAGCTGTTCTGCAATTACTCTCAGTATTATTATTTTAGAAAATCGCAAAGCAGATTTGTATATAGGGAAGCAATTTATTCTGGGATTTGCATACTCCTTTAATTTATCATGGCACATGCTGTCCATCTCCTAACTATTCCCCAGCAAGTTTAGCTCAAAACCCTGCCCCTATCGTTTTCATTGGCTTACATGCCGTGGCCTCACACAGCGCCAACTGTGAATCTCACCATCTCAAAGATGACAGCATATGCAGCAGCATCCCCTGTTGGGGTTGGTTATTACTCAACGTTGTAAAGTATTACATACACGTTTCCTTATGAATGATGATATTTGAGGAGCCTAATAATAGGGACTTTAATTCCTCATTTTTGTATTTGTGCCTGTTTTACAAGGAACATATACAAGTGTCATACTCCTTGCTGGTTTACAGAGGCTGTCAGTGGACCCTGTCGGTAGCAGTGATGATTGCATCCAGTCCTCACAATTCAACTTGGAAAATTAATGTAGCCTACTTGAGGCTTCGACTGACCATGCATAGCTGATGTGAAAAAAAGGTTTTTGATTTGGGGACAATGAGATGTATGGCAAGGAAGCCAGCCCTTTTGTCAAACATACTGTCAGATCATATTCACTGTTAACCATAGGTAAAGTTATTGACAGAAAGGCTTGCTAGCATAAAGTTAGCTTTCTGGGCCATTGGTTGTTGTCAAGCAGTTGCTAAGGTAGAGTAGAGGGACTATAATGAAAGTCAGCAGTGAGCAAAGCCTGTATTTGGCAAGTGGCCATGGTCTAAGCGGAATAATTAACTTGCAGTTGTGCGTTAAACAGTTTTTAGGCACTTTGGCTCTGCTGCACATTGGGTGGTTCTTCCCTTACATACATCTGGCTGGGTGATTGTGGTGGAGAAACGTAAACCTTCCCCCCATTGTCTGTAGGTGGAGAGTGAGCGGAGCGATGGGGGGGCCCTGAAGAGAGAGAACCAGTCTCTAGTGCAGTCGTGCGATGTTCTGGAAAAAGCCAGACAGAGGGCCGTCCATGACCTGGGGGTGAAGGAGCAACAGGTCAGTATGGCTCCATCGCAGCCAGGTCTGGGATTCACCAAAGAGACTGGCTGGAAAGAATTCCCAATTGTTGTCATTGTAGTTAATGAGTGATTCCATTAGAGCACATTGGTGAAAATCACACAATTCTGGTCAAATTTCTGGCATGTATATAAGCAATACGACATAGTAAATAACATGTTTTTCTTTTACTATCGGCTAACCTACTGTATGTTGTTTACTATAGGCTAGGGATGCACCGAATGGGAAATTCTTGGCCGATACCGAAAATAGGAAACAGTTGGCCGAAAACCGAATGCCGAAAGGCCGAAAATTATTAATATAAATATATATATATATATATATATATATATATATATATATATATGTTTTTTTTTCTCTTTTTTTTAGCTACCTGATTATGGCAAAAGACATGATTATGGCTAAACTTAACTTAAATAATATTAATAATCACTATTATGGGCCCATAAAACATTTATTCAGCACTTTTGAATGCATTAATTCCAGACTGTTAAGACTAAAAGACTACAACGATTGATGATGACTTCCTGTCCTCGCATTTCCATTTCCGGTTTAACGATACATTTTCAACAACGGATTGCTGCTAATTAAACACTTCATTTAAACGGAGTAACGTTAACGTTATGTCGAGTTCATACGTGTAGTGTAGTATGAACTCGTCACTCATAACGTTAACATTACTCAGTGTCCACTGTTGCTGCCACCGTTGCGTCGCAGATGGATGGTACACTGTTAGCTCCGTAGCTAATCCGCTCCTAGACTACTGATAGCAGTACCGTTAACGTCGGAGCTGATCAATACTCCGGTTTTTTCTAATTTAGTTTAGAGCCGGGTTTCGGGGGGCATCCCTACTCCCAAGAGGAGTTAGTTATCACAGGCTGTAGAATGCAGGAAGAGCTGCCAAGCTGCTCACGTTACATGTTGCGCATGCTACCGGTATGTCTGTAGTCGCGTTTTGATGACGTCATCACAACAACACGTTATTTGACTTTCGGTCATATATTTTCGGTGCTAAAACCCTTTCGGCCGAAAGAGCCTTTTTAACCATTTTCGTCCGATAATTTTCGGTAGCCGAATTTTCGGTGCATCCCTACTATAGGCTAACCTATAGGATGTCATTTACTATCAGCTAACCTACTGGATGTTATTTACTATAGGCTAACCTATAGGATGTTATTTACTATTGGCTAACTCATGGGATGTTGTTTACTATAGGCTAACCTATATGATGTTATTTACTATAGGCTAACCTACAGGATGCTATTTACTATAGGTTAAACTACAGGATGTTATTTACTGTAGGCTAACTTATTACATCAAGTGTTCTATTGCTTTTATACTGTACACCGTATATATTTGTATTACAACTGTTTTATCTGGTTTCATATTGTGAATAAAACGCAGATCAAGTTTTGATTAAGAGTTCATTCTTCTCTGTATACTGTACAGTATGTGTTGCTAATAGTGATGCACGATATATCGGCCGATATGGCCGTTTTTTTTCTACACATCTGTATCGGTTCGATATCAAGATTGGGCCGATTATATAAAAAAAAAATCATTTTTTTCCCACATTTTAATATATTTTTTTTGTATACATGTTTTGGCCTTAAATAGTTTCAAAATATCACGCATTTCTGAAAATAAGTTACAAAAGTAAAAAGAAAATGCGTTTTGGAAAATAGCTCTTTATTTGATTATCATAAAAAAGTGTTTTCTATACAGAGATATCGACATTGGTAAATATCGGTATCGGCCAGAACAGCAATATTAATATCGGTTATCGGTATCGGCCACAATTTTCACATCGGTGCATCACTAGTTGCTAAGTAACTCATTCGTCATGTTGTAACAAAATAACCCACTTCTCTCAGCCAGTCCCATTGCTTGATTGGAACCAACTGTTGTATAATGGTATATAACTGTAGAATACATCCAGAGACATGAGTATAAGATGAAAAGTCCTTTTTCACTTCATGGGGTCTTATACAAGGTCAGGTCAGTGTTGTCATAATAATCTGGTCATTTTGACAGAACCTTGCAATTCTGACCCTAGGTGAACTACCTGGACGGCCAGCTGAGCGCATGCAAGAAGACCATAGAAAGACTGGAGCAGGAGTTGAAGAAGTAAGTCAGCTTGCCAGCGAAGGTGGTTGATATATACAAATGATAAACTATACTGTAGTTCCTGACGTGGCTTTTGAGAGGCTGGGAAGAGGTTCTTATTACCTGCCAACAGGGGTACATGTTGATTCCAGAACCACTATACTACACCATCCCTGGACACAGTGATTTGACATGGGTAGATTGGTGACAGGCCAGTCCTTTACGTTGCATCTCCTCTCCTTCTCAGATATAAGAATGGACTGGATCGTTGTCAGCCCTCCTCTTCCTCGTCCTCTTCTGAACTGCAGCCCTCCACGCCTCAGAAAACCTTTGCTACCCTGGCCGCCACACCAGCCCACGGACAGCAAGGTATTTTACTACCGGTTTCCTGCATAAGTCAAGTGATTAGGACATTTGTTTATTAGGCCTTTAAAAGTTATGGAAAAGGTTAAAGTTGAATTATAGTTGACTATGTAAAAAATACAGGGTTCCTGCTAGCGAAACATAACCTGGGGTATTAAAATTGGCTAGTAAAAATATATATAAAAAAACAACAACATTTTAACAGAGACGCTGACAAATACTGGTCAGGGAAGTTGCACTACTGTATGTGTTATGGATAAGTCATGGAATATTGAAAATGTGAAAGAGAGACCATACAGTTCCACTTCATGGCAAGTCACTCCGGATTAGAGTATCATGTAAAGGCCTCTGTCTGTCCCAGATAACAGACTGGAGGAACTGCAGGAGAAATACAAGCAGGAGGTGGAGGAGCGGAAGAGGTTGGAGACAGAACTGAAAGTCCTACAGGTCAAGGTAAGTGAGAATGACACAGGAAGGCCAGATAGTAGATGAAGGCAGGGTTCGCACAAGGTCCTTGAAGTGCTTAAACTGCTAAAAAATAAATCAAGGCCTGGAATTCCTTGAAAACGGCAACATTTTTAACAGTGCTTAAAAAGTCCCTGAAATTCAAATCGACCATTTGCATTGAACGTTTTGTTCATCCATGATAAAATAGTTCTGAGTCAAGAAATATAAATGTATCTAAATTGTAACTATTGGATCCGAAAAAAAATTCTATAAAAAAAAACAGCATTTAAAAGTGAATTGTATCCTTTTAACACTTTTAGCACCAGGGGTTGCTGTTGAAATGCCATCGCCTTTTAACATGGGGATATGTGGCTGTGTTTGCAGGCCTAAAGCTATATTATATATTATAGCTATGGATCTAATAATATAGTCGATTGTCATTGAGTTTCTCCCGGTCAAGATGCAAAAAACAGATACTTTTTTCATTCATACATTCCCGTTTTATACCGTGGTGATAATGAGTATAGTTTTAGAGTAATGCTGTGTAATTCCAGGAAACGCCGCTAAACAGCATTTCAGTGCATTTCACTAGGAATCGTGCCATTCCTCGCTTGGATCAACAATCAATCTGAAATCAACACTAGATTATCGGTATTATGTTTCATCATGCATGCATGAAAGGGGGGGGGGGGTTCTATGCTTCGATCGTCACCAACGGAATCAGGGAAGGAATTATCGGATCAACGCAATATTAATACCATATAGTCCTTACCTTGACCAGGATCTGTCCCGAAAAGAATATTCCAATTATCTGATCGCCATTCCAAATACTGATGTCGATTGTGTTGCCAACGTAATCCAGCACTGAACACGATCCGGGGGGGCCTGACCCTCGTCGATACATGCGTTATAAGCGCTTCGCCTGCCTGGCTAGTTAGACTCCGCCCGCAGGCCGGCCCAGACACTAAGCCATATCGTTTCAAATGGAGTGCAATAGTGGCGGCAGGCGGCGGTATTGGACTTTTACGATCTCAGACCCATCCCCAGTGATAACACACAGCTGCCTGCATGTTCATGAATGGAAATATCGAATAAAAGAAATAACGATGAAAACCTGAGTATACTCTGGTTTTCGGGGGTCCTGGCGTTCACCCGACTTTAGTCGGGTCCGCCACCCAATGTGTTAAACATTTAAAACAGTGCTTGAAAGTCCTTGATTTTCATTTTGCAAGGTCTGTGGGAACACTGAAGGGTATCTGGGTCTAGCATTACCCCCTTTCCTCACACGTACACAGATTCTAAACTTAACTGAACTGCAGCCTAAATGTAAAAACTTGCTTTCTCTCCTACTGCCAGGGGAAAGCAAATAGAAAGATTTGAAAGATTACAAATTGTAAATGTCAATATATAGAATAGAATAGAAGGCTTGTACATAATACACAATACAATGAAATTAGGAGTGCTACTCCTGATTAGTGTTGCGCGGTATACCGGTACTAAAATAGTACCTCGAGTATTCAAACCGATACTATACTGCATTTGGAGAAAAACAGTATGTTTTTATGTCTATTTATTTTATTTACCGGTATGTGCTCTCATTGCTCACCAATCGGAAGTAGCCAAAGGTAGCTAGCTACGTATACGCCCATCAACAACAGCTTGTGAAACGTCAGTGTGTGAAGACGTTACAGCTCCAGTGTGCTTTGGTCGCACTTTTCCACCCGAAATAAGTCCCAAAAATGTTGGTATCGTGACACTACTCCTGATCAGTGCAGTTAAAAACAAAATAGACAGGACAACTACAATACATATTCATCTCTCCATGCTACACATCTCATCCCCTCCTT
This sequence comes from Notolepis coatsorum, assembly GCF_963971535.1. Taxonomy (NCBI): domain Eukaryota; kingdom Metazoa; phylum Chordata; class Actinopteri; order Aulopiformes; family Paralepididae; genus Notolepis; species Notolepis coatsorum. The sequence goes on along the minus strand of NC_140184.1, from coordinate 43,431,616 downwards.
GTGTGTTGTGTTGTCTGCGACTTGATGACAGTATTAGGCTGCTGGACAGGCTGCATAAGAATTTGTTCTTAATTGCTTGCCTGGGTAAATAAAGGTTAAAGGGGAACTCCACTTTTTTTGGAAATTAGCTTATTTAACATCTTCCCTGGAGTTAGACAAGAAGATGCATACCTTTTTTGTCTCTGTGCGTGCATTTTAGCTTTGGGAATAGACGCTCCGTTAGCATAGCTTAGCTTCATCACTGGAAGTGAGGCAGGACAGTAGCCTTACAGTGCCTTACAGTGTATTGCAAGGTCTGACATTGACCAAACTTGATATGCATGACCTTGGTGGGCTCTAGGTCAACTCCTGAAAAGGGGGTCAATGTCAGACCTTGCAATCAAAAGTTAGGGGGCGCACTGAAATTATGGCAAGGGTTATTAGCCCCCTAACTTTTGATTGCAAAGTCTGACATTGACCCCCTTTTCAGGAGTTGACCTAGAGCCCACCAAGGTCATGCATATCAAGTTTGGTCAATGTCAGACCTTGCAATACACTAAGGCATTGTAAGGCTACTGTCCTGCCTCACTTCCAGTGATGAAGCTAAGCTATGCTAACGGAGCGTCTATTCCCAAAGCTAAAATGCACGCACAGAGACAAAAAAGGTATGCATCTTCTTGTCTAACTCCAGGGAAGATGTTAAATAAGCTAATTTCCAAAAAAAGTGGAGTTCCCCTTTAAATTAAATAAATAAATAAAATTTAGAGGGGTGGAATCGAGTGCAATCTTGGGTGTAGAGTGAGTACAGGAGTGGGCTCAGTACACAGCCTTGTAGAGAGCCAGTTCTGAGTGAGAGGGAGGAGGATAAGTGTGGGCCAAGTTTCACTGTTGCATAACACAACTAAACAAACATGGACAAAAACAATAAATAAATAAATACATGCCGCCATCTTTGTTGTTTGTATCATTATTTCACTCCCGACTCTTTTTCCAGACGTTGAACCAGTCATCGGTCAGTGTCAGCCACAAAGACATTGCTGCCCGCCAGCAAGCTGGATCCTCCATATTCCCATGGCAACAACAGAACCAGTCCCAGGGTGCCCTGGAGACCCCTCTGAAGAGGCGAGGTGGAGGGGGGTCCTTGCTCTGGAGCACCCACGAGGAGACGCCAATCAAACCCAGTCAGCGAATGAGCTCATCCACGGTGGCACAGAGTCCCAGTGACTCCTCCCAGCAGATGGACCAGCTCAAGGCCCTTAATCAAGGTACAACCAATCATTTAGAGAAATAAAAACGTAATATTTTATAGTTATACGCAAGAAAGGTAGGATCAATTCCAGCTTAGAAAGGTTTACATTTTCTACGAGAAATCTCAATTTTGGGAATGGCAACTCCCAAGAATTTGACTACAACCACAAAGACTTTGACTTCATATTCATATTATTTTATTAATAAAAAAATGCTTCCCCTGTCCTAAATAGCCAATTTGTAGTACCGGCACATCATTCTATTTAAATTTGTCTGTTTTAGTCTTAAGAAAATGCTAACCTCCCATTAAATCTTAATTTTTTTATCCACCGTTTCTCCTTATTTTTCAATTTTTCTCTCATCCCAATTTCGTATTGCCAATTCTCCCCTCCCCTGTCTTGAACGTTGCTAGACTATGCCTCCCACTGGTCGGCTGTAGTGACGATAGAAGCCTTGCATCACGTGTCCCCTCCGGTACACGAGGCGGCAGCCTGTCGCATCTTTTCACCAGACAGCGTGGACTCTCAGTGGCGAGGAGTAACGCGTGGGAGGCACACGCTGCCCCCGATACTTCCTGTCTCTGCTGTGCAGGCATCACCCAACTGACCTGTAGGAGTCGCTGTCCACAACGTCCAATCCCCACCCATCGACTTCCACCCGCTACCTCTGTCAATTGAGATGGTATGACGACTGGCCCAAGCCGCAGGCAATGCTGACACCGGGATTCGAGACCGGAGTCTCTTGCATTGGTGTCGAGCGCAATCTCCACTACGCCACCCAGCCGCCCTCCCATTACATTTTCTAATGTAAAATGTAAAAAGAGTTTGTGATCATCAAAATACCATTATGATGGTACTAATTTAGTAGTACTAACGCTGAGTACGAGCCATTATTATACCAGATACTGGTATTAGTATACCCAGTAAGGCTGTCGTGATTCGTCGACGATTACATTTTTTCGATTTGCATATTCATGATGAATGAATGAAAACTTTTATTTAAAATGGACACCACAGCTACATTGGACCAGTCACAGTGGACAGACCAGATGTGTTGTTTGCGTGTTTATAGCACAAGTGCTATTTTCAACACCAGTCCATTGAGGCTTTTCTAAGAGAATAAAATGAACAGTATAATACAGAATTAAAATCACATCAGTACAAATAGTTACCAGAACAAGAGTCCATTATCAAAACAACAACAACCAGTCCGCCAGTGGCACTCGCCATACCTTGGTTTCTAGCCAAATTTGACATTTGAAATCAATCTGAAAAACTTTGTCATTTGTGACAATTATCTCATTTGCATGTCATTTGTGACGCACGCTGATGTTTTGGTCCGCATGTTGATCTTTGTCATTTTAGTACACCCCACCACCCAGCCTATAGATGGCGCTGTAGTTGAACGGGAGATAGAGGTTGCTGCTCTGGCTACAGTTCCTCAGAATAAACATGCCACAAACTAACGTTAGCGTTAAAACCTTATCCGTTATTCTCATTAATTCAGGTGGGTTAAACAAACTATAAATGCCATAATACTGTTGATTCAAATGTGACATTCATTAACAAGTCCATGTTATGTTGTGTCAATACGAACACATTCTATATGGACCATCCTCAGGCATCATCCATCATCATCCACTCCGGGTCTAATGACATTAAGTATCAACAGTCTGAGTTATTGAGGGAGGACTTTAGGGCCCTGATCTCCACAGTCCAGTCATCTAAGAAATCCTGCATTATCTCTGGTCCCTTTCCCTCCCCTAGGTATGGGGATGGCAAGTATAGTAGGATCCGTGAACTTCATATCTGGCTGAAGGGTTACTGTTGCCTAATGATGATTCCTTATATAGAGAATTTCTATGCTTTCTGGAGACGTCCGGAGCTCCCTGCTAGGGATGGACTTCATCCCAACTGGAATGGAGCCCGGCTGCTCTCCGTGGGTATGGACATGGCTCTGAGATCCGCAGTGAGTGGGAGTAGGGAACTGGACCGGAAACATAAAATAGTGGATGTGGCCTGAAATGGGGTGAGTCCGATCCATCTCAGTTCCTTGTGTCCATGTTTTTAAAGCTACTCCCAGGGATCAGGCGGATCAAAGCCCTATTGATGGACCTACTCCTAAAAATATCTCTGTTGTATGTGATGGTTTGTCGCGTGGTAGGCGCAGTTATGTAGAAGAGAGGGGTGTGGTCAGGAGTAACCTGGTGGATCTTAAAAATGAGAGATATGTACACCCCTTGTCTCAGGTTTCTGTTCCCATAACCTCTGTACCTAATGATACAGTCTCTGCCACAGTTAGTCTGAACAGCCCATCTGCCTTCAAGGATAGGAAAGGGCTTGGCCTAATCCATTTAAACATACGAAGCCTCCTTCAACAACATAAGTTAGACCATCTGAACATTTTAGTATCTCATGCTGATCCTGATGTTCTGGTTCTATCGGAAACCTGGTTAAAAAAATCTGACAATGACTCATCTGCAGCTTTACAGCAGTATAATTTATATAGAAGCGACAGAGCTGGCAGAGGGGGTGGGGTTGCAATGTATGTAAAATCCTGTTTGTCTGTTTCAGTATTGAATACCATCACAGTTCCAAAGTGTTTCGAATTACTTGTGCTGAAGGTTGATTTGGGGCCTTGTAACTCTTTAGTTTTGATTGGTGTCTAATAGGCCTCCCAAAGCTGAGGCTAGTGCTACTGATAAAATTATGGATATACTGTCATTATATTCTAATTCAGAGATGCTAGTGCTGGGTGATTTTAACTTGGACTGGCGGAATGCTGCTTCTAGTTACCTGAAGGAGGTGAGTGGTAACCTCTGCTTTACTCAAGTTGATTACTGAGAGCACTAGACCAAACCCTAAAGATCATTCTAAATCCACGCATTGACGTGATATTTTCGATCAGATGTGACAGGATCTCTGCTAGTGGTGTTTTTGATTTCAGACAACTTCGAAATAGAACTACTGCAGCTGTGAGGAAGGCTAAACCCTCAATTCAGAGCAGAACAGTTACCTTAATGACTTTTATGCCTCCGGCGATAAGGTGTTTTGCAAATTCTGTTAACGTTCTGTGGACTGGACCCGCAAAAACACAACTATGTATTGACAGTTCATAGGACTATAGATGGAAATGATAGCTTCTAGCTAAATCTAGTGCACCCATCCATTTGTTTAATGCAAACGATTGTCATCATACACTGCCCTTTATAAACGAAATAAACTTAAATAGCTATGTAACGTTACAGTACATAGGACTATAGATGGAAATGATAGCTTCTAGCTAAATCTAGTGCACCCATCCATTTGTTTAATGCAAACAATTGTCATTATACACTGCCCTTTATAAACGAAATAAACTTAAATAGCTATGTAACGTTACAGTACATAGGACTATAGATGGAAATGATAGCTTCTAGCTAAATCTAGTGCACCCATCCATTTGTTTAATGCAAACGATTGTCATTATACACTGTCCTTTATAAACGAAATAAACTAAACTAAAGGTGCCTAAATGATGCATTACTATATTTCATCACAATATAATGGATATAGCTAGGCTACTGACATTGTCATTGTGATAATGTCAGTAGTAGCTAGCTGTATCTATTGTTTACACTTGAAATGTGTGTTTTTATTTTGTCACAATATTATTTGAAAAATATTGTGTAAAATTGAACTGTATTTCTGAGTTGCATCACTTAAAAACATTAAATGGACTGTTATATCTTATTCAATTGTGGACATTTATTCATTCACACTTATTAGACACTATTTCTGATGGTAAAATGAGCATACAAAGCAAAATACAGAAATCTGAAATATTAAAACGGAAAAAATGAAATTTGGGAAAAAATTTAATGGAATTTGGAAAATAATAAAACTGATTTCATATGGCTCTACATAGTCCCGCAAGTTTGGAAATCTGCCAAGGTGCTCCCCTTGCATAAAGGGGGGGGATAGGGATAAGATGGATAACTATCGTCCTATCTCCAAACTATCATGCCTAGCCAAAGCACTGGAGACATTGGTAAACAACCAATTACATTTTTTTTTCTCAAGTTGCTCAGTGCTAAGTACTCACCAATCAGGTTTCAGAGAAAATCATAGTACTATTACAGCTGTTACTCTGGTCACTAATGACATTATTTCAGCCCTGGACAATGGGACGCATTGTGCAGTTCTCTTTGTAGACCTCTCAAAGGCGTTTGATACAGTAGAGTAGTAGACCATCACTTGCTTTTAAATAGTCTAGCTAGCATTGGCCTGGATAAAGCCGCTTGTGCTTGGTTTCAGGACTATTTATCTTCAAGGTGTCAATCTGTGAATTCAGGTAACTTTCAATCTGATTTCCTGCCATTGTCTAAGGGTGTATCACAGGGTTCGGTATTGGGGCCGGCCTCTTTACAATCTATATTAATGATTTTTTTTTTTTTTTTTTTTTTTTTATCCACTTTTTCTCCCATTTTCTATATTTTTCTCCCATCCCAATTTCGTATCATCCAATTCAACCCTCCCCTGTCACGAACGCTGTTTCTTGCCTCCCACAAGCCGGCTGCAATGTGGACTAAGTCATACATAGCACAAGTCCCCTCCGGTACTTGAGGTAACAGCAGTCGCATCTTTTCACCTGCGCAGCTCGATCTCTCAGTGGCGAGGAGTAGCGCGTGGGAGGCTCACGCTGCCCCCGACACTTCCTGATTCTACTGCGCAGGTGCACCAACCGACCTGTAGGAGTCGCTGTCCACAACGCCCGATCCCCACCCATCAGTTTCCCACCCCCTAATACGGCCAATGTGTAATTAGTATGAACAACCAGCTAAACTGAAAGCAATGTGCAGCGTCTCAGCATTCGTAGCGAGCGCCTTGCCCACTACGCCACGTAGCCGCCCTATTAATGATATTGTTTCTAGTCTTTCAGCACTAGCAGGTTGTCAGGCTCATCTTTATGCGGATGATACAGTTGTCTACTGCATTGCGGATACTGTTCAAGAAGCTATTGTGAACCTGCAGCTTGAGTTTGACACTCTCCAAAATGCTCTAGCTAAGCTCAAGTTAGTGCTTAATGCTAGTAAAACCAAGTCTATGATGTTTTCTAGAGCCAGGGTTATAGATTATGACATGCTACACCTAACAACGGCAAATGGTTTGTATATTGATAGAGTTAGTGAGTATAAATATCTTGGTATATGGCTGGATGATAAACTTTCTTTTAAATTCCATATAGATAACCTAGCTACAAAATTACGGCAAAAGATTGGTTTCTTGTACCGTAACCACGCTAGTTTTCCTATGTTCTGTAGGAAAATAATTGTACGGGCTGTTTTCTTTTTCAATATTGGACTACGGTGATGTCATTTACAGGCATGCGTCTGCATCTACATTAAGGCCTTTGGATTCTGCCTACCACTCCGCCCTAAGATTTATTACGGGTGACAAATATGATACTCACCATTGTCTTTTGTATGAGAAGGTAGGCTCAGGCTGGCCATCTCTCTCGTTGCGACGTAGTTATCATGGGTATCTTTTTATCTACAAAGCAATTATTGGCAAACTTCCACCTTATATTACATCTTTGTTGGTCTGGACTCTGGAGTGCTGTCACCTACCAAACTCGTTCGAATGATCGGCTTGTGCTTAGGGTGCCTCGAGTTCGTTCTGAGCTTGGAAAGTCTGCCTTCTCCTACGATGCTCCATACACATGGAATACCCTACAACAGACTCTAAAGCTCGGAGCATTCCCGTCATTCATGGAGTTTAAAGGTATTGCACTTGACCTATGTACTGAATCATGTAATTGTTTTTAATCCATCATTGTAGTAATTGTAATTCATTGTAATTAATAACTGTTATGATATTTGTGTCCTTTGTTAACTCGTCATCACTGTAAATGAGGGAAACCTCAGTGCTTTCACGAGTATAAATAAAGGTTTCAAATTAAATGAAATATGTTATTTTACTGAAAACCGGACTTAACGTCACCCGCGATTGTGAATCTAACGAGCTGTTAGCTAGCTAACGTTAACAGGTAATTTACAATCGCTAATTTACGTATGTCAAGGTTATTCAATGTCAGAATCTCTCCTTTTGGTCACAAATATACAAACTATGGTCTATGTGTAATGTAATATTAGGCTTGGGCGGTATGACAGTATTACGGTATACCAGGATATTTCGAAATCCCGTCGGTATGATTTTCAATACCGTGACGTTACAGACTGTGCCAAATTACACGGAGTTGCTTGGGCCTAACAAAATAAATTGTTTGGTTCCTGTTGGTTGTCAGTTAACACATTCAGAGCTACGCCCCTTTGACCATAATAGGGCTACCGTGCCAATAAGGAAGTCAAGTCAAGAGTTTTAATTGTCACGGCATACAAGTATACAATGAAATGCGGGTGGTCTTGCCCGCAACGATGTGCAATACAGTAGTAACAACATATAATAGAATCCAATAAAACAACATTGTGCAATAAACAGTAACATAGTATGGCATATCGGTATTTGTACATAAGTTATTTACAGAGCATGGAGGACATGCTAGGTCCTGTGGTAGTGCATACACTGCTACGGATGAGGCACTGTCTTTCTGTACATTGCTATTTTATACAGTCTCAGGTTATACTATACTATTTTTAAAGTGACCTTTCCTTAGTGGCCATAAGTGTGGGCGTGTGCAGCATGAGTGTGTGCTTGCTCATGTTAAAGTGGCTGCTAGTGTGTGAGCGTGTACAGTGTGTGTATCGTGTGTGTGCTCATGTGTGCTTGAGTGTGGAGAGATCAGTGTTCAAGGCTCTGATGGCCTGGGGGAAGAAGCTGAGCCGAAGCCTCTCTGTCCTAGTAGCTGGGGTTTGCAGGCGTCTGCCTGACCTCAGCAGGCAGAACAGGCTGTTGTTGGGGTGGTGTGGGTCTTTCATTATTCTGCAGGCTCTGGATGTGCACCTCTTGTTGTATAGAACCTACAGGGGTGGTAGTGCAATACCCGTGGTACGCTCAGCTGAGCGCACCACTCTCTGTAGGGCCTTATTGTCCTGTGCCGTGCTGTTTCCATACCAGGCAGTGATGTTTCCAGTCAAGATGCTCTCTACAGCTCCGGAGTAGAAGGACTGGAGTATCTTCCCAGATACTCTGAACTTCCTTAACTGTCTCAGGTGGTAGAGGCGCTGCTTCGCCTTTTTTACGACTGAGTCTATGTGTGTTGACCATGTCAGATCCTCTGAGATGTGGACCCCCAGGTACTTAAAGCTGCTCACCCTGTCCACGGTAGCCCCGTTTATCCTCAGTGGTGTGTGTGTGTCTCCTGCTGTCCTCTCCTATAATCCACGATCAGCTCCTTGGTTTTACCAATGTTCAGGAGCAGGCTGTTGTCCTGGCACCAGCGTTCCAGTACCTCAACCTCCTCCCGGTAGGCCTTCTCGTCGTTGTCCGAGATCAGCCCCACCACCACTGTGTCGTCCGCAAACTTCACTATGGAGTTGGAGCTGAACTTGGCCACACAGTCGTGTGTGTATAGTGAGTACAGCAGGGGGCTTAGAACACAGCCCTGGGGGGACCCGATGCTCAGGGTGATGGTGTTGGAGGTCTGACCCCCCACCCTGACCGCCTGGGGCCTTTCGCTCAGAAAGTCCAGTATCCAGGCGCTCAGAGCGGAGCTCAGACCCAGCTCGATCAGCTTGTCCACCAGTCTGGTGGGGACTATGGTGTTGAACGCTGAGCTATAGTCAATGAACAACAGTCTCACATAGCCCCCCTTCTGGCGGTCAAGGTGAGAGAGGGTGCTGTGCAGTACCTGGGAGACCGCATCGTCAGTGGACCTGTTTGGCCTGCAGGGGAGGAAATTAGGCCACTTTACTCGCCAAATGCGAGTATTTTTTACGTTTGGCGAGTGATTCATGAAGAGCACTCGCCAGTCTGGCGAGTACTAGTAATTACAAAACAAAACAAAAAAATCATTCTGCAATCTTCTGATTCGCTCACTGGCACAAGCCGAAATCTGACTCCCCCCTTGATTCTTCCCATTTGTGCCTCATAATAATCCGACCATAACCAATTAACATCATCGTTGTACAGATGCGCTCTAAGCTCCGCCAATGAACACTCGTTTTATAGAAGATGTCGCGCATCTAGGGGAAGTGGACAGACCACTGCGCGCAGACCTACAAACTCCTGTCACCGGCTTGACAACGTAGACACACTTAGACAAAAACACATTGTGGATGAAAATAATTGCATGTAGAGTCGTCGCTTTCGGATATCCGTGCGGTCTGACATGGGGACGAACAACAGCACACAACGTTCTCCTTCGAGTCGGATGAGAATGACAAGTGGACGTGAGGCTAACCAGCATTAGCCGGCTAGCTACCTAGCATCAAACTACCATAACGCGCATTCAACATAGTGGACTATACTGAGCGGCTTTGCTTAAATGCAGCCGAGTGACATTTTATTATTACCGGGTTTCCCCCCATATCACCACTCGCCCATATGCCCTTCACAACGGTGATGTTGTCATACTTGGCATTCAGAATACACCTGCTGAACCCCTAGCGTTGTCAACTTGTCATGAGATTCGGTTCCAATGTATTGTCATCATACAGCACACGTACAGTACAACCAGAATACGTTTGGTATCCAACCAGAGTGCAAATGTAACAAGTCAAGTTGTTTTATTTAGCTATTACATTACAGTGAAATGCTTGGTTCTTTCACTGCCCAACTCAGTACAACCTAGACCAGCCCAACCTAGTCCAGCCCAGCCCAGCATCTTTCACTGCCTAGTTCAGCCCAACCCAGTCCAGAATAGTTCCCTCTTTCATGTTAATATGTGATATCCTAATATTTTGAAGAGTAGAGACAGTGTGATTAATACATGTTGTATGCTAATATTGTGAAGAGTAGAGACTGTTATTAATGGTTTATGCTAATAAATATTTTAAAGAGTAGAGACACGGTGTGATTTTTACTATGATTGAAAATCAATTTAGACGAAGACATACAAAGAAGTAATTATCACAATTAGCGATTTTTTTTGGCTGGTAAAAAATCAGTTTGTCTGGTAAAAAAAATCAGATACTCGCCAGTTGGCTGGTAAGCCAAAAAGTTAGTTTCCTCCCCTGTTGGCCTGTATGCAAGTCAATGGGAGGTCGGGGAAATTTGCAAAGGCTTAAACTATATCTTAAATTATGGCTATGGGTCTAAAACACCCCTCGCTTATCAATGACTTGCTTGCAGTCAACATGTAAGAAACTGATTGTTTTTTCATTGGTACATTTCCGTTTATACCTTTTTGAATAAGAGTAATGAATGAATGACCTTTATTTATATAGCACCCTTCACAGCACGAATGCACAGGGTGCTTTACACTACAGCTTAATATAAAAACACAGTAAAAACAAAATCAGAAATAAATGACAACAACAAACAGCAGTTAAAAACAGTGAAACCAGATAGAAAAAGTAGAATAAAAGAATTTGGATAAAATCATGAGTCACTAATTAAAACAAAAACTATAGAACAGTGAGGACAAGAAAAAAAAGTGCCTATGCATGACCAAAAGCCTGTCTGAACAAATGTGTTTTTAATTGTTTTTTAAAAGAGTTCTCAGGGGGGAGGCATGGTCTAGCAACGTTCGAGACAGGGGAGGGAAGAATTGGATAATATGAAAAATTGGAAAAAGTAGATCAATAAAAAAAAATAACGATTAAAAAAAATTGTGTTTTCTCTGGCCTGGGCACTCAACGCATGGCGAGTTAAAACGACTAATCTCGTCGTCGGCACTCAATGTGTTAAGCCCATGGGTAGGTAGGGAATTTATTTTATTTTTTCCCACGGCAACTATGGATAGGGAATTTCTTTATTTAATTAAAATTTTCACGACAACATGGATGCATGTACTGTACTCTGCCAGCATGTTTACTTGCTTTTTATATATTCTCATTATTGACATGGACTGCACTTTTTGACTAAGATTTTAAGGAAAACTCCAACATTTTGGGAAATTAGCTTATTTGCCATCTACCCTGGAGTTACTGTGCATGCAGTAGGAGTAGGAAGACGTTGGGAACTAGGCTAATGGAGTGACTTCCAGTGACTGATGCTAAGCTAGGCTAACAGTGCACGTCTTCCTACTCCTACTGCATGCACAGAGAAGAAAAAGGTATGTATCTTAACACTCCAACATTTTGGGAACCCTGGAGTTAGACAAGAAGATGCATACCTTTTTCTTCTCTGTGCATGTAGTAGGAGTAGGAAGACGTTGGGAACTAGGCTAATTTAATTATGGACCGGTGGCTGTCCGTTTATTAAGGTCGAATGGACCATGGGTCCACTTCCAGACATTGGATGATTGTGGATTCGGGTATTGCAGCGTTTTTCTAACATTTTGAAAGTATGGATTGGTGCATTAATGTGGACTTTGTGACACGTTGTTTTGGTAAGTAAGTTATGTTATGGTTAAGCGTTCAGAAAAAGTAATTCGGTTGTGGGAGGGATCTGGGGTCACGTGGAGTGTTATACGAAATAACAACGGCTAACTTGACTGTTTCAGCCAATCAGAATCAAGATATTTGCATGCCATTGTATAATTTAGTTGCAAATGTGAGTGAAATGCTCGTACTGTCACATAGCGCACATTTCCGCATATAACGTAGCAAATGCTGCAGTCACAAAATGGTTAGGAAAAGTTAGACGTACATAGTACTTACTTACTGGTCACAGTCTTCAATAACGTTTGAATAGTCATCCATTTTGTGAATAAAGTTGTTGAAACAACATATTTTTTTCTCTGACGACTCCTTATCAACACGGCTATCTAACGTTAGCAAGCTAAGTGTGCGTAGTGTGACCTGTGTAATGTTAAGTAACTTGTGTTCCGCTGGGAAAGACCGCTCATCACTGCATATAACTTGGTTTAATCCAAACGTCCATTCAGAAACTTTGTATTATGAAATAAGAAATTTGGGGATGTCTGACTATTTGTCTTGGTACACTTCAGCTGACACTATTGACACACCCACTACGCAAAGCGTGCTCTTTCTCTCTCACACTCACACATGCACACACACACTGCTCCAGTCACGCATCCACTCAACTCCATATGCATCAGGCTATTATTCTAAAAGTATCGATACTAATAACATTTTGTAATAAAAGTATTGAACCGTTTCTAACAGCTGGGTATCGTGATACCTCTCTACTCTAGTATCGGTGTATCGTGCAACCCTACTAGACTGTTCTTATCCTGTCCTCTCAGAGCTGCTGGGCCGTGTTTTGGAGCTGGAGCGCAGCCTGTCTTCTCAGGAGAAGGATGTGAGGAGCCAGACTTCCAAACTGGCAGAGCTGCAGGCCCAGCTGGAGCAGACCCGCAGAGAGCTGACTGACCGGGACAGAGACCTGGGCAAGACCCGCCAGGAACTGAGCCAGGCCACAGACCGCCACCAACAGGCCCAAGCCAAGGTAGAGCATCTGTTTGTGGAATAGAGGCATAGAGGACTTGCGCAGAATGTTTGTGTCGTGCACTAGTGGCCTACTCTGCTCAAAGTTGTCCTTTTGGCTTTGGCCCTCACAGTGTCTCTCCTGTTGGGAGGACCGGCTCCAGCATCCCATAGATTTAGTTAATTTGCTCTGCTTCTGGTTTCTGTAATAATGTGTTTTTCCAGGAGTAGGTTATCAGCCTTCAGCCCAATCCTCAACCTGGAGGGCTGTGGGATCACTCTTTGTTTGGTCTCTACTAGGGATGTCCCAATCACGTGATCGGGATCGGGGCCGATCACGTGATTTTCCGAAGATCGGGATCGGCAAAAAAAATTAATAAAAAAATCTGGATTTTTTATTTATTTAAAAAAAAAAGATTTTATTCAACAAACATGACCATGTTCACGTCTTAAACTCATACTGAGGCCTTAGTTTTGGTTTTAAATTGCATATCATCCATTTATTTATTGTCACACAGAGCAGAAGAATTTTGCCAAAACAAACGCATTTCCTTTGATTTAATTTTACATCAAATGATTTATGTCAAGGATTGCAATGCCTCGCTTGAATGAAGTTAACTTTTCACCTGGATAACGTCAACATTCAGGGTGAATGTAATGTGAGAAATTGGGATGACATATATTTTTTTTTTGATCGGATCGGGAATGATCAGTATTGGTAGATACTCACATGATCGGATCGGGAGCAAAAAAATGTGATCGGGACATCCCTAGTCTCTACCCTTTGACCTGTTCGGCTTGGGTGTCCCTGCTAGGAGTACAAGACTCCCACTGACATGGCTCTAGTGGTCATGGAAACGCACAAACCGCCCCCACCATGATGCGATGGTGATCCTGTTGGGGCTTCAGTAGGAACCCTGTATTCTTAATAAATATAAATATATTCATAAATGCATTCTGGTCCTCAGTCTTCTGATGTGGAGCAGAAGCTGAAGCAGGTGACGGAGGAGATAAACTGTCAGAGACACAATGCTGAGAGCTGCAAACGAGCCATGGAGCAGAAGATTAAGGACCAGGAGAGAGACAGCCAGAAGGTGAGACTCCTACTGTACTTACTATACCAGGAGAGAGACAGCCAGAAGGTGAGACTGTACTCCTCCTACTGTACTTACTATACCAGGAGAGAGACAGCCAGAAGGTGAGACTGTACTCCTCCTACTGTACTTACTATACCAGGAGAGAGACAGCCAGAAGGTGATACTGTACTCCTCCTACTGTACTTACTATACCAGGAGAGACAGCCAGAAGGTGAGACTGTACTTGTCCTCCTACTATACTTACTATACCAGTGTGTTCTCAACAGAGAAAAATCCCCAGAGAAAAGTTTTGATTTCACTATTGAATTCACTAGAAGTGAAGCCCAATGAGATAATATGTGACTTGAGATCCTTTTGAGGGATCTTAATTTTTTTTCAAAATAAGCCATCACTTGTACAAATCGATACTTTTCAATCTATGTCTTATTAACACATTGGGCGCCGGGCATTGTGCCCATCATTGTACCCAGTCTGCCAGCACTGTAACCCTATGGAGATGTTTACCTTCTTTGCAGGGCTATAACTTTTAAAATTGTATTGCTATAATGACATTACTATGGCCCATTCAACATCGATTATCTATCGTTCCGGATGTGGGAACGTTATATTTTTTCATTCATACATTGTTGTGTTAATACCTTCGAGAATATAAGTGTTTTAAGCTTTTCTGCTGTAATTCCAAAAACACTAGTTATAGGCCCTGATGCAGGGTTTCCCATTAATTACCTAGACTGTGGCGGCCCGCCAATTAGTCCCACCACAGTTGTATAATGAACCAACATTTTTTTTTTTTTTTTTTTTTTTTTAACTATTTTTTTAAAATATAAAGTTAGCCAATATGGATGTATCGGTAGTATTGGCAGTGGTAGTAGTCGTAATAGTAATCCACTATATTTTTTTATTTTCTAAAAAATAAACCAGTTCAACACAGGTAACTACTTTTGCTTAATTTCTTTGATGGCTCAAATGTATGCTCTAGTCCAGGGGTTCCCAAACTTTTCAGGCCGCGACCCCCAAATAACGGTGTCAGAGAGCCGCGACCCCCACTATTATATATATATAAAAAAAAAACTTGCGGCGGCTCGCGACCCCGACTTTGGGAACCCCTGCTCTAGACTCGATTTTGTGTTTTGAGCACAAAGTTCATCATAGATCTATCCTCTTCATTTTGCTCTCAAAGTGCACCAGATTGATGCATTCAACTTTAAAATGTTGAAACGGTCCTGCTGTATGTGTGATGGTAGGAGCTGGCCCAGTTGCAGACTGCCCACCAGGCTTTGGACCAACAGCTGAACCAGACCAGAACCAAGCTGAGCCAGGAGGTCCAACAGGCCAAGAAAGATCAGAACATCCTGCAGGCTGACATGGAGAAGGTAACAACTCTTCCTACAGCTAATGTTTACATTGAGGCATGACACCTCTATGCTCTATGAAAGTGTTTTTTTAATGTTTACATGGTGCACGTTTAACACTTTCTGCGCCACGCTTAGTGCCCATCTCTACTGCTAGATCATGGCCAGCTTAAAATACTAGTTTCCGCTGTTTTCACTATGTTTGCAGGGCTGTATGTGTGTTCTGTATTATAGCTGTGGAGACAATGGTGTGGCTCATTTGACAGACACTACTTGTAGTCCAACATGGACATTTTGTTTTGTTTCTACACACTGTAGTTTGTAGTTTATTACACGCTAAACATTGCACATTTCCAAGATAATCCAGTCTTTTTTCATAGATCGCGAGATAAAACGTGTTATGTGCAATAAGCCCGAATTGTTCTGGTTGATTTCCTGAACCCCCAAATACTCCCAAATCAAAGGTATATAACATGTACATATGTACCTCACAAAATAATCCAGGGGGGGGGTCGTTTTAACTCGAAACTGTGATCGTGTTGGCTGAGCATGTTTTACGTCCGGTGAAACACAGAACTGTGATCGTTAGAAAAACACGTTTCAGGTTCTGTAAAATAGACATAGAATATACCTTAGTTACCTTAGCCAGAAGGTATTCCAAAAAGAATAATTCCAAGTGATCGCATCGCCATTGCGATTACCAGTGTATATGTCTATAACCGCTTCGATGGTAAAATACGCTTACGCAATGGAATTTTGAGGCGATCAATGTGAATTATGGATGTTCGATATTGGCTTTTTTACCTATACCGATATTGTCCAACTCTTCATTTCCGATACCGATATCAACCGATACCGATATATGCAGGGTTCCCCCCCCCCCCCCAAAAACGGAATAATTTCAGGTAATTAACATTACATATATCTTGTCGTGGAATTAACACAACATTATGCATACTCAAGATTTTGATTGGCAAGAAGCCTGGGCAAATGTTCGACTTGCATCAAGGAACCCGGACCATCAACAAATCAAACTATATTCACAGGACATACTTGACTCCTATAAGCAGGGTGTCCGCAGATCCTTAAAAAGTCTTAAATTTGTTTATCAATAATTAAGGCCTTAGTTTGTCTTAAAATGTCTTAAATCCATTTTCAGAGGTCTTAAAAATGCCATAGAAAGGAAAGATAAAATGCCATGTCATCTTATGTTTTATTATGAAATCTGGGGGAAAACGGTTAATGGGAGATAAAGTCGGGACTTTTTATTGACCGTGTTGTAGCATCACACAGACCGGAATGGGGCGGAACCAACACAGGTCCTTAAGTTGGCCGGGAACCATTTCAGCAACGGAGTCTAGCCAACGTTAGCAAGGCGAAGCGATAACGCTAACATTACGTTTAGTTTAGCATTTGCACTCGTTAATATGGGAAAGTGCCAATTTAACGAGAACTGGCTCAGCAATCCACTGTTTGCGCCATGGTTGGTCCCGGTCAAAGACCATTACGAGGCCCGCTGCAAAAAAGAAAAAGCAGTCGAGTCGCACATGCTGATCGCTAAGCGTACCTCTGCAAAAACCCGCCTGCAAACTACTATTTCGCATTTCTTTTCGGCCCGCCATCTCAGGTAGGACTAACATCTGCACCAACAGAAGTCTGGATAACATTCGGCTCCACGCCAACGCTTGAAGCTGAGGTCTTAACTTGAAAATAATCTATTCACTGATGTAAACAAGGACACGTTTGTGTTTATGTTCGATGAGAGCTTCACCCACTATGTATTTTTTCCTCCCACCCACCCCCTCCTAATGTACAGTATCCTCCCATCATATGTATGTTAGGATCTATGGGTAACCAGGGCTGTACGCTAAGCTTTTTCACTAGGGGCACACTTGCCCCTAAATGAGAAATTTAGGGGCAAATAATATTTTTTAGGGGCACATTTTTAAATAACTATTTTACCATTATAGTAGGGCTGGGCGATATGGCCTCTAAATGATATTGCGATATTTTTTGGCCATATCACGATACACAATATATATCGCAATATTTTGACATTTCCTAAAGCACTTAAAAATGCTTGATTTAACCCTTTGATGCATACAGTCACGCCAATATGATGATTATAATAAGTCCCTGCAACATATGTTTGCATTATTAAACCATGAAGATGCTTTAAAAAATAATTTAATGAAAATGTACTAAGAGTAGTCTACTGACACACTAATAAAAAAAATTATTTACATCTAAGACTATTTATATAAAAACTCTTGGGTGCCCTTTTTTTGCACAGTACTGTGTTTTCTATCCACTTTAGCCAAACACACACACACACATATATATATATATATATACTACTGTGAGAAAATAATAATTACACACAAAGGGATAATGGCTTATAGCAGACTTAATGATTTTAGAATATTTCAGATAATGAAATTAAATGTTTATCATCAACTATCCAGTTAGTATTTATACTGTCTGTAACGTTTGGCTACTTTAAATCATTGAATGTAGAGAGAGAGCGAGAGAGAGAGAGGGGGCGAGAACGCACAAGAGAGCCAGCCCCCCCCCCCCCCCCCCCCCCCCCCCGGGTTTTGTTCTAGGTTCGCGTTTTGATCGTCTAAGCTGCCGTAGGTGATGACGTCACACTCGAATGTAAACAGGAAGAGTCTAACACGGAGATGGAAAGTCACAGTGGTCGATGATATACAGAAACTAATAACTAATAAATATGAAGTTATGTTTAAACTTCTGTTGTCAAGCGTTGTCACTTGTCAATATAACCCACCCCCTTTCCTCACTTTTCCACCGTCCCTGCTTCACTCGGGACCACCAGCTAACGTTAGCCCATTGCTCGTGTCAATTAAATTGCATGTTATTAAATGTCCGCGCTGGTCTGTCTAATGAAATTACAACCGCAACATTATGTCGCCTGTACAGCCCTGGTTGTAGGCTAATGTTAGTGTAGTGAAATGCGAATGAAGGGGTGAAATCACTATTCGCAAGCTTGCGAGTAGATATAATTTTTCATTCGCACCGGCCAAATTAGGGGGCAATTTGCGACGATCTCGTCGCAGCGTACAGGCCTGGTAACAGTACTGTATATTTGCATATCGTATATGTCACAAATGTAACAGTACAGTACTATATACCTGTATGTCATGTATGTCCCTATGCCATAAATGTCATGTATGTTGAGTATGTCATAAATGTCACTATGAATTGAAAATGGGGGACCCTGATGTAAACAAGACAAACGTCTTTCTCTGGTCTGCATCCCCTTAACAATTGTGTGTATTGAGCCGTACTGTATTGTACCCATTCTGCAATCTGTTAACTCTTTCAGTGCCACGCCTGGTTTTCCGTTTTACCGCTTGAATGCCACCATCGGCGCCAATGTTAACGTTAATATCGCCTAATCTATGTTTTAAATTATGGCTTCTAAATTATGTGTCTAATCTGCCCATCGCATTATCAAAGACTATTTTCCAGTCAGTGCTGTGAAGGCAGATTGTTTTTTTATCGCGTCGTTTCCGTTTCAGAGCAGTTAGAAAAGCCCCCGTTTTGATATAAAAAACAGCTCATTCTGGAGCATTCTATGAAAATCGTCTTTTAGTGGAATATTCCACAACGTTGATATTCGTCTGCCTTTTTATGAATCGTTTTCAAATAAACGCTAGATGATCAATATTATACGTGCACGCAAGCACATTACGGCCGCGCACTGATAATCGCTCCGTTGATTTCCTCACGGAGTTTTACAGTGAAACCGAAAGAAGACATTTCACAAAACAGCTTATAACTTCATCAAACTTACTCCGATTATCCTACCACTGATAACATAGAGTCCTTACCTGACATCAGATGGTATCCAACTGGTATATTCCAATTCCTGATCACCATTCGAAAAAATCGATACGTGTATGGATCCAACGCGACACTGTAGATCTCCATGATCCGCGGGGATCTGAGGCTCCAGAATGAACTGTGGTAACCCCGGCTGGATCAGTGAACTGGAAAATGTGGAGTACCGGATTTTTTTCCCCATTTCATTTTCATTGAGTCCATTCCAAAACCACTTATGTCATCTGGGAGACGACAGGGGGCGCTTTTTTCCACAGTGATCACCGGCGCAGCTCGGCTATACTCGGGTAGGCTCGGGTGATGCAATAATTTTTCAGATCGCAAAAAAAAAAAAAAAAAAATTCCGAGAAATCTTGTGAGTGGCACGCAACCGCCTATAAAAAACCCTGAGAAATCTCGTGAGTGGCACTGAAAGAGTTAAACAAAGTTTTCATTCATTCATTCAACCAAACCACAAAAACAAAACAACTGGATGAATGAATGAAAAACTTTATTAGCAGATTGCAGAATGGGTACAATACAGTACGGCTCAATACACACAATTGTTAAGGGTATGCAGACCAGAGAAAGACGTTTGTCTTGTTTACATCAGGGTCCCCCATTTTCAATTCATAGTGACATTTATGACATACACAACATACATGACATCATGACATTTATGGCATAGGGACATACATTACATACAGGTATATAGTACTGTACTGTTACATTTGTGACATATACGATATGCAAATATACAGTACTGTTACCCAGAGATCCTAACAGAAAATATATACATATGATGGGGAGGAGACTGTACATTAGGAGAGGGGGGGGGGGTTGCCTGTACGTTAATGCCAAGCAAGCAGTGCAAAAATGCTTCCGCATTCGTCACCGCACGCTAGTGCGGTAAAGCGCCCTTCTTTTCAGACAAATGCTACCGTGCGTGCACCGGCGGCGGCGTGCTCGCTCAGGTGCGTGCGTGCGCCGGCGTGCTCGCGCGAGGTGCCCGCGCATGCGCATGAGATCCCGCCTTGGTTGGAGCTCAATATATATAAGTCACCGCCTCTTATTCACTATCTGGCACTAGCTCAATTGGCAAGGACACATGGCTGTGGATCCTATGGCTTGTTTGCTGGCGAGTTCGAATCCCATCGAAAATATTTTTTAACGTGATTTTTTTTTAACGTGTATTCTTTCGCCGGTTAAGGTTAGGCATTGTTTCGGAGTTGGTTAAGGTTAGAACGGTTAAGTTTAGGCGCTGTTAAGGAGCTGGTTAAGGTTAGAGTTTGTCAAAGAGAATGGCAATATAATTTCTATGGTTAAGGTTAGGCATTGTTTCGGAGTTGGTTAAGGTTAGAACGGTTAAGTTTAGGCGTTGTTAAGGAGCTGGTTAAGGTTAGAGTTTGTCAAAGAGAATGGCAATAGACAGCCTATTTCCGCGCGACCTGGGCGCTGGGCGGCGGAAAATGAAAGGCGCATTACTGCATGCCACTACGGTAAGTTTTTGCACTGCTTGCTTGGCATAAAGCTACACGCGGGGGGGTTGGACATTTACGGTGCCCAGTTTCTAATTGCAGCCTCCCGTAGGTGCTCTTTAAGAGCGGTTTTGAATGTGGGCAGGGGTAAAGTGGGTTTTAGGAGTGAGGTTAAGCAGTAGTCTGACCAGTTTGTTTTGTGATGTTTGTAATCTTGTTTTTAGGGCCTTTGAGGTGCTTTGGTACCATGAGGTGCAAGCATAGTCGTAGTACCCTTGAATGAGTGCTCCTGTTAGTCTTCAGGGTATTCTTGTTTACCAGAGAGGAGATCCGGCACAAGAAAATTTGTTGGTTGACTTTTTTGATACCCTGGGGAGGGTGGTAATAGTTATGTGTTCTGACAGGTATCAGTCCTATGGTAATAGTCATGTGTTCTGACAGGTATCAGTCCTATGGTAATAGTTATGTGTTCTGACAGGTATCAGTCCTATGGTAATAGTTATGTGTTCTGACAGGTATCAGTCCTATGGTGATAGTCATGTGTTCTGACAGGTATCAGTCCTATGGTGATAGTCATGTGTTCTTACAGGTAGGAAGGTCTGGATTCTTACATATCTCGATGTGATTTATCTAGAAATATCTACAGCAAGAATTTTGGGTCTCAATGAATCCAAAATGACAATGTGGTTAGAAGTGGTGGAGAGAATAAAAGCCAACATATAATGGTAGTGTCTGGTCAGGAGCGAATGATAATGGATGGATTATCCAATGGGGGGTCCGGGGGGGGGGGGGGGTGCGAGCAAGAGCATACCGGTATGTGTGTAGGGTATTGGATAGCAGGTATTAGGGGTATATCTTGTATAAGACATTTAACTAAATGGTTGATTTCATTGGATGTGCAGTGCACTGTTAATTAATGCTTGTATATCTAATCTTGTGTTGTCATGTTTGTTTATGTGTTTGTTTAAAAAATACAACATTATGCATACTTTTGACAATAAATTAAATTAGAATTTGTTCTTACTTGCTTGCCTGGGTAAATAAAGGAGGTTAAATAAATGTAAAAAAAATATATATACATATATTTTTTGAAAACTGATACAGATCATTTCCGATATCACATTTTAATGCCAATATCGGCCGATAATATCGGTAGGCCGATAATATCGGACATCCCTAATGTGAATCTCTGTTCAAGCAGGAGGAGGAGCCCCTACCACAAAAAAAGGAAGACGTGTATCCACACCAATGCAATTCCAGTTCAGACACGGATGATAAACTTTCACCTGGTGATAGTCGATTGGCATTGCAATTCCAACTTATACGACCCAGGGACGGCTAGAATGACCCGGATGATTTAGAACAGGGATCAGAGGAAACATATCAAAGGATCTAAAAACATAATATTACGTGTTTGGCACTCAACCGCTGGCGAGCAAACACGTAATATTACGTGGTTGGCGCAGAAAGTGTTAATGCACCATAACACGCTCTATGAAAGTGTTTTTTAATATTTACAATGAGGCATGGTGCACGCCTAAGTGACATGCTCTATGAACGTGTTTTTTGGTACTTTGGTAATAGAGATCATCTCAGTTTGTTGTTATTGAATCGGCGAACAAGCCTAACAAGGCTCAGAGATGGCACGTGTGTAAATCCTCTCCTCCGCTCTCCTTCTATCCCATCTCCTCCCCTTCCCCCTCTCCTCCCCAGGCCTCCTCCCAGAGGAGTCAGTTGGAGAGACAGTTAGAGGACCAGAGACAGAAGCTGCTGAGGTCAGAGCAGAGCCTTCAGGCCTGCCAGACTAAAGAACAGGACCTCAGGAAGAAGATGGAGGTGAGCTTTAAACTATTGGTAGCAAGTATTGGCGCTAATGCTACCTAACAGCAAAAAACACTTTGCATAGACCTCCTACGTGTGTCGTGATTTTTCTAAATAAGGGAGGGTGGGTCCCTCGGCATAGGAAAATGAATGGGATATTAAACTAGCTTTGTCTGTGGCTCTTTATCTTGAATGAGGTCTTCTAATATCGATTTAGAATTTTGAAGCGTCCGTGTAATAAAAGGAAAAATGGCTAGCCAAAAATTTGCTTAGCATTACTGCACAGAGTCCCCCCCCCCCCCCCCCCCCCCCCAATGTCGCAAGCTTCAGTTCATTCTTAAATGGGGGGCATAATGAAATTGCATCATCCACTCCTTTAGTGTTGGCACAGTGTGGCTCTTGAAATTAGGCTAGTTGGCAATACATATAATCGTCCTGTAAAACGTCACTTCACCTCTCACTCCAAATGCAGTAGGTTTATAAAGGACAACATCACTGGTACATGGGAAAGGAAAACACATAAAGACAATGTGGAACTTGGGATTTGTGTTTTTTTATTAAATATTTTGTACAAGATGGCGCCTCACACGTAAATCTTATTTTATACCTAAAGTTTAACCTAAAATGTGTTTCTGACATTTTTAACGATATGATTGTTATGCTATTGCTGGTTCTTGAGTCATATTTGATCTGCAACATCTAGTGTGAAAGTTAGATCAGAATTTAGTTTGACGGCACAGACTTGCGCACCACTGCTAGATATGCGATAAATAATTATCGTATTTGTACGATAAAAGCAGCACTGTTACAGGCACAGAAACAGAGGTATAGAGTAGAGACTGTTAGAATGCATAATCTGAGTGTGTTTCTTTCTCAGCAAAAAACTCAAGACATGTTTAGGAAACCTCAAAGACCTAAAATATGTCCCCTTTAATGTATTCACCCTCCCTCAACCTTTCCATCTAGGAGGTGCAAAGGGAGAAGAACAGTGCGAGTGTGCAGCTGGACCAGAGCAGTAGGAGGCTGTCCCAGCTCGAAGAAGAGAAGAGGAGCTCAGAGCAGAGCCTCAAGCGCAGCCAGGGTCTGCTGGACGACCTCAGAGGTTTGCAGCTTCCACAGTCTTACAGAGCATTCATTCAGTGTATCGTTTTATTAAGTCTTTAACTCACCACTGTACACTACCAATTAGTTGGCTCGACATCCTTGTCTACACAGAGACTGCAACATTCACATGTTTTTATTTATAAAGCATTACTAGGTAAACTACCCCTCTCTACCTTTGTTCCCTGCTGTACCTGAACTCGAGCAGCTATTCGCTACACTCCCAGAACGGTTTGCTCTATGATGTTCCAACTTCCCATGGCTCGTACAGAACTGGGAAAAACAGCTTTCTGCTATTATGCACCACGGGCATGGAATAATCTGCAGGAAGCGCTGAAGTTAGTGTATCTCATACCTCTGGGTGATTTTAAAAAGTCCTATACAAGATACTGTAACTGAGGAGTGTAAATGTTTTTGAGATGCCATGTTTTCCGCCAGACTGAACTACAGTACATGCAATGCACATTACTCAGCCAAGTAAAGTATTAAAAAAAGGCATTATTTTGGTATAGGTATCGATATCCCAGGTATCGTTATTGGTATTGAACAAAACTATACCCATCCCTAGTCTTCGTGCACCTGAAAGTAGGGGTGGGAATCGCCAGAGACCTCACGATACGATACTATCGTGATACTTGTGTCACGATACGATAGTATCGCAATACTAAATATATCGCGATACGCTGAGTTTTTTTTTCTTTTTTTTCAAATTTAATTTATTACCTTTTTCAACTGCAAAGTAAAACTTGTCAACATGTTTTATCTAGTGCTGTCAGGCGATTAAAAAAATGTATCTAATTAATTACAGGATTTGTAATTAATTAATCACATTTGAATCGCATAACCATTTTAGGCCTGATATTCTATAATCATATTTCAAATTGCATGTGTCCGGATGGCAGAATTCAGTACTGTATCTACAAAACCTTCTGTTTAATCATCTTCCCTTTATTCATTTGCTTAGATTTTTCAGGTCTGGTCAATTTTATCGTGGTGTTATTCACAGTCAAAGATAAAAAAAATTAAATTGAATTGATATTCTCATTTGGTTCATTACAATTTACTCAAGCCTAGGGAATACATTCCCTGAGATCCATAGATGTCCCTAAAATCAGATACAAAGAACATGCAAATGGACCATTTTACATTCTTATGGAATGAATGAGAATGAGATAATTTTTTGTTTTTATTATTTAAAACATTTTAAATACATTTTTAGTTAATTTTTATAACGCGATAATTTGCTGTGTAATTAATTAATCTAATTAACACGATAAACTGACAGCCCTAGTTTTATCTAATAAAATAAAGTTCAGTCTGTTCATGTCACTTCAATCATTTTTATTGCAGAACATGGTATTTTCTCAAGCAGACAGATGTAATAATAATAATAATAATAATTAATTTAATTTATATAGCGCTTCTCAATGACCCGAAGTCGCTGAAAACACTGTAATCTGTGTTGCATGTACCTGACAAACTGAACTGTTTGTATTAGTCATATTCCAACTTAACTGAATGCACTTTATTTTATGAATAATTAAATATCAATACTTGGCGTCATTTCCCCCCCCCCACCCCTACCTGAAAGGTCTAATATTAGGCTGCAGCGCTTTTTCCTATACACATAAACAATTGAAAAAAGATATAGGCACTTGGAAAAAGGTGCTCTATGGACACAAGGCCTAAAATGTGTATGATCAAATGTAACACTTGAAGCGCCACAAAACAAAAGATTATAGCCTGGTTGTTCACACCAGCAGCAATTCCCCCATGTGCCAGTCTGCTCCGCTGCTCTTAATAACCACAGGTAGTGCTGATATTTAGAGAACTTGGTAACTCTTGGACATTTTAAATCCATGATTTTAAACCATTCGGTCTCTTGTTTGTACCTCTCGCAGACACTGACCAGAGAGAGAAAGTGTCTTTCTCTGTTGTATCTCTATCACCTTACACTGTTCTTTTGTTCTCCCTTTTCCCTGTCTCTCCACTCGCGGTCCCACAACCCCACGCCTCTTTGTGTGTCTTTCTCTGCATTCCCTCCTCTCCTCACCGCAAATGGACTGCATTTATATATATATATATAATTGACAAAGTACTAGGGCTGACCATCGAAGCTTTTTTTGGCAATCGAAGCTTCGGGGCCGAGCTTTGATTTTAATTCGAAGCTTCGAGAAAAAAATATATATATTAATTATAATATATATATATATTTTTTTTATCTTATGTTGTGGGACTTGTACAGCACTTTGGTAAACGTTGTTGTTTTTAAATGTGCTCTATAAATAAAGTGGATTGGATTAATTAATTAAGTAGCCCCTTTCGTGACTGTGACGCAGCCAACAAGGTTTCACTCGGCTGCGCTGCCTGGGTGCAGTGGGGCTGCTCTCACAGCCAACGACATGACATTACATAATTATGTTGCAACCTTCGTCTATCAATCAAACAATTATATTATATTTAATTTATAATTATATCAGACAATGCACCTACAAAAGCAGATGATTACAATTAAATTAGCCAACTTGGTAACACATTAGTCATAGCAGCATAGGCATAGCCTTATTAATGTTTTGTGTGGCGTCACCGTTTTTTTCTACACTTTTTTTTATGTTCGAAGCTCATGCCATCGAATGAAGCTTTGAAGCTTCGAAGTATTTAAGACAGCCCTACAAAGTACATCCTACCATTCATCTGTACATTCACTGATATACAATTAACATATTTATTATTAACACATTCCCGGCCATAGACTAGGGTAATTCCTGCAAAGCTAGTTATAGGGCGCTAAGCTAATAATGTTAAATCGATTGGCGTTTCGGCCCTACACAAGCTACAGTTAAAAATCAAAATGCATATGATCGGTATCATGGTCCACCATGAATGCATGAAAGGCGGGCGGCGGGGGAAGTCATTTCTGATTATTGATTACCAATAACTGCATTCGTTATTACAACAGCATGCACTGATCGGGGGGGGGGGGGGGGGGGTTGGCTATGATAACAAGGCCCGGTCAGGCTGAAATTGACGTCAAATCACTCTTACCTGTGGCCGGTTGGATTCCAAAAAGAATTTCCCAGTTATTGATCACCATCTGGTAGATCGATATGTCCATTGGCTGATGCTATATTCTAGGGATGTCCGATATATTTTTTTTGCTCCCGATCATGTGATTTTGAGTATCTACCGATACCGATCTTTCCCGATCCGATTTTTTTTATTTTTTTTTTAAATATATATATATTTTTTTCATCCCAATTTCTCACATTACATTCACCCTGAATGTTGACGTTATCCAGGTGAAAAGTTAACTTCATTCAAGCGAGGCATTGCAATCCTTGACATAAATCATTTGATGTATAATTAAATCAAAGGAAATGCGTTTGTTTTGGCAAAATTCTTCTGCTCTGTGTGACAATAAATAAATGAATGAATGATGATATGCAATTTAAAACCAAAACTAAGGCCTCAGTATGAGTTTAAGATGTGAACATGGTCATGTTTGTTAAATTAAAAAAAAAAGTAAAAAAAATAAAGAATATCCCGATATTTAATATAATTTTTTTGCCGATCCCGATCTTCGGAAAATCACATGATCGCCCCCGATACCGATCACGTGATCGGATCGGGACATCCCTACTATATTCCTTTACTGCATACTGAATTCGACGTCGCAATTAGTATTCTAGGCGATCGGTTGAAGCCATAGCTTCAGGCTAACAGAAAAATTTACCCGAAATGAAAGAAAAGTGACACCAGGCCTGAAACAAGGATTACTCCATTCTCGAGACACTACCAGGATCTGGCCGGTAATGCACTTATCCGAATCCCAAAGGCATTTTCCAGTCAACATATAGCTCTGTAGGCTATTAAAATGGAATAAAAGCAAAAACCAGTCAATAACGTATATACGTGGTTGGCCCTTTAACACATTGGTTGCCAACAACGCTATTTCTCGCCATGCGTTGGTTGCCAATAATGAGATTTCTCGTTATTTAATCGTTATTTCTTTTATTAGCGATATCCATTTATTTTTCATCCGTCCAGCCTGACGTTATCATTGGGAATGGCTCTGAGCTCGAAAAGGGCAAATACTGCCCCCGATTGGATTGAGTGGCCATGTGCATCAGAGAAAAACTCCGGTCCAGGGTTTCCCCATCTCTGGCAAGCAGTGTCTGTTACCACATTCACTGGGGATCGAGCTCAGAGCAGCTTTCGATTATGCATTTCGGACTACGTTGGATCAATAAACGCGATCAATATTGGATTCATCTTTTTGCAGAACATCTGATCTGAGGTAAGGACTCTATGTTACCAGTTTTGGGTTAATCAGAGTTTTTTTTAACAGCGTTCACAACGTGTGTGTGTGGCGTTAGGCGCTGAGCACGGCACGAATAAATGATTTTTCAGCCCGCTTTTGTATCGTGCATAAGAACACAAATACTCTTGATAATCTAGCGTTTATTTGAAAACTATTCATAAATCAGCCGGAAAATGACAACGTGTTTTGTGTATTCCAGTAAATGGCTATTATCGCAGAATCTTTTTTTCTTTCTAGAAATCGCAAACTATACTCTTATTCAAAACGGTATAAAACAGAAATGTACTGATGAAAAAACAATCCATATGTACAGATACCGAGATGTCACTCCATGTTAACTGTTACTGCACAATGTTGTTTTCTTCTTTTGATTCTATTATATGTACCACTGTATTGCACATCGTTGCGGGCAAGACCACCCACATTTCATTGTATACCTGTATGCCGTGACAATTAAAACTCTTGACTTGACTTGACTTGACTTACATGTTGACTGCAAGCAAGTCATTGATAAGCGACGGGTGTATTAGACCCATAGCCATAATTTAAGATATAGTTTAATCGCTCGCCAATGTGCTTGTCCTCCCATTGATTAACGTGCTGGCATCCAAGTGATAAATCGTCATATCCGGCTAGCACACAATGTGTTAAGCATGGAGCCCAATAACATATATACGTGGTTGGCCATGAAAGTGTTAAAACCATAATAACGTGTTTGTTTATCGCGGTGAAAATAGACCAGATGCTGAAACCATCACTGCAGATCGGGAGCTGGCTGTGGTGCGGTGTGAATGGTCAAATCTGTTAACAAGGGTGCCGAAAGGAAACTGGCAGTTGGCTTGTGAGCACCAACAAGTTGGCACAGAATTAGTATCCCTACTGTACATTCCTGGTTTCTTTCTCGACTAACGCTCTGTCTGCCTTTTTCAGCCAAAACAGAGTCTCAGACCGAGGAGCTGAAGAGACTTTCTTCCAAACTGGAGAGCCAGATGCAGTCCTCGGTCCTGGAGACGGACAACCTGAAGAAGACGCTGTCCAATGCTGAGGCCAAGAATGATAGGTGTGTATGTGTGCCTTAGATAAAGGTGTTAAGCTGCAATGTCCCTCATATGGGATGTTTTTCGGACTTTTTGCAACCAGCACTTTGGCGACCCCTAGTGGCTCGGTGTGCATATTTTATAATACTATATATAGAATTAGGCTTATTTGTTGCCTGTCGATGGCGACAAAATCCGTTCAGCGGTTCTCGAGTTACATGCCGATATGTGAGGCGTGCACCGAAGTACACGGTAGTGCGCAAATACCACTTCCGGGGCACTAGCTCCGTCAATCATTTGGCGATCTCGAAAATGATTGGACATGGTTGTAGCCAATGAGTGTGGCTTTCCAATGATACCCCATGTGGGTATCTAGGTGAAAAGTCACAAGCCAAAACAGGAAGAGAAAGAACGCAGAATTAATTGAAGTCTATGAGGAAAAGTAAACCAGGAACGCTACACAGTTTACAGCCATACTTATGTTTGGGGAAATACTACTTCTGGACTAACTACTACAGAAAAAAGCGAGTAACACGTTTTTCTACAACTCACGTTCAGACCTATATTACTCTATTTCATTAGCACTAAAAGTGAATTTTCTTTATTGTATCAGACACTTCAGAATGTCATCTTTCAAAAGAGACCAGGCTCATGCATGTGCTATAAGTATAAAGTATAGTATTTAGGTTTGCAAAAAAAGTATGCAGTCCTCAAAAACTATTTTTGTTAACTCATTGACCGCCATGCTGTTTTCCCATCTCTACTCAATGGCGCCAGCGTTATTGACCATTTTCGTGATGTTTGCGGACCCATCGTGTGTTCTGTATTATAGCTATGGAGACAATAGTATGGCTCATTTGACAGGCATTGTTTATAGTCCAACACTGACTAACCAGTTAACTCATTCCGGGCCAACCATGAGTATAGTCGGGTTAACTCGCATGATCACGTGATTTTCCAAAAGATCGGGATCGGCAAAATATATATATATTTTTTTCAACAAACATGACCATGTTCACGTCTTAAACTCATACTGAGGCCTTAGTTTTGGTTTTAAATTGCATATCATCATTAATTTATTTATTGTCACACAGAGCAGAAGAATTTTGCCAAAACAAACCAATAGTATCCAGCTGCAGAACGGCTGACCAGCCACACTCTCGGACCCAAATTAATTATTATAATTTTTTTTAATCCCAATTTCTCACATTACATTCACCCTGCATGTTGACGTTATCCAGGTGAAAAGTTAACTTCATTCAAGCGAGGCATTGCAATCCTTGACATAAATCATTTGATGTATAATTAAATCAAAGGAAATGCGTTTGGGTCTGAGAGTGTGGCTGGTCTTTTTTGTGCGTGCACACATTCTAAATTCTGTGCTTACGTGTGGGCCCTCATTCATCAACGTGTCTTACGCACAGATTTGTGCTTAACCTGTGCTTACGATCATTTCTAAGCAAAGAGTGGGATTCATCAATTTCAACTTGAACTTGACTTCGTGCTTACGTGTCTGTACGCACAGGTCGGAGCACACTTAGCTGACGCCCAGTGGTAGAATATCGTTACTACGCATAATCGCTCCTCAGTTCTGCATTAGTTTCAAGGCGGAAATAAAGACACTGGCGCGTGTTCTGTATGACCCCCGTAATTCATTATAGTTCATTGTAAAATAGCAACAGTAGTGTAATTATGGTCAAAACCCTATAAATAGCATTTGGAATAATAGATCTTTCTCTCAGAATGAATGCAGCATGGTTCATATAGCGTTATCAGAATATACGGGGTGTACTATACGGGGTGTACTCCGCGTAGCTCAACTCGTTATTATTTTGCGCACAGACCGCAGAAACACGGGAACGTTTTGATTATATTTAAAAGGCTTTACGTTAAACGAAACAAGTGGAATTTCGAAGCTGTAAGCAGAATACAAGTCATATGAACACCCACGATAGTGTTCTTCCCCCTTTTTACTGTATAAGAAAGAATAAAAAACGCATTGCAATGACACCAGATAGTGGACAGACTATGTATATGATGGGATTCAAGTTCGCGTTTTTGTTGATCATAGGCATGCTGTCAGAGTATGATATCTTAATCAAACATTCTAGAACATTTGTCGTCACAGATCATGTCCTAATAGAACATAGGCTATGGCATGGTCCATCGTGATATTGTGTGGACTGTTATTACTGTACCGGTACCACCCATTGTGACAACAGCCTTGTGAGTCCCGCACACAAACATGATGGGATTCAAGTTCATGTATTGAAAGGCAGACTACATCATACATGCAGTGAGATTCATTGTTCTTGTATATGCTCTCGTATTATTGTTTATATAGGCTACCCAATACTGACATCAAAATAGATTGTAGTATGCCTCTAGAAATCATATGCAGCAGGTAGAAAATTGACGGAAAATCCATCGCGATTTGGAATAAAATTGAGGAGAACTTTAATCCCTGGGTATTAATCAAACAACACGGGAAAAGGCAGTCATATTCCAGCACGGTCTTTATTAGTGTTTGCGCTGCCCAGGCAGCAATGGTTAATAGATATCATATCCGACATCATCGTTCTCATAACACGCTTCCCTCGGCTTAGTCCATTTTTCCACATTTCATGGCGGTATTCCATTACCGTATATGGTTAATCGGGGCGGTTCTGGTATGCAAATACTTAAAACAGTGCACAAGCTCAAACGTAGGATCAAAGTCATATTCATCATGACAGGTGTGCGTAGAACCTGCGTACGCACGTGTGGTGAATCCCGATTTTCCTGTGCGTGCACTGATTCTACATTCTGTGCTTACGTCTGGAAATAGAACATATTCTACGTCCACGTTGATGAATGAGGGCCCTGTAGTTTAAAACCACAAAACAAATTAAAAAAACTCTGGCTGCCGCACTTTGGACACGTTGTAATCGGTCAGTTGTTTTCTTTGGCAGGCCAGAAAAAAGTGCATTACAATAATCAAGCCGAGAGAAAACAAAAGCGTGGATCAGCGTTTTTGCATCGTCCAGGGACAGATGGGGACAGATGCTCTAATTTGCGCAATATTTCTAAGATGAAAGAAGGCAATCTTCGTAACATGATTAATGCGTGTGTTGAAATTCAATTCAGAATCAATAATAACCCCCAGGTTCTTTACTGCAGTGTTATTTTCTACATTCAGGTTACCCAGTCTACTTATTATCGATTATCTCTGCTCACTAGACCCCACTATGAGAACTTCTGTCTTATCCTCATTTAGCTTGAGAAAATTCTCACTCATCCAGCATTTAATGCTGGTCAAACAGGCCAACAGCGGGTCTAGAGCACAGGGCTCCTCTGGAGCTACGGAGAGCTATAGCTGGGTATCATCAGCGTAGAAATGGAAGTTAACTCTGTGATTGGTAATAAGTCCACCCAGCGGCAGTATATATGGGTAGGGCCTTGCCTTCTAGTTGTTTATTCCATTCTATTCTCATTCTCTCCCCCCCCCCCCCCCCCCCCCCTAGGTCTCAGTGTGACCTGCAGAAGCAGAGGGTAGAGAATGAACAGCTGAGCAACAAGGTGACTGTCCTGGAGAGGGAGAAGCAGGAGGTGCAAACCAGTCTGAGCGGCTTACAGAAGGAGTGTGCCGAGCTGAGGAAGGAGCACCAAGCTCTCCTTGGCTGGAAGTTGGAGAAGGAGAGTCTGATTAATGAGACTGAGTCTGTGCAGAGAGATCTGACAGAGAAAATCAGCGACCTAGAGAAAAGTCTAGAAATGGTGAATGAGGCCAACAACCAACTGAAGGTAAGGTTATTATAGGGGTGAGCGGTAGGCCTAAATTTGATATCAAAGTATATTTAGAATTTTGGATGGTAACTGTATTAGGGCTGACCTCGACTAGTCGACTAATCGATCGAAAGGATCAATTGCAGGCTTTTGCAGAGGACAAGAAACCTTCTATTCAGTTGACTCCTTCAGACATTAACTCATTGGACGCCAGTCACGATGATAGTCTGGTTAACTCGCCGACGCTTGAGCGCCAATCACGACGATAGTCGGGTTTTAATCGTTATTTCTTTTATTAGCTATATCCATTCATTTTCATCCATCCAACGGTGATGTTATCGTTGGGAATGGGTCTGAGCTCGCAAAAGGACAAATACCGCCGCCTATCGTCTCCTGGATGGTATTGCACATGATTGGATTGGCTGGGGATGTGCATAAAAAAAATTCTGGTCCAGGTTTTCCTTCACGGGCAGGCAGTATCGTTATACCACATAGACTGGGAGCAGCGTGGATTATGTGTTTTGGATATATAACGTTGGATCAATAAACGCAATCTTTTTGCAGGACATCAGATGTGAGGTAAGGAATTTATGTTACGAATCTTGGGTTAATCAGATGTTCCTTTCACCGCCATCGGAGCGCGTGTGTGTGTGCGTGCCGTTGGCGCCGACCAATGCACGGATAAGCGATTTTTCAGCCCGCTTCTGTATCGTGCATGAGGACACATATACTATCGATAATCTAGCGTTTATTTGAAAACGATTCATAAATCAGCCGAAAAATTACAACGTGTTTTGTGTATTCCACTAAAGGGCTATTATCGCATCTTTCTCTGGAATTACTAGAAATCACCAAAATTATACTCGTATTAAAAACGGTATAAAACGGAAATGTACCGATGGAAAAAACAATCTGTTTTGTACATGTTGACTGCAAGCAACTCATTGATAAGCGACATGTGTATTGGACCCATAGCCATAATTTATATATTTATATATATTTTAAGAACTCGCAAATATCCCCGTCCTCCCATTGATTAAAGCGGTGGCCATCTAGCCATAATTTCCCGGAAGGGGCGTGGCGCTCGATGAGTTAAGCACCCCCCACAGCCCAGTCGACTATCGGCAAATTTTGGCCAATCAAAGTCGACTATACAAATCCTTAGTCGGTGACAGGCCTAAACTGTATATATCACGTATATATATATTTTTTTTAGAATGATAATAACAATAATCTTTTTTTAATGCTTTAGGAACAGTACAAGACTCTGGGATGGTAATAATTTATTCCCCGGGGGGTTAACTACCGGTATAAGGTTTCTACTAGGCTCTTCCATTAATATTCTGTAATCTGTATATTATGACAAAACTGACATTGAACTTGAGTTTGTTTAGGTCATTGAACTGTCGGCTTGTAGAATATAATCTTTACACGCACCCGGTATTCCCGGTTTTCTTCACATCTATTTTTGTTGCAAATGCCAGTGAAACACTCACACTGTCAATGTGTCCCACCCACCCCCTCCTAATGTACAGTTCCCTCCCCCTCGTATGTATATATTTTAGGGCTGTCCCCGACTAAGGATTTGGATAGTCGACTATGATTGGACGAAATTTGCCGTTAGTCGACTATTAGTCGATGTTACATACCCCCGTAGGGAGACTCAACACTTAGGCCACAGACAGGATAGGTGAGGGTGCAGTGACACAAAACACATGAGACAATTTGCAAAATAATTATATTTATTTCACAATATTCAAAACTCGGCAACACAGAGAGCACGGAGGACCTACCAGTGAGCACCAAATCAAATATCCAAAAGAAACAAAAGCCCACCCCCCCTTACAAGCGCGAACGCCCCAAAGTACAGGTGGTGGTGCTCACTCTAAAGCTGGTGTCTTTAACAGTTGGTCACCTACGTGATGCAAAATGTAGACCCAGGGTATCTTCCTGCCCTCAATGTCCCTGTGTGCGAAACAAAAGGTTAATACAAAGCAAAGCAATCACCATAGGCTGGGTGACACAAGGAATAAACAAATACACAAACAGGTTATGGGTTAACAGAAATGTACAACAAAGAACACACCAAAACACAATGGAGTGAACCAGAGCTTTCGCCAGCTCTACCAAATGTACCTCTACCTGGACATCTCTAAGAAACACCCACACCAAACAATGAGAGCAATAGAGCATTTAACTAGCTCACACACCAAACATTAGAGCAAATAGAGCATTACCTAGCTCAAATATACATACAGTGGTAAATGGCAAGACAGGGCCAACAGCATATATACCCCACACAGGGTTTGGTCCACGTATGCACACACAGAATTATCACTAGAGCATTACCTAGCTCAGGCACACACAGAATGATCACTAGAGCATTACCTAGCTCAGGCACACACAGAATTATCACTAGAGCATTACCTAGCTCACACACCAAACATTAGAGCAAATAGAGCATTACCTAGCTCAAATATACATACCCCACATACAGTGGTAAATGGCAAGACAGGGCCAACAGCATATATACCCCACACAGGGTTTGGTCCACGCAGGCACACACAGAATTATCACCAAACACAGAGAGACACCCACCACCACACTGAGCCAAAAGAGCTAACCAACACTGCACACAATTGGGGTATATGAAGGGATGTGGAGGTTAATTAGTCTGATGAGCCTCAGCTGCTGCTGCTGCTTCTGCTGCTGTAACTGGGAGACACCTGAGAATGGGTTATGTTACACAGGAGGGAGACAAAAACGGAACAACCAAAACATGCCTATATACACACACGCACAACAGATAACATACATAACCCCCATATATATACACATAAGGACACCGTCCGTAACAGTCGACCAAAAAAAAAAGTCTAATATATATATTTTTTATCATTCCATTTGGGGTGCTTAATGTCTAAAGGAGTCGACTGAGGGCTTCTTGTCCTCTGCAAAAGCATGCAATTGGTCCACTGATGGATACATCTTGATATTTGTCTAGTCTAGTGTGTTCATTAGATGGGTGAAATCCTCTTTCAGTGCCTCTGTGCCTGTTTTCTTAGGCAGTTAGCCTCTGGTATGCGTGCTATTAGCGTTAGCCACGCTTCTAGGCCTCTTTTCTTTTGGAAAGAATGATAATTTTTTTTTGGTATTCGACTAAGAGGTTGGCAGTCGACTACGGCTCCTTTCGACCGATTAGTCGACTAATTGGGGTCAGCCCTAATATATTTACTGTTAGGATCTCTGTTTAACAGTACTCTATATTTACATATCTTGTATGTCACAAATGTAACAGTACTGTATATCTGTATGTCATACATGTCATGGTTAGATTAGATGATTAGATTAGATTTTTATATCTGTATATCTGTATGTTGTGTATGTCATAAATGTCATGAATTGAAAATGGGGGACACTGATGTAAACAAGACGGAAATCTTTCTCTGGTCTGCATCCCCTTAAAGGGGAACTCCAACATTTTGGGAAATTAGCTTATTTAACATCTTCCCTGGAGTTAGACAAGAAGATACATACCTTTTTTGTCTCTGTGCGTGCATTTTAGCTTTGGGAATAGACGCTCCGTTAGCATAGCTTAGCTTCATCACTGGAAGTGAGGCAGGACAGTAGCCTTACAGTGCCTTACAGTGTATTGCAAGGTCTGACATTGACCAAACTTGATATGCATGACCTTGGTGGGCTCTAGGTCAACTCCTGAAAAGGGGGTCAATGTCAGACCTTGCAATCAAAAGTTAGGGGGCGCACTGAAATTATGGCAAGGGTTATTAGCCCCCTAACTTTTGATTGCAAAGTCTGACATTGACTCCCTTTTCAAGAGTTGACCTAGAGCCCACCAAGGTCATGCATATCAAGTTTGGTCAATGTCAGACCTTGCAATACACTGTAAGGCACTGTAAGGCTACTGTCCTGCCTCACTTCCAGTGATGAAGCTAAGCTATGCTAACGGAGCGTCTATTCCCAAAGCTAAAATGCATGCACAGAGACAAAAAAGGTATGTATCTTCTTGTCTAACTCCAGGGAAGATGTTAAATAAGCTAATTTCCCAAAATGTTGGAGTTCCCCTTTAACAATTGTGTGTATTGAGCTGTACTGTACCCATTCTGCAATCTGTTAATCCTAAAAGTAGCCTTCTACCGGTACATCTGGTAGAGTCAAATCTCTACCTTGGCATGGATTTCTGTTAATGATTCTGTTAATTTTGTTCCACCAGACTTATGTTGTAAAATCCTAAGATGTGAACTTTTTAAGATGATTACACATTAATTGCACAAATAAAAACCACTGTCTTTCTAGCACCAGTCGAAATCAGACATCAAGAAAAGTAAAGGATTCTGTTAATTTTCATTAATAATTTCCCCACTATTCCTCCCCTAAAGGAGAACATGAGGAGTGCAGAGGTAGAGACGGCCAGTCTATCCACCAAGGTAGACTCCCTGAAGGGGGAGCTTCTCAACAAAACCATGGATCTGGAGGAGCAGGAGAGGCGGCAGGAAGAGCTCCAGGCCAAACTGACTGAGGCTGGTCAGACACACGCCAAAGAGCAGGAGAACATTCAACTGCAGGTGGCACAACTCCAGACACAGGTGAATTAATTTTTCCTGAATTTTGTGATAAAGCTCATTCTTATAACAAAAGATATCTGGAAAGAAATGGAAGAAAGGGCTTGATGTATTTTTTGTTCACAATTTGTTCAGACTTTGAAGGCCAATACATCACTTTCTAGTCACAAACTCATAGGAAGTTGAAAGACAAAATCTGCAAGCTGGCAGGG
This sequence comes from Notolepis coatsorum, assembly GCF_963971535.1. Taxonomy (NCBI): domain Eukaryota; kingdom Metazoa; phylum Chordata; class Actinopteri; order Aulopiformes; family Paralepididae; genus Notolepis; species Notolepis coatsorum. The sequence continues at coordinate 43,394,348 of NC_140184.1, read as the reverse complement.
CCTTTGTTGCCTAGAAATAAGGTGAATAAATTAATTGAACAGTGTTTCCCACAGGTTCTTTGGTTATTTGTGATGGTGGTAAGCTGGGACTGGCAATATACGGTATACAGTACGTCTAGCAGTGAAAAGCATGACACATTATGTATGAGAAACAATGGTTAACAAAAGTTTACACCTTCCATAGTCTTTACAGCAGCCCAACACAGGAGGAGTGACCTGAACACTAAGGAACACTCCCGGTTGAGAGAGTCAACAGCTTTAAGTACCTCGGAGCCTACATATCCGAGGACTTGACATGGACCACACACATTAACAGTGTTGTGAAGAAGGCACGACAACGCCTCTACTTCCTCAGGCGCCTAAGGAAGTTCCAAGTCAGCCAGAAGATCCTTAAGAACTTCTACTCATGTACAATAGAGAGCATCTTGACCGGCAACATCACCTCCTGGTTTGGGAATAGCACTGCACAAGACCAAAGCAGACTACAAAGAGTGACACGTTCAGCCGAACGCACAATTGGAGGGGGGCTCCCCACCCTCCAGAACATTTACTACAAGCGTTGCAAGGGCAAGGCTAAGAGAATCATTAAAGACTCCAGTCACCCGAACAACTGCCTCTTTGAACTGCTGCGGTCAGGCAAGCGATACAGGAGTCTCAAGGCGAGCACAGAAAGACTCAGAAGAAGCTTCTATCCCCAGGCCATCAGGCTGCTAAACGAACAATGAATGAACACTACACAACAACAACCACCAAACGCACATAGCACACACATCCACACGCACACACTCACTTTAAACAAACACACTGTAGCACCCACTCCACACACTTATAGCACACACCCACTTTAAACAAACACACTGTAGCACCCACTCCCCACACTTTATATTTATGGATGAAGGATTGCACTACAACTCGTACACCTTACTGTAAATTGTACCTAAAATTGTACCTCATCCCATTTCTGCTTTGCACTAGATAGTACTGTACATTAGTACACTGCATAGTATTGTGTATTGTATATTATATGGTAACTCAGAACATTGTACATATGTCTATACCGAACACTGTGACCTCATTTTCTTCTTCTAAATTCATGCTATATTATGTTATTATGTTATTTGATACTATCTTGTCTAGCACAGTCTCTGGAGCGTAACAGTAAGAAGCATTTTGTATGAAAGTATTCTGTACTTCTGTATGACAACTATTAAAGAACTTGAACTTGAACTTGCAAGTGTATAAACCCATAATATAGTCTGCTATGTCTCAACAGGTGAGGGAGCTGGAGGCGTCGCTGCAGCGGGAGACTGCTCGGGCGGAGCAGGTGGAGATGTGCAACTCCCAGCTCCAGGACCAGCTCCAGGCGACTTGCGACCTGGTCTGTTCCAAAGACCAGCTACTGGAGCTAGGCCAGGCAGAGATCAGCCAGCTGAGAGACAGCCTGGCACAGGTTCACACACTGCAGGAAGAACAATATGCCAGGTGGGTCACACGTACTGTCCACTCCTCTGAGTAGCTTTTATCTAAATTAAATAATGAAGTAGTAGTGAGTAGGGAGGACCAGGTTTTCCACTAGAAACAAATTGTGTTGGTCCATTGGTGGGATAAATTCAGTCAAATATTTCCTGTTTATTGAGGTTATTGCAATAACGTTATAACCAATGCTTAATACTTTTTGTCAATCAAAAAAGCCACAGTTACCATTTGTAATAATTACCGTTACATTACATCCACTCTGTCTACATTGACAGCAGGCCTGCCAGGATGGTTCGGGTATTTCGGCCACAACTTAAGCACGTCACTCTGTATTAACTCAATCAGCGTCAGCGGTCGGGGCGCCAGAGGGCACTAGAGCGCCATCGCTTTAATCAATGGGGAGACTGCGACATTTGCGAGTGCTTAAAATATATCTTATATTATAGCTATGGGTCTAATACACCCGTCGATTGTCAGTGAGTTGCTTCCAGTCAACATGCACAAAACAGATTGTTTTTTCATCCCGTTCATTTCCGTTTTGACTGCGTATAGTTTTGGTGATTTCCGTAATCCCAGGAAAAGACGCGATAATAGCGTTTGAGTGGAATACACTTATCACATTGAAATTTTTCGCCTGATTATCGAATCTTCCTGAAATCAACGCTAGATTATCATTATGTCTCGTGCATACATGAAATGGCCCTCGTAGCGCAGCGCTCCCCCCACCTCCTGCACCCAACGGTAAACAGCCACACACACACACACACACAGACACCTTCGATCGCGGTAGAGAGAAATATCAGATCAATGCAAGATTTTATATATAGAGTCCTTACCTGGTCTCTGATGTAATGCAAAAGAAATAATCCAATTATCTGATCGCCATTCCAAATACTGCTCGTGGAGGTCCGTCCCACATTGCCCGGCATTGCATATGAAGGGGGGGGGGGGGCAGCAAACGCTAGTCCTGCCGGAGTATTTAAACCCCACCCGCACGGCTCGGATCGGCGCAGAAAAGAAACTACACCATTTCTAATATAGTGCAATACCGGCTGGAAGGCGTAGGCGGCGGTATTTGCCCTTTTGCAAGTTCAGACCCATTCCCAATGATAACATCGGGCTGGGTGGATGGAAAATGTATGGATATAGCTAATAAAAGAAATAACGATTAAAACCCGACTTTTCTCGTGACTGGCGCTGAATGAGTTAATAGTCTATGAACGTTTACGCAAAGTAGGCGACATGCTGTTGACACAATTTGGAAATGTACAAACAGAAACCATTGTTTTTATCTTTTAGATAAAGCTATGGTAGGTAGCTGTATTCACGTTAGATCAATCAGTGCCATATTTTTTGATACCTAAGACCCACCCAGTTAGAAAAAAAAATCCAAAATCCAATGACGCACAATTGTCATTTCATTATAGACACAGACAGCACGGCCCTTCAATGGCGTGCAATTGTCATTTCATAATAGACACAGACCAGTGCAGACCTTCAATGACATGCAATTCATTCACTCAGGAGAGAAGGTTCTGGTGGGATTTAATTTTGATGGAAACTGACAAGGGGTGCAAGTGTGTGCTGTTAATAACGGACCATTATCCAGATGTAATATTAAATTATACATTTACGTATACCTTGCGGTGCACAATTCTCACACTGTCACTGTTTAATCCATCTCTATGATGGTCAAAACAAAATCTGCAATGCACCCAAACGGCAGACTTAAACAATTCTGAAAAATATACTGTAGCTCACTATGGTGGTTACATTTAGCAAATGATCCACGGTTTACATGCGTGCCGAACCATGGGGGGTGACCCGTATGGATCAACTAGGATCCGTTACACCCGTAAATTGCATGCAGTCTGGCTCTTTTCCAGCTCCCTTTTCCCTTCAACTTCATATACAAAATGGCAGTACTAAGCTAGTCTGATTTCTGTTATGTGCACTCCATAGACTGTCCAGGCGGGTGCTGAACTTCCGCACTTCTGAGTTATTTTAAAATGTTTAATTGTTATTTGCAAGAAGTGTTAAATCAAGCCCTTTTTTGTTTTCTCCAACATTTCCCTCATTATATTCAGAATAAATGCAACAGCCAGTATTGGTGTGGGTCTGATATTGATGGGAAAAAAATATATAATAATCAGTTATATTATATATATAATATATTATACTTTTCAGACTTAAAACGCCTATTAATTTCTCATCTACAATCCAGCTTTTCCTCCCATTATATTTAGCTTTTTGCCATGTCCTGAAGTACACTCTCTTCTGTGTGATCTGATGTCATGTCTCAGGCTGACGGAGGACAAAGCCTCCCTGCTGAGGCAGTGTGAGGACAGCATAGCAGCCAAGGCTGAGGAGGTAGAGCAGGTCAAACTCAACCTGGAACAAGTCCAGCACGAGTTGCTTCTCTCAAAGGACCAGGTACGTACAACTTAGGGCTGGGCGATAGTTTTGGCTTGTGTTGAGAGAGAGGTGTTTCTCCAGTTATTTTGAAACCTATTTGCTAACTTGTAGAAGATGACAGAAAGGCAGACTTTGGTCGAGAAGAAAGGTAAAACAAATTCAATCGTCATCAATGAGTAATTGTGTTTAATAATCGTGATTTCAATATCAATCAAAATAATCACGATTATGGTTTTTGCCATAATCGAGCAGCCCTACGTACAACAAAGAAATCATTCATTCTTTTCATTCATTCAGTTACTGAATAATAACAACTATATTTCATGTAACTATGATATAACATTCAGTTATTGATTCAATCTAGGGGTGTAACGATGCATCGATTAATCGAAATGCATCGATTCTAATGTGACGATTCAACTGCATCAATTTGAAAATGTTAGAATCGATTATAATCTAAATTAATAAAAACAATTATTATAAAAAAAAATTATGTTTATTTTTTGTGTGTATTGTTTTTACTGACCTATAGTCCATCCATGCTGAGTGAATCAGTTACCCCAGCCACATTTGTGTATTAATTTTTTTTGGGGGAATTAACTGATAGAATCGTGGTCAAATGAAGAGATTTCATGATGCATTGAATCGTTGCCTGAATAATCGTAATAGAAATTAATCGTTGTGACGAGGTCGCATCGTTACACCCCTAATTCAATCAATTAAATATTTATTGATTGAGGGTGGCACGCTGGTGCAGTGGTTAGCACTGTTACCTCACAGCAAGCAGTGGCGAATATTCATGGGAGCCAAGGGAAGCCGAGCTTCCCCAAAAATATGAACAGTAAAAAAAATTAAAATTAAAAAATTAAAATAATATATTTTTTAATTTCTTTCATAGTTTACAATAATAAAAAAAAAACATTATTTTTCATCTCTGTTATAATAATTGTCTCCCTCCTGGAGACATTTTCTATTTTCTTTTTACAATTTTCTCCTTCCCACTCTCTAACACTGTCACTGACTCACTTTTCTATTTTCTTTTTACAATTTTCTCCTTCCCACTCTCTAACACTGTCACTGACTCACTGAGGCATTCTGCTCAGCATTATTTGATTGACATGGAGGCTTTGAGAATTAGGGCGGGTTCTCGCGTCCTACATATTAGATGTTACATATTATTAGCCAATAAGATTCAAGCTTAATTCAATGGGTTGGGCTTAGGGCCTACGCCTTAACACAGCCGCAGACTGGGACTAGGTTAGAGAAGCGAAGCACTCCTTGGCTTCAATCAAATTTGCCGCCCACCAGATTGACCAATCAAATCACATTAAACCCTTAGGAGTCAACGGGGCGTATTGCTCCCGTGGGCGGAGAACAAAATAATTAGAATGTCTTCTAAATGCTCTAAACGTACATATTTTCAGAAATCGATAAAAATAGAAAAATGACAATTTCGAGTGCTTTGAGATGTACTATATATGTCTCATTACTTGCTAAACATAATACGACTTGTAAATACGTTTAATTCTTGCTAGATGGTATGCTTGTAATTATTTCCGTTTGCGAGAGAACTACAGCGCGTCACGAAACACACATACACGCACGCGCGCACACACACAAGAGAAGCGTGTGCGCTGTGAATAGGTGTTAGACCCCCGCGCAGAGGTGAGAGGTATCAGAGACTCGCTACCCCCCATCCAAATTCTAAACAACAGATCGGCATCGGCTTTTCATAATATGTATGAATTATCTCTTGCAATAATATCCACGGGACACTGAGCTGCTTCGCAGAATAATGTGGTGTGTGTGTGCGCTGAGACGCAGCGTCGAGACGAAACTTGTGTCGAGTCTGCTTCTATGTATGCTTCTTCAGCGCGTCCTTTATTATTATTATTATTATTATTATTATTATTATTATTATTATTATTATTATTATTATTATTATCATTCTCTAGAATACACGGGACCCGACGGAACGTTAATTTATGTATTAAAAGTAGTCTAACATGCTTTTCATCAACATAACTGGCAGAGACAGAGTGCGTGTGTGTACGAGTTATGAGTTATCTCGCAGTTCATTCAAGCGCGCATCACGGTGATGACAGCTCGTCTCTAGAGAAAGGTGCGCTCACAGGGGCGTAGCTGGAGATTCTGGGCCCCATGAAAATAATCAATTTGTGGGCCCCCAATCTATTAAAAAAATGTGGGGCCCCCAATCTATACAAAAATTTGGGGCATTTGCTGGGCCCTTGGAATCATCCTAACCCCCCCCCCAGCTACTCCCCTGCACACACACACACTCTCTCTCTCTCTCTCTCTCTCTCTCTCTCTCTCTCTCTCTCTCTCTCTCTCTCAAACAGAGAAATCAAAAGAAATCAGTACATTACCTTGTATTACTATTGTAATCCAAAAGCGATATATAGGGTTGTTCATTGTACAATACAATTGATACAGTTGATGTTTCTTGTTGATTATTATTCTCTGTGTATATGAGCATTTTTTCAATACCCAACTATGTAGTGGCCGCTTGTCGCTAGGCTAGGCCTCCTGCTGGGTCCATTCACTGGAATAACAAAGGAATGACTGGGCCTTTGCTCCAGGTAGGCCTGCCGCGATAAGCAATAAATCGATTAATTGCCGCGATAATTAAAATGAATGCAATGATTTTGACGGGCGCGATTAATTGCTATTTGCGCGTTTGTTTTAATGAGGCGGACCCAGTGCCCCTTGTCAGTCACAATGTGTCTATTCTACTAGCATTAACGTTACTCATACAAACAGAGTAAACACAGTTTTCAATCAATCAATCAATAACAACATTAACGAGACCCTCGTTGTGTCTATTCTGCTAACGCTAACGTTACCTCTGTGTCTATTCTACAAGCGTTAACGTTAGCTAGGCTGTCTATGCTAACGTTAACGAGCATTAGGCTAACAAGCTGTAACGTTACCAGTCGCGTCTATTTGCTAACGTTAGCATTAGGTAATAACCGGTTTAAAATGGATGGTGATTACCTCACGCTGTGTCTATTCTACCAGCATTAACGTTACTCATACAAACAATCAATAGCGAGTTATATTGATCACGCTATGTACGATAGCCATGCTAAAACGCTAGCACAACATTAGCACCTAACCTAACAACAAGCCTTAACAAGTCAGCGATCTTTTTGCGAGACTAAACTCTCCGCTCGGTGGCAAATTGTGTTGATGTCGGTTTTGTTTAATCAATAAATGAGGCAGAATACACAGTGACTGTATCCTTTGTTTATTGCACTTGTGCCTGCTGCAAACATAATGATTATGAAATCCTAGAGACGCGTCTCTATTCAGTGGTCTGCAGTGTTTCACGTGACTTTTCTGGTACCCAAAAAGTACCTGATAAAATCACAACAATACTTCCGGTCCGGTCGGTGGGCTTCAAAATAAAAGTCTTAAACACCGGAAAAGACGGAGCGGTGGGCTTCAAAATAAAAGTTTTGGGAAATAAATTTCTCCAAAAAAAAAATTCTCTAACCGGTCGCAATAATATCGCTTATCGTGATATTTTCGGGGGCAATTAATCGCCCAGCAAAATGTGTTATCGTGGCAGGCCTAGCTCCAGGTGTGAAATGGTTCTAGTGACAATGATCACATTGAATTCTGGGAGTGTAGTTCTCTCATCAGATAGCTGAATGAACTTGGATCTAGTTCAAGTCCTATACTGAAAAGTTGTTAGGATTTTACCAGAATGTTTGATAGGACATTGATTGAAAACTATCGTCTCAAATTTGACAATTGATGGCTTATTTTGAAGGTATGAATCTGTAATTTTACATTATGTAACAAAAAAAAAGAGAATATTCTGAGAAGGTGGAGCTAGAAACTTTAGACTTCAGGGGGTTAAAAGCTAAACGTGACATCACCAGGCTGGGAAGGGACGCACTTTTAATGTTGAAATGATAACCACAAGCAAGTCGGAACTGAATGGCTAACTGGTTGGGCTAAACAGAGGAGCTTTTGTTGGAGATATTTCAAGATGCAAGAGGTTTATTTTTGGCCAGAGGACTTTTCCTGGATTTTTACTTTTTACTGGATATTCTGTGAATCTTTCTTCAAATCTGTCCGGTCCATTGGCAAAGGTATGCCTATGGTACTGCATAGCTTGCCTGCTAGCAAACTAACGTTACTGACTGTGTGTAAACAAACAGCATTGTTTGATTGATTGATTGAAAACTTTATTAACAGATTGCAGAATGGGTACAATACAGTACGGTTCAATACACACAATTGTTAAGGGGATGCAGACCAGAGAAAGACGTTTGTCTTGTTTACATCAGGGTCCCCCATTTTCAATTCATCTTAACATATATGACATACATGACATACAGATATACAGTACTGCTACATCCAGACATTTATGACATACCAGATTTACAAATATACAGTACTGTTTAAGAGTACAACGCCTGTCACATAGACCCTGATGTTGGAAACTCTGATTAATAGACAGAGTTTCTAAAAAGAGAGTATATACATTATATACATTTGAGGGGGAAGAAACTGTACATTGGAGGAGGTTGGGTAGGTGGGGTGGGGGGAACTACATTGGTGGTGTAGTTGTGTATCTTGTAGACCAGCCCATTGCAAGTTGCTGTACTCTGTCGTCTACTCTAAGCCATCCTAGGTAGTCAAAGTGGGCAGGGGTGAGGTGGGTTCTAGGAGTGAGGTTAAGCAGTAGTCTGACTTTTTTTTTTTGTGATGTTTGTAATCTTGTTTTTAGTGCCTTTGAGGTGCTTTTGTACCATGAGTGCAAGCATAGTCGTAGTACCCTTGAATTAGTGCTTCTGTTAGAGTGTTCAGGGTATTCTTGTTTACCAGAGAGGAGATCCGGTATATACAGTATATCCCATAATAATTAATCATTAATAATTAATGCAAATGATTGTCAGTGCACACTGTCCTTTATAAACTAAACTAAAGGTGCATAAATGATGCATTACTATATTTCATCACAATATAATAGATATAGCTAGGCTACTGACATTGTGATAATGTCAGTAGCTATAGCTGTATCTATTGTTTACACTTGAAATGTGTGTTTTTATTTAGTGTGCATTTTTATTTTGTCACAATATTATTTGGCTTAATTATATATAATTATATATATTTATTTATATATTAACACTTTCAGTGCCAGGGACGTCATAACTCGTTTTATCAGCCCAATACCTGAGTGCCGATGATGTGTATTAGCGTTTTATTTTTTTATTAGCGATCTAAATTCATATTTCATCAACCGAGTCTCCTGTTGGTACAGCAGCCCCTGTAGGAGCTCAGATGTGAAAAAAACGCCCCCTATCGTCTCCCAGATGGTAATGCACCCTTTTGGAATGGACTCAATGAAAATGGATGAGAAAAGAAAAATCCGGAATCCACATTTTACTTCTCAGGCATGTAACCCGAGCCGATCGGATTCATTGTGGACCCTCAGAACAGCGTGGAATACATATGTCCAGTATGTAGCGTTGGATCAATAAAAGCGATCGATATTTGGAATGGCGATCAGGAATTGGAATAATCTTTTTGGATAACATCTGATCTTAGGTAAGGAATCTATTTTACCAGTCTTAGGATAATCAGACCTGTTTTCACGGCAATATAAGCTTTTTCCCTATGTGTGTGTGTGTGTGGCTGTGCGAGCGATCACGAAATAAGAGAATCGATTTTTCAGATCGCCTATATAGCGTGCATACTAGGGCTGACCTTCAATTTTTTTTGGGAATTCGAGGCTTCGGGGCCGAGATGCGATTTTAATTCGAAGCTTCGAAATAATTTTTTATTTTTTATTTCTTTAATAATATATGTTGTGGGACTTGTACAGCACTTTGTTCAACTTTGTCAGTGCTGTAAAGTTTAAACCTTTTAAAATCTTAGACCAACAAAACACTTTGCTTTCATGAAATATTGTAAGCCGTCATTTGAGGCTTTATAAAAGCAGCACAATGAACACAAATCTGTCAGTGCCGAGTCCGACCTCATCTTAAATAATTAACAAAGAGAGGCAGAGGTGATTTTTCAAAAAAAAAAAAAAAATCATATATTTTTTTTAATAATTTAATTTTCATATTCGAATCCCATGCCCATCGAACGCAGCTTTGAAGTATTTAAGACAGCCCTAGTGCATACGTACAAATATACTATCGATAATCTAGCGTTTATTTGAAAATGATTCATAAATAGGCCGAAAAATGACAACGTTTTTGTGTATTCTAGAATATTCCAGTAAAGGGCGATTATCACGGAATCTTTATATTTTCCTTGAAAACGAGGGCTTTTCAAAATGCTATAAAACGAAAATGAACCGATAAAAAAACAATCCGTTTCGACAATGTTGACTGCAAACAAGTCATTGATAAGCGACGGGCAGATTAGACACATAGCCATAATTTAAAGGGGAACTATCTTATAAATGGCCTTTTTGAGTGTTTAGCATTGTTTCCTAGCTATGTGAACTTATATTAATATGATCTATGTCTCAAAATTCTCATATTGGCGCATTCTTCCAATTCTCCTCTCACAATATTCACCCTCACTGAACTGAGTCATTTGAAAATGTGATGATTTGTGATGTCAGAAAGACACCACTGCATGATAATGGAGAGGTGCAGGATGAGCTGCACACAGTGGCTGGACCTGGACCTGGAGCCCAGGCTCAAAACAGCTCGAGATCTTGAGGTAGAAAAATGCTGTTTTTGAGGACTTGATTAGAAATACAAAACAATGAATAAAAAAAAAATATATATTACAGAGGTGTTCCATAGACTCACAGGAATTGTGTAAAAGTGCCCAAATAGTGAAAGAAATAGTCAAATAGTTCCCCTTTAAAACATAGATTAGGCGTTTTAACACTATCATTGAAGTGGGTGGTGGCACTCAAGCACTAAATCGTGCGCCCCCTGCTGGCACTGAAAGTGTTAAATAATAAAAATGGCATCCTCTGGGGCGGCTAGGTGGTGTAGTGGGCAAGGCACTCGCCACCAGTGTGGAGACGCTAGGATTCGCGTGTTCGAATCCAGCTCTCCACATTGTTTTCAGTTTAGCTGGTCGTCCGCAGTAATACACATTGGCCGTATTACGGGGAGGGAAACTGAAGGGTGGGGATCGGGCGTTGTGAACAAGCGACTCCTACAAGTCGGTTGGTGCGCCTGCGCAGTAGAATCAGGAAGTGTCGGGGGCAGCGTGAGCCTCCCACGCGTTACTCCTCGACACTGAGAGATCGAGCTGCGCAGGTGAAAAGATGCGACTGCTGTTACCTCAAGTACCGGAGGGGACTTGTGCTATGTATGACTTAGTCCACATTGCAGCCGGCTTGTGGGAGGCAAGAAACAGCGTTCGTGACAGGGGAGGGTTGAATTGGATGATACGAAATTGGGATGGGAGAAAATATAGAAAAAATGGGAGAAAAAGTGGATACAAAAAAAAATGGCATCCTCTGTTATTTGACTCACGCGACGCCACTGACAGCAAGAAGACCCTGGGTTCAAACCCCAGCAGTGGTTAGCACTGTTACCTCACAGCAAGAATGTCCTGGGTTCAAACCCCAGCAAGGGCCCTTTCTGTGTGGAGTTTGCATGTTCTCCCCATGTTTGTGTTGTTTTCCTCCAGGTCCAGCTCCTCCCAGACCATTTACATTTTACATTTGTTATTTAGTTGATGCTTTTATCCAAAGCGACTTCACTCCCTTCACTGCACGATATGCCAGGTCAAGGACCTTGAAGCAGATTTGTGCGGCGATGGGGAGCCGAGTGCAGCTCTCTAGGAAGTGGGGTAACATGGGCTGATCAGGCGGGCAGCTGCCTTCTGTATGAGTTGAAGTGGCTTGGTGGCGGTAGTCGGTAGACCAACCCTGGCACCGCACTATGTGTGGCTGCCCACTGCTTCTGCTCCTAAATAGTTTTAACTTAGGATGGGTCAAATGCAGAGAACCAATTCCCCCAAGGGTATTAATAAAGGTTCAATGTATCAATAAAAAAATCCTCAGTAGAAGAAACATTTGCATAAGACAACAAAGATACAATAAAAATTGACAAATTGATTTTGTTAATTTACTGTAGGTGACTTCTCTGGAGTCTGCCCTGAAGATCCAGAAGGGCTTGAGAGCAGAGCTCCAGTCTAAACATGGTGACCTGGAGAAGAGCAGAGATGACCTGCTGGAGAAGCTGTCTGAGGCAGAGAGGAGAGGGGAGGCCCTGCAGCAAGAAGTCCTCTCACTCTCTGAGCAAGGTACACACGCACACACTGGGTTTCCTCTCTGAGCAAGGTACACACGCACACACTGGGTTTCCTCTCTGAGCAAGGTACACACGCACACACTGGGTTTCCTCTCTGAGCAAGGTACACACGCACACACTGGGTTTCCTCTCTGAGCAAGGTACACACGCACACACTGGGTTTCCTCTCTGAGCAAGGTACACACGCACACACTGGGTTTCCTCTCTGAGCAAGGTACACACGCACACACTGGGTTTCCTCTCTGAGCAAGGTACACACGCACACACTGGGTTTCCTCTCTGAGCAAGGTACACACGCACACACTGGGTTTCCTCTCTGAGCAAGGTACACACGCACACACTGGGTTTCCTCTCTGAGCAAGGTACACACGCACACACTGGGTTTCCTCTCTGAGCAAGGTACACACGCACACACTGGGTTTCCTCTCTGAGCAAGGTACACACGCACACACTGGGTTTCCTCTCTGAGCAAGGTACACACGCACACTGGGTTTCCTCTGATCATGGACATTACTGGAAAATCATGGGATTTTGAGAGCTGTCAAAATAAAAGAGAAACTAGCGGTACTGTTTTCCAAATTAAAGTGTAGTTTTTAATTTTGCAAACCATTAAAATAATTAAAACCATTCAACTTTTAGAAACTTTTTATGGAGCACTAATGTAGGTTGCTGTTCCACCTGTCACCACTAGGTGCTCCCCTATAATAAGGAATGGAAAAGCCTGTACCTTGTGGGTTGAAGATTGTGCCGCATAATGAGTACGGTAATGCATAATGAGTACGGTAATGCAACTAGGCTGCAAACGTATGCAACTATTGATCCATCAATCGATGGATAGAAATTTTACTGAAGGTACATTGGTTTATTTTTTAAAATTAGAACCTAATGTAATTGTGCCTTTGTAGCTTTGCGAATGGTAACGTGATATGGGCAAATAAATATGTATCTGGGCAAATAGCCCACATACAGATACATTCTTTTGTGAATTAAGCTATATAAGTATATGTTTTATAGGTCGATAGGTCTACATCAGAATCTTAAAAAAACGCACACAAAAAAGCTGTTGTTCACATCCCAACCCCCCAACTAATTGATGGTTTGAATTAAAGGTCCCATGCATTATAAATGGCCTTTTCCAGTGTTTAGCATTGTATCCTAGCAATTGGGGATTATATCAATGTGGTCTGTGTCGTTAATTATCATATTGACTAATCAGTCTAGTCTCGAGTTCACGAGATCTTCCCTCACTCAACTAAGCTGTTCTGATTTGACGGTATTTTGCTGACGTGAATAAGGTACTGATTTGCAGTAACGCCCCCTCTATGGTTGTAGCGCATAGTGTAACCCGACACTTCCTCAAATAGGTTTTGACAGGCAGAGAACGAGCATTTGGAATGATGCAATTATCAAATCGCAAAAAAAATTATATCGCAAATATATATATATATTATATTTTTTTTAAACCAAGAAATCCCATTGAGATACAAGATCGGTTTGGGAGAGGGAGGTAAGTGGTTTTAGATTGTGTGTTGTGAAGTTTAGACTTCAGAGAGGGAGAGTAAAGTACAGAAAAAAAGGTACCGTTGGGTACCGGTATCGATTCCCAGGTAAAAAGAAAAATGTTCAGGCTCTGTGTCCCGAAAAGACCCATGCGTAGGCCAGATGCAAGCCGCGTTTTACAATAAACCCTGTGGGGCTGCCTAAAAAAATAAATAATTATAATCGCGAATTTAATCGCAATCGCAATATCTGGTCGAAAAATCGCAATCGATTATTTCCCAAAATCGTGCAGCCCTAGTGTCGGGGACGCATCTCTCCTCTCTCTCTCTCTCTCCCTTGTGGGAGCATTTACACACAAACTTGACTGCGTGTGTGTCGGGGACGCTTGTATCCTTCCGGCAAGCAACAAGCCCTTCCGCGTTGCTCTGATTGGCCAGCAATCTTCTACGCTTGCTTCCCCCCTACGCCGGTAACGCGCGCATGCGCATTTATTTTTGTTGCCCCCACACGCTCACACACAAGCAGGTTTTAATAGGTTTTGCCCCCGCGGCGGTAGATAATAATAATAATACTTAGAATAATAATACTTTGCCGCCACACGGCCACACGCTCACACACAATCAGGTTTTAATAGGTTTTGCCGCCGCGGCGGTAGATAATAATAATAACTAGACAATTCCGCGCGGGGGAAATTGTGAAAGTGTGGGTGACGCCTGTGCACCGCTGGCCAACGGGAGAGGGTCTCTCGCGAGTCTCTATGACAAACTGTTAAAAGGATACAAAAAGGGGGCGTGGCCTAATGATCGGGGGAGTGGTCAACATAGACCAATGAAAGAGGATATCCCTACTGAGTGCAATGACACAACCCGCAAGTCGCATAGCACACTATTACACACTATTACACACTATTACACACTATTACCCTATTACACTATTACACACTATTACACTCTATTACACTCTATTACACACTATTACACACTATTACACACTATTACACTATTACCCTATTACACACTACACTATTACACACTATTACACTATTACACACTATTACACTATTACACACTATTACCCTATTACACACTATTACCCTATTACACACTATTACACTATTACACACTAATACACTATTACACACTAATACTCTATTACACACTATTACACACTATTACACACTATTACACACTATTACACACTATTACACTATTATACTATTACACACTATTACACTATTACACACTATTACACTATTACACACTATTAGACTATTACACTATTACACACTATTATACTATTGCACACTATTACACTATTACACACTATTACACTATTACACACTATTAGACTATTACACTATTACACACTATTACACACTATTACACACTATTACACACTATTACACACTATGACCCACTATTACACTATGACCCACTATTACACACTATTACACACTATTACACACTATTACACACTTACACTATTACACACTATTACACTATTACACACTATTACACACTATTACACACTAATACACTATTACACTATTTCACACTATTTCACACTATTACACTATTACACACTATTACACTATTACACACTATTACACACTATTACACACTAATACACTATTACACACTAATACACTATTACACACTATTACACTATTACACTATTACACACTTACACTATTACACTGAGTACAATGGCACAACCCGCAAGTCTCTACGACAAACGGTTCAAGAGATACACAGAGGGGGTGTGGCCTAAGGGGGCGTGGTCTAAGGATCGGGGGAGTGGTCAACATCCGTCTTGAGACGGATAACCGTCCATTTGATTTGGAGTTCCGTCATTTGATTCGGAGTTGTGACGGATTTTAACCTGAGCCAATCAGTGGCGTCAAATATCATGAAAAAAGGCATTTTTTTAATTGTCGCGGCCGCGCCAAGCAGTCATTGGCGAGCATAATGTCGCGGTGCTATGAAAAAATCTGTGCAATGAATGAATTTACTGCGTAGCTGCCTGTGTGAAAAAAAGATTTGCGTGTGAAGTGAATCTGGGCCACGCTATATACTTGGTAGTTGTAGTCTATCGTGCGATTAAATACCATGTCTCGTCTGCGTAGAGTCCACCACCAAATCCCATAATTCCTAGCGAACAATCGAATCGAAACTGAATGTGGCATCGCCAACGAACTTCCTTTCAATAAGTTTAAGCCGCTAATTTTGCTCTGCAAGAAGAACGGAGCGGATATCAGTCCATCTTATGACAACCACGTCCGATGTGGAGAGATAAGAGACCATAGCCGATTAAATTAAGTCGGATCTGGCAGTGATGATGATTGACGGGGACACACTTCTAACGTTCAGGTTCAGCCATGCATTTAGGTGAGTCGCCCACTATTAGGACGTTTTTCAATACTTAAATACTGTCTACTTACATTTCCCTCCAGGGATCAATAAAGTATCTATCTATCTATCTATCTATCTATCTATCTATCTATCTATCTATCTATCTATCTATCTATCTATCTATCTATCTATCTATCTATCTATCTATCTATCTATCTATCTATCTATCTAATAATGAGACAATATGCAAATAAGATAATACTAATAATTGTCACGGTTCCCCGTATGAAAGTGGCTTGCAATTTACTGCTGGTAAAATCACTGTTTATTTCTCGTTTTGCATAGTATTACATTCCTCTTCTATAAACAATCAAAGACCTATCAAAGAACCTCATACGGGTTAATTAAACCTTTTTGATTAGTCTTTCCTTCGAGCTAAGTTGAACTGAACATTTCACTGTCAAAAGCGCAAACTTAAACAAGGTTGCGTCGCAACACGGTTTTCAAAATAAAGGTCACATATACAAATACCTCTCAATTCTTATAAAAATAAGTCCCGGATATACATAAACATTAATTGGCATAGATCTCTATAAACAGCCCAACACATTGATCACTTTATGCACACCTTGAAACCAGTAACATCACAAATATGAAGCGGGTAATTACCCATAGAAATAATAAACCTTTCATGGGGTTATTTACAATAATAATAATTCATTTTATTTATAAAGCACTTTTCATTGTGAAACAAAGGTATGCAGAGTTTATTGTCCTCCTGATTAATGCAATGGTGTGTGTGTTGTGGTGATCTCATTCAAGGAGCACTACAAGCGCGACATGAATGATCTGAACTGTAGCAGCTCGTTGGCAAAGCCGCTGTTTAAGTCGGATGTATAAGCACCGACTAATGCATTGGCATGCTTTATGATCTCACTGTTGCTTGTTGTTTCTGGCTGGAATAATACCCCAAATATATCGGTCAAGTCCTTGTAGGCAGAGAGGCGATGATCAAGACAGCTCACCAGTTTGTCTATGATTACATAAAACGTCTCAACTTTGAATTGATTCCGTCCATCACGTAGGCTGCTTACATCATCTGCACCCCCTTCATCTGCAAAGGTTTTACGTTTTCTACTTCGTTGTAGGTCACGCTTGTAGGTTTGGAGAACACCTGCATTCAGAGCTGCTTTTTCATAAATGTCAAATTGGTCACGTTGTGAGGAAACAAAAGCACGCAAGGACGGGAGAAGATTCACCGCCGTCAAAATGTTAAGTCACTTTTTTGTAACATTGCGCTTGTGGCTTGAAATCTGTCAAGGATTGCATTCCATAAATGGGCCATAAATGCTGTTTCCAAATACTCCAGTTTAGCACAGAGTGCTCCTGCCTCATTTCTAGTGTCCCTTTTTTCCTCATCTGAGCCTGCTATTTTTGTAAGTGCCTCCTTTATGTTAGAGTAGTTTACAGATAGAGCTTTGGTGGATTCTGCTCGACTGCTCCATCTTGTAGCTGAGAGGGATTTCAATGTCAAACTTATTCCGCTCGTTTTGCTAAATACTTTGCCCCATCGGCTTGTAGAGGAGGCACAAAAATTATACAAAGACTGTAACGTGTCAAAGTAGTTTTCAACCTCGGGGCTGCTTTTGAGAACTTCTCTCCAGTATTGCCTTGCTCCTTTCATTTGTTTGATTACGGATGAATCAATAGTCGCTGTGCCGTTGCATCTCTGGTGTAAAGACAACATGCAGCTCCTATGCTCATCACTCCTCTCGTGCTCTTCGATGCGTTCTGAATGTTTCCAGTTGCTAAAGCCTTCTACAAACTGATGACACTTGTTTGTGAAAAGCTTACATGTGAAACAATAGATATTACCATTTGATGGAGAGTACATGATCCATTCCCTCGTGACTGTCTGTCCATTTGGTAAACAGCAAGCACGTAAATCATTGTTAAAGTAGCGATTCTTGCCTCCAATGGTCCTATCCCTGGCAGAGGCTGGGTAGTTGGATCTGCGGTTTTGGAAAACTAAAGTACCTGAATGAATGAACTTTATTTAACAGATTGCAGAATGGGTACAATACAGTACGGCTCAAATTAATACACACAATTGTTAACACTTTAACTGCCGAAAACGCCGGAACTCGTCATTCCCCGCCATGCTCAAGTTGCCGAGGACGCCGGAACTCGTCTTTGATATCAATATTTCAAAAATCTGTGATCGCAATCATATTTCCCCTCTGCAGCCTTGACACACAGTTCTGATCTCCTCTCAATCCTCTAGCGGTTCAAGACCGCCATCTGGTGGCCGATCTGCAGATCGAAAAACCGGATGTCAACCTTTAACCCGGCAGGACTCACTCCCTATGTGGTCCGGGCACTCGCTAATGTTAGAGAGACTCAGTCTTCACACAGTGAACATCGATCGGTGGAAATAACTCGAAAAAACAACATGATTTGGACGTATATATACTATTATACAACCTGGAAATAGATCCGGTATTTCGACATCCCATAATTGAAAACTGTCTACTCCACGCTGATCGCCCAACGGCCCGAGGAGACTGGGGTGAGTTTTAGCGTTATATTCTAACGTGTTCTTTACTAACTGCTATGATGAACATATGACCCACATTAGATGAATGGTATAACGTTGCCCACGGAATTATAAACGCCCCCTCGTCCAATTGAAATTTTTGATCTCGCACAGATTCCTACCAAACTGTATTTCATCATCAATATAATGCATTTGGGGCTATAAATCACGTTCTGGAGAAAGCTGCAGAAAGAGATGAGCAATAAGGTGAGTCAAGACGAGCAATAAGGCCTAAAGCCTCTGCCGAAGCTCCACTGAGCACATTCTCTTGCGCTATGTCTACTATTTCAAATTCGGCGCTCACTTCACACTACACTTTTTGTATGCCATCTGTAGATCAACTGCAGCTACAGGCTTAATCTTATGATTGGTATACGAGCGGAGTACTCTACTAGAGCGTTTTAGCTCACCTGAGTGCATTAGTGACTGATAGCTGTCTACGGTTAGTGTATTACACTTAGCGCCTGTGTCGATCCTAAACGGCACTTGCTGAGACAGTATTTTTAGGTCTACTGTCCATTTATCCTTCTCCGGGTTATCTGTCTGTGCCAGATTTATGTTCAGAATTTCGTCATCCTGATCTGACTCAACACTCACAGAGCTAACTGCACGCCTGCGACACACTGCCATCCAGTGGTTGGGTTTGTGACAGTAGGAAGTGGAACACTCTGAGCCTTTAGCTGGGCACCTCCCCATGTTCCGTTTGTGCTGGGGGTCCCTCCCACAGCTTGCGCAGTTTCCCTGTTGGTTTTCCGGAGCCTTCCTCTGATACACAGGTTTTGTCTGTCCTTCATTGCACATTCTCTTATTTTGCACTGTGTATTTTGGCTTAACAGATACTGCTGAGACTTGTGAATCCTCTTCTCTGACGATTCTTATCTGTTTCTGTGACAATTCAAACCGCTGGGGAATTTCTATAGCTTTCGGTAGCGTTAGCGCCTCCCCTTTATCCAACAGTTGTTTTTGGACCAGCATGTCGTCGGAGTCGGGGTACTCGCAGTCCATGAGAATGAGTCTCAAATCCTTAATAAAGTTGTCGAAACCTTCACTTGGTCCTTGTTTCCTTTGCCTGAAACGGTGCCTGGCTATCCGCTTGTTTTTTCTTGGCCTGATGTATGTGGCAAATTTATCCAGCACTATAGACTGATCTGCTTTATCGCCGTCAGCCCAGGCTAACGTCTTGTATATTTCTCTGCCTTGCTCGCCGACCCACGTACCTAGCCAGCCGGCTAGCTGGTTAGCTTCTAGCTCCGCGAGCGGACCCTCAAAGACTAACTCGACGTGACTTCTGAATCTCCCAAACTCCTGATACAAATCAGGAGCCTCCCAGTCGATCTTGGGGTGTTCAAAGTGCGAGTATGCCATATCCTCTTATTTAATTTTAGCTTCTGACACCATGTAATGTACTCGAGCAGACACGGACACAACTTAGCTTGTAGACGTGTGTTTATTTCTGATTGACAGTCGTGACCTACGGAAACTCCGTTGGGACACGACGGATGCAGAAAGCGAATCACATCAGTGTGTTAGTGAGATAACACACTATGTTACACATGTACATACATATACTACACATTACAGTACACACATATAGTACACATTACAGTATAGTATACCTGCAGTATATAATAGTATATATAATAGTATATAGTACATAATACTATAATAGTAATATTGCCATGGCATTTTCTTTCAACTGCAAATTATGTCCCTAATGGAAAACATACAAAAATATATAGATCATCTGTTTTATCTAATATGATAATGTTTTCAGTCTGTGCACCTCATTGTAATCATTTATTTATTAATATATACTGCAATTATTATTGCAGTAAAAAGTGGTTGTAATTTTATTCTATACTGTATATAAATATCGATACTTGGCATCACTGTATCAATATAACATCGACACGCAAAATATTGCTGTACCAATTCCCCACCCCTACGTTGAATACACAAGTGCTCCAACAGTCAATGAAAGTCCTGTAAAGTTGATTTGAAATGTATATCCGAGCCAGGGTAAAAACACCCAAAGCACAAACTGCATTGTTTTTCCTGTTTCTCTTACTCTTCTCTATTGTCTGTTGCTCATGTTTGTGCCCTTTTATCTTATTATATTTGTGTCTGTTTCCGCTCTTAGTTTCTGAGCAAGCGGGGGCAGTCAGCACTCTGGAGGAGCAGAAGAAGAGTGTGTCAGGGGCTCTGAGTCAGAAAGAACAGCAGCTGAAGGATCTCCAAGGTGGAGCAGAGGAGCTGAAGAAGCAGGCTGGAGAGGCAGAGGCTAAGATCTCTGGTTTAGAGGGAAAAAACGCTGTGCTAGAAACCAAAGCTCAGGAGCTTCAGAAAGAAGCCCAGGTAAACAACTAACCTTGTTTGGCTTTAATTAGTTTTGTGTTATTGTGTTCCATAGGATTTTTACATGAACACGCAGAGTGTAAAATGTGTATTGTACATTAATCGCACGTTTGTGTTTGTGACTCACAGCAATAAATCAAGCATTTCTTGTCCACTTTGGATCAAACTTAGCTGATGGGTTTGATATATACTGTACTTTTCGCACTATAAGCCGCACCTGACTATAAGCCGCAGCAGCTAAATTGAATGATGTGTACATATATAAGCCGCACTGGACTATAAGCCGCACGTGTTTTAATGTTTAATTACCATATGTAATTAGCATTGGGACACAATACTGTCGGACAAATAACAAGAATTAACTCATTTACAAGTTGTATTAAGTTTAGCAAAAAAGGGAACAGATAAATAACATTTCAATGCAGTCAAAAAAGCAATATTTTGATTTTTACATTTTCGGGTTTGGTCACGTTGAGTCACATGTAAGCCGCACCGTTATATAAGCCGCAGGGTCTAAAAATGGGGGGAAAAGCCGCGGCTTATAGTCCGAAAAGTACGGTATTTAAAAAAAAAAAACGCTATCATGTGAAATTAGGCTAAATTATATTTTAATATTATGGATACAAATCTACATATTATTGCCACATCAAAGCATGTGTAAAGTTTATTGTGTAATTCATACCAATTATAGAAACTATCATTAGGTTTTGGGCTGTTCTTTGTATTATTCACTTATTGGCTTGTATTGCAATGCAGGCAAATTTTTTCAGAATCACAAAAAAAGGGACTAGAACCAGTAATGCGTTTTCAGTTCATATCAATACATATTTTTTATTTATATTTATTTACATTCAAATGGGAGTTGGGTATTCAAATTCATATATATATATATATATATTAGGGGTGTAATGGTACATGTATTCGTACCGAACCATTTCAGTACAGGACCTTTGGTTCAGTACGCGCTGTGTACCGAACGAATGCAACATTACTTTAACACTTTGATCGCCATGGGTTAAATTCATAATTTACCATCCCTCGCCAGCTCTATTTGTCTATGGAGAAGTTCCCCTTCTTTGCAGGGCTATAACTTTTTAAATTCTATTGCTAAATTGCCATTATTATGGCCCATTCAATGTCCTATATGTATTGTTCAGGGTGTAGCAACGTTAAACTTTTTCATTCACATATTCATACTAAAATATGGTCTAAAGTATAAGTGTTTTTATCGTTTTCTGCAGCTTTCTCCAGAACTTGATTTATAGCTCCAAATGCATTATATTGATGATGAAATACAGTTTGATAGCAATCGGTGCGAGATAAAAAATTTCAACTGGGGGGAGCTCCAGTAGCTCACCACGTACCGCGAGTGCTATTTCAGCGCCGTGGACAACCGCGCTCGCGCGGATCTGGGGCTGAGCGCGTTCGAATCCCGGACGGCAGCCGTGCCTTTCCCAGAGTGTCTTTCCCCCCATCTGAACCCTTTCAGCCTGCTTCTGTCGGTCGAACTTGACCAAGTATGAATGCGACGAAAAAACGATAAACGCTAAAAAGAACCAGCTGACTGGTCAAAGTTAAAAAAAAAAAAAAAAAAAAAATCAACTGGACGTGGTTCTAGAAGTTACTACGTGTCATCTGATGATGACCGGATGGGCGGGGGATCGTTTATAATTCCGTGGGCAGCGTTAGATGATTCATCCAGAGTGGGTCATATGTTCATCATAGCAGTTTATATGGAACACGTTAGAATATAATGCTGAATCTTACCGTGGCTTCCTCGCGCCGCTGGCAGATGAGCGTGGAACAAATTTTTTTCTATTATGGGATGGAGAAATGCCCGATCCATTTCCAGGTTGTATAATAGTATATAAGTCCAAATCATGTTGTTTTTTCGAGTTATTTGCACCGATCGATGTTCACTATGTCAAGACGGAGTCTCTCTAACGATAGCGAGTGCCCGGACCACATATGGATGAGCACTTCCGGTTCAAAGGCTCATTTCCGGTTGGCTAACCCCCCTTCCCAAAATACAACTTGCGCAAAGGGCCAGATGTTGTTCGTTTAGTATTTATTGTAAACTTGATGAATGAATTTGATTCTGTTTTTGGTTCAGAGCCTACAGGACTCTCTGGCAGTAGAGAAGAATGAGCTCCTGGGGCAGATATCTATCTTGAAGGAGGAGGTAACTGCCAGCAAAGATGCTGTAGATAAACTCTCTGCCGTGAAAAATGAACTGGAGTGGACCTGTGACGACATCAAGAAGTCTCTAGAAGTCACAGAGAATAGCCTCGCCTCGACAGCCCAGATCAATTTCAACCTGGAGAAGAACCTGACTGAGAAAGCGCACCTGATCTCCGTTCTGCAGAAGGATGTCCAAGAGTTGACGGAGAGGATGAGCAAAGAGTCTGAGGACCACGTGTCAGAGATGGAGAACTTACGCAGCAAACAGAAGAGCCTGAATGAGCAGCTAGAAGCTGCCAAACAGGAGGTGTCCTCTCGTCGGAAGGAAAAAGATATCTTAAAGACGACGCTGTCTGCTGCCTCTGTCGGCCTGCAAGAGAGAGATGAGAACATCAAGAGCCTGAAGGAGAGGCTGAACAAGGCGGAGGCGGAGCAGGTCAAAGCCTCGGACACCTTGAAAGAGAAGCTGATGGCCATGAACAAGATCAAGGTACCTTTTGATAATGTCTTTCTCCATCAGTCTGTCACATTGACTCCCAGGCACATTTTATAAAGAGAATGCCAGTTTTCTAACAATAACTGTTAAAAAAAACAAGCTAAGCAAGCTGTTGGATTATTTTATTATTATAAAATCAACACAAGGATTTTCCAAGATGGTGATGAGTCTCAACTAAGGGGTGGTCCAGAGGGGGGGCTGTGGGAGGCAAACGAATTTGCAATAAAGAAAGCCATTTGGTGTAATTTCCTGAAACTTATAAAACAATTTCAATAAAATGGCAAACATAAGGCTAAGTTCCAAATAAGTACAGTGTATAAGGTTGCACAATAGTTTAATGTTGAACATGAAAACACATGTATCCACGCACACACACAGTGGACGAGCAATCATATACGACAATGATGCGTTGGTTTCTAAGTTTTCACTGCAATAATTAAACACATGGTGGTGCTGGCCGCGTTGTCATAGTGGTGCTGCGCCCCATACCATTGTTTAGGGAAAGCCCTCCTCGAGACCAGTCGCTTCCTCCTCTGCTCCTCTCCCACTCTTCTATCTGCGCTCTGTGCTTCGTGCCGTTGTCGGACTCTACTCAAACCTACTCGATATGGATCTAATCACTTTCGGTAGTGGATCGCATATTTTTGTCAAGAAAGCAGAATGAGGCTGACCCTCTATGCCCTCTTGGGACATTCCAATCGGGCTACAACATTGTTGGGGCGCGTGGCGTAGTTCATGCATTTCCCCCCTCGAAATTGAAGACCCAGAAGACATCTGGATTATCGCATTCATGCTACTCTGATTTGGAGCGATTGCGGTATGTGGCTGGATATGCTATAAGAAGCTTTTGGATGGCAATCAGATTTGGGCTCTAAGATTGGCCAAGATTGAGGCGTGCCACTTTGAACTGAATAAGACACTTGCTGCGTTCCACGCAGATGACCAGCGACTGCACTCAGTCATTCTGGATGAAGTTGTTAAAATTCACTCTACTCAAAACCGAATTTAATTCGACGGTGCATTTAACTTAGAAAGCATTTTCTCCTTTCTTTTTTTTTTATTGGTCTTTTTCCCCCTCCATTTTTTTCCTCCGATTTTCTCCCATCCCAATGTTAGTCGTATGCCAATTCCCAGTCCCTTCCTGATCGCTGCGCACTTACCCCCCACAGTCAGATCATCTGGGAGAGTGGAGGCTACCACGTGCTTCCTCCGACACACGTCCAGCCAATCACCGCTTCTTTTCACCTGGCAGCGCGGATTCTCATTGAGAGGGCGTAGCGTGTGGGAGGACCACACTATCCCCCTCACGTCCAATCCGCGCTTAGCAGGCGCCCCGACCGAACTGTAGGAGTCGCTGTTTACAACGACCCAGACCCACCCCGCCAGCTTCTCCCACCCTCTGATACAGCCAATTGTATCAGTGCAGACGGCCAGCCAAGCTGGTGACAACCCCGGAGCTGTGAGCTGGATTCGAACAGGCGAATCGAGCTCACAGCTCCGGGGCTGGTGACGAACGCAATCTCCGCTCGGCCACCTAACCGCCTCGCATTTTCTCCTTTCTGAGAGTGCCTCCCAGTCCCAGCCATAACAAATTTCGAAGAGACGACTCACCAAGGACATAAACCAGAGCTGATAAGACTTTACCAGCTGTCGAGAAAGCAGAATGAGGCCCTCCCAATCCTACCCCCCGCCCCCTCTCGCGGGTGCTCAGCGCCTACATGGCAGCTACCAGAGCTTCACTGTGGCTGGGGGGGGCGCCAGGAAGCTGTTGATGTCTCGCCCTCCAAATCCCCCCTACCCGCCTCGCTAGCTGCAACTGTGGCTAGACCCCGCCCCTCTACCGCTAGCTGCAACTGTGGCTAGGGACCAGCCCTCCCAACCCCCTCCCTTCGACTCGTGCAGACACTCGACCTTCGTGGCCTTGCAGCGGACTCATACATCTGCCTCAAGATCTACTGTAGTCCTGCATGTTATCAACAAATGTGCATGCTGTGTGAATTTATGTGTGCCATTATTACTGTCAAATGTAATGATTGTGGAATATTCCGTGTATTAGGGCTGCACGATTTTGGGAAATCGAATTGCGATTTTTCTGACTGATATAGCCATTGCGATTCAATTTGCGATTATAATTAAAAAAAAATGTAAGCAACCCCACAGAGGTTTATTGTAAAATGCGGCTTGCATCTGGCCTACGCGGTGGGTCTTTTCGGGACACTGAGCCTGAAAATCTTTCTTTTTTCCTGGGAATCGATACCGGTACCCAACGGTACCTTTTTTCTGTACTTTACCCTTGCTCTCTGAAGTCTAAACTTCACAACACCCAATCTAAAACCCCTTACCTCCCTCTCCCAAACCGATCTTGTATCTCAATGGGACTTCCTGGTTAAACAATATATATATATATTTTTTTTTTATATAAATAAATGCAATTTTTTTTTTTTTTTTGATAATTGCATCATTCCAAATCGTGATTTCGATTTAAAATCGATTAATCGTGCAGCCCTAATGTGTATGTCACAGAATTTCCCCAAGGGGATTAATAAAGTGTCTGTCTGTCTGTCTGTCTGTCTGTCTGTCTGTCTGTCTGTCCGTGTTGTAAAGGTCCAGCTGGAGATGCTGCAGATGGACCTGGAGGACAATGAGACTGCCATGAGCTCCTTCAACAGCCAGGTGGAGGCCCTCAGAGAAACCGTGGCCTTTCTGGAGAGCCAGCTGGCAGAGGGCCAGGCCCAGGTAGGCAGACGGGGCATTCTTCGATTTTTCACTGATGTTAAATGACAAATATCAGGGGAGGTTTTATATCTAGAAAGTGAAATACAGATAACTGTTTGACTGTTCATCTGTTCCATCACAACCAGTTCAATGAACCTGCACTCGTTCCCATCCCTTAACACTTTGAGTGCCAGCAACGAGATTTCTCGTTAGTTCATGTCAACCGCTGAGTGCCAGCGACGAGAGATCTTGGCTTTTTCTCGTTTTTTTTTATTATCGATTTCCATTCATTTTTCATCAATCTAGCCTCACGTTACCAGTGGGGATCTGTCTGAACTCGAACAGGGAAAATACCGCCCCCTATAGTCTCTCCGGATGGTACTGCACCCCTTTGGATTGGATTGAATGAAAGGCATGGAGAAAAAAAAGTCCTGCTTCCACATTTTACTTGTCAGACAAGTACCGTACTTTTCGGACTATAAGCCGTGGCTTTTTTCCCCAATTTTTCGACCCTGCGGCCTATATAACAGTGCGGCTTATATGTGGACAAAACCCGAAAATCAAAATATTGCTTTTTTTTACTGCATTGAAATGTTATTTATCTGTTCCCTTATTTGCTAAACTTAATACAAATGAGTTAATTCTTGTTATTTGTCCGACAGTATTGTGTCCCAATGGGAGTCATTCTCTGTAGAGGTGGGAGTCATTCTCTGTAGATGTGGGAGTCATTCTCTGTAGAGGTGGGAACTTAAAGCTCAATATAAGAACGGCCATGCACCACCACCCACAGAATCGAGAGAGCAATCAATCTGTCAATCCTTTCCGTGTCTGGGCCGGGTGAGGTTTCCCGTGTTGAGTCAAATTAAGCCGCAGGGTCCACTCCTTACATATGGTAATTAAACATTAAAACACATGCAGCTTATAGTCCAGTGCGGCTTATATATGTACACATTATTCAATTTAGCTGCTGCGGCTTATAGTCAGGTGCGGCTTATAGTGCGAAAAGTATGGTAACCGGAGACAATCCAAGTAATCGCCCACCACCAGAACAGCGGAGAATGTGTGTTTCCAGTACCCAGCGTTGGATCAATAAACGCGATCGATATTTGGAATGGCGATCAGGAATTGGAATAATCTTTTTGGAGAACATCTGATCTGAGGTAAGGAATCTATTTTACCAGTCTTGGGATAATCGGAGCTATTTTCACCTATATATCAGCGTGTGCCATATGTGTGTGCGATCAGGAAATAAGATAATCGATTTTTCAGCCCGCTTCTATAGCGTGCATAAGTACACATATATAGATAATCTAGCGTTGATTTGAAAACGATTCATAAATAGGCCGAAAAATGACGTGTTTTGTGTATTCCAGTAAAGGGCGTTTATCACAGAATCTTTATTTTGTTCTGGAACTTTAAAATAACGAGCGTTTTACAAAATGGTATAAAACGGAAATGAACCGATTAAGAAAAACCGACAATGTTGACTGTAAACAAGTCATTGATAAGCGACGGCCATATTAGACACATAGCCATAATGTAAGATATAGTTTATGCGTTCGCAAATATGAGAGCTCTGTCATTGAAGTGGGTGGTGGCACGCAACGGGGTTCCGGGGCACCGGACCCGTGGCACTCAAAGTGTTAGAGTTATCAAGTGTTTAAAATGATTGTTTACAAGAATGTTTATTTTTTTTATAATTTATTCCCCGTCTGTCTTCGCTCCTTCCTCTATTGGTATACGATTAAATACAGAGGCTGTCCAGCTTACTTATAATGGAAGTCCATAGTGAAGGTGTCAGTTTGCAAGGAATCCGAGGCACTGTGAATTAAAATTAATTTATTGGGAACATGGCTATCCTCCAACATGTTTTGACTCAACAAGTCTTCATCAGGAGTGAGGGCAGGTGTAACATTTAAAACAAATAAATTAATATGACTAGGTCACATGCCATAAAATCACTGCCCCTTTAAAAAAGCACAGATCAAATTAAACAGTGAAAAAACATATAACATCTACATAGAAAATCACACATAATTGTAACAACCTCAGTAAAGTGGAAAAGAGATGAGTCACCATACAATCATTAAATAGAGAACAAGTTAATAATAATTAGTGCCGTCAATCGATTAAAATATTTAACTCGATTAATCGCATGATTTTCCATAGTTAACTCGCGATTAATCGCAAATTCATCACATTTTTCCCCCTTTTTTTCTCTACCATAACACATTGAGTGCCAGCGACGTCATAACTCGTTTTATCAGCCCCCCCATTGAGTGCCGACGACGCGAAATGTCGTTTGTTTGCCGTATTTTTTTTTATTGGCGATTTGAATTCATATTTCATCAATCGAGCCATGGGTTAGTGCTGCAGAGTCTCTGAGCTCAATTGGGAAGATACCGCCCCCTATCGTCTCTCCCTGTGTAACTGCACCCCATCAGCTCAGACTGATACAGGGGGGGTGGCCAGTTTCCTCATTTTATTTTTCTGTCAAGCCAACTGAAGAGACCAAGTGATCGCCGGCCCTCAGAACAGCGACGATTATGTATTTACAGTACCAACACTGTGATCAATAAGCGTGATCGATATTTGGAATGGCGATCAGTAATTGGAATAATCTTTTTGGATAACATCTGATCTCGGGTAAGGAATCTATTTTACCAGTCTTAGGATAATCAGACCTGTTTTCACGGAGATTTCAGCTATGTGTGATGTGGCTGTTTGGCTGTGATCGCTGATGAGGAAATAAGAGAATAGATTTTCCAGCTCACGTCTATGGCGTGCATAAGTACACATATACTATAGATAATCTAGCGTTTATTTGAAAACAATTCATAAATAGGCCGACAAATGACAACGTGTCTAGTGTATTCGAGAATATTCCAATAAATGCAGTTTATGGGGGAATCTTTCAATTTTCCGAAAATGTTCTAGAGAACGATAGCTTTTCGAAATGCTATAAAAAGGATATGAACCGATAAAAAAAAAAAAAAAAAAAAATCCGTTTCGACAATGTTGACTGCAAACAAGTCATTGATAAGCGACAGGCAGATTAGACACATAGCCATAATTTAAAATATAGATTAGGCGTTTTTAACTCTAACATTGAAGTGGATGATGGCATTCAACGGGGTAAAAATGTAAACAAGGTCGGCACTGAAACTGTTAAACAGATCTTTTTCAAGTTCCAAGTTTTAATACTCTTATCAACATGCGAGTCAACAAATTATTGCTTTATGTAGCCATTTAACACAAAAGGATGACCCTCATGCATTGCAAATTTGCATCAAATTCAAAACGGAGTGATGCACAAGATAACTTAAAAAGAAAATAATAATTTAAAACAATGAATAAAGTGTGCATGAAATAATAGGGGAAAGAAAACGTTAGGAACTTGTTACATTCACCCACACAAGGGCTGAGTAATCACACCCCCCCTCTCTCTCTCACACACACACTCTCCCAGCTCTCTTTCTCTCTTGCCCCTTCCTCATCTCTCTTGCCCCCCTCTCTCTATATCTCACTCACACACACACACACACACACACACACACACACACTTCAGAAACAAACATAGTATCAATGAGAGCATCAATAATACACCGGAGTGAAGTCTAGTTAAAAAAGATTTGTTTTTTTACAGTTAATCGTGAGTTAAAAAAAATAGTGCCGTTAATAGAATCGGGCGATAACGCGTTAATACCGCGTTAACTTTGACAGCCTTAATAATAATACATTGGATTTATATAACCCTTTTCACAGTGTTCAAAGATGCTTTACAAGAATGGGATGAAAACAAAATGATGAGAAATATTTTTAAATATGTCCTGTATTTGATCGGGAGCCAATGGAGGTTGTGGAGGACAGGGGTGATGTGGTCAGAGCAGTGGGTGGAGATGAGCATGTGTGCTTTGGACATATTGGAGTTTGTTGAGGGTGTTTGATGAGCAATAAAGGATGCTGTTGCAATAATCGAGCCTGAATTAAATTGAATTCCATCAAATATATACACTAATGGAGGTCAATAGTACTCATAATGGAGCACCTTCATAAAAAGTCAAGGTCAAAGTCGGCACATAATACCGACAACAATAATACACTTACTGAGGGGACGGTATAGTGGTGATATACAAAGCCCTTAGCTGCATCATGTTGTGCAAAAACTAAATGATACAGCATAACGGTATAGAGTAGCAATACAGTGTTCCTATTAAAACACAGTCTAGCAAACTCACAGGGAAGTATAAGTTAATCTCAAGAAAAACATAGCCACATTTGGTCAAAACTGTTATGTCTCTCATTGGGGTGAATGTTGCTGCTATTACTTGATTTCAGATTTCCGTCTTGGAGGTCCGACTCCTAGAGGTCCAGGACCAGAATTCTGTGCTGGAGAGCCAGTATGTCACAGCGAGAGAGGAATTGTCTGAAAGAAGCTGTGAGGTCACCCGCCTGGAGGAGGAGACTGGCAGATTAAATGATCTAATGGAGAACGTTGCCATGTTGGAGTCTAAACTCAATCAGAAGACTGAAGAGAAAGCCCAACTGGAAGCAAGCTTCTCCCACGTCATCAAAGAGAAAGAAGCTGATCTTAACCGGTTAATAAATGAGAAAAAACAAATGGAGACAAATTTGTGCCAGATAATAGAGGCAAAGCAACAAGTGGAAGCAAACTTGAATGAGATGAGTGTGGAAAAAAGGCAGATGATTGAGGATAAGCAACAGCTGGAAGCTAGCCTATGTAAACTCTCCAACCAACTCCAAACCAACTTGAACCAGGTCGCAGAGGAGAAACGACAAGCTGAAGCTAGCCTAAAGCAGATGATTGAAGAGAAACGGGGAGTTGAGGTGACTTTGAGAACATTGGTTGAGGAGAGGACCCAGCTGGAAGCAAGCCTCTGCCACGTCATCACAGAGAAAGAAGCTGATCTTGACCAGTTAATAAATGAGAAAAAACAAATGGAGACAAATTTGTGCCAGATAATAGAGGCTAAGCAACAAGTGGAGGCAAACTTGAATGAGATGAGTGAGGAGAAAAGGCAGATGATTGAGGAGAAGCAACAGCTGGAAGCTAGCCTAATTAAACTCTCCAACCAACTCCAAACCAACTTGAACCAGGTCGCAGAGGAGAAACGACAAGCTGAAGCTAGCCTAAAGCAGATGATCGAAGAGAAACAGGGAGTTGAGGTAACTTTGAGAACATTGGTTGAGGAGAGGACCCAGCTGGAAGCAAGCCTCTGCCACGTCATCACAGAGAAAGAAGCTGATCTTAACCAGTTAATAAATGAGAAAAAACAAATGGAGACAAATTTGTGCCACATAATAGAGGCTAAGCAACAAGTGGAGGCAAACTTGAATGAGATGAGTGAGGAGAAAATGCAGATGATTGAGGAGAAGCAACAGCTGGAAGCTAGCCTATGTAAACTCTCCAACCAACTCCAAACCGACTTGAACCAGGTCGCAGAGGAGAAACGACAAGCTGAAGCTAGCCTAAAGCAGATGATGGAAGAGAAACAGGGAGTTGAGGTAACTTTGAGAACATTGGTTGAGGAGAGGACCCAGCTGGAAGCTAACCTCCATCAGCTAGCTGAAGAGAAGGTCCAGGAGGTTGAAGCCAAGCTAAACAAACTGGAGACTAACTTAAACCAGATACAACTACAAAATACTCAAGAGAAGAACCAATTAGATGCTTCCATCAACCAGATAACCCAAGAGAAGGAACAAGTCCAGGCTAACCTGAACCAGATAACCCAAGAGAAGGAACAAGTACAGGCTAACCTGAACCAGATAACCCAAGAGAAGGAACAAGTCCAGGCTAACCTGAACCAGATAACCCAAGAGAAGGAACAAGTCCAGGCTAACCTGAATCAAACAACTAAAGAAAACATTCAACTGAAAGCAGGCCTGAATCAGTTGGTGAATGAGAACAGTCAACTGGGGACAAACTGGAACCAGATCACAGAAGAGAAGACACATTTAGAAGCTAATTTGCACCAGCTACTTGAGGAAAAGGTTCAGCTGGAATCCAACTGGAGTCTTCTGGCTGAAGAGAAAGCACAACTAGAAGCTACTCTACACCAGGAAATGGAGAAGAAAATCCAACTCCAGGCTACCCTCAAGAGAGATGTCCTGAACTCCGGTGACGAGGTGTCCTCGGTCAGAGGGGAGAACGACCGCCTCCAGAGCTCCCTCCACTCCTTGGCCCAGGAGCATCAGGAGGTGAAGGAGGAGATGGAGAGGAGAGATAAGAGCAATGAGGAGGAGAGCAGAAAGAGGTATGCTACTTGTAATACTTGTTTATTTATTTGCGCTGCCTGTGTCCACATTGTTGTATTGTTTTGAACGAAGTTCTCTCAGAATTCGGATCAGTACATAGCATGGAGAGTACTCAAAATAAAATATTCATACTTGGTCATGGGTCATATTTTTGGTCAGCAAAAAGGGGCATTGATTTGAAAACCAGAATCATATTGTGTAAACAAGTGTTTTTTCTATTATTATTATTATTATATATATATATATTATATATTTTCTTTTACACATCAACTTCCATTCATCCCCCACCACCACCAGAACCAAGGTGTCTGAGGCAGAGCAGGCCGAGCTGCACCAGAAGTTGGCAGATCTCCAGAGAGAGTCTTCTGACTTAAAACAGCAATACGAGTCACTGCTGGACCAGGTCAGCCAGCAACACAGTCTGATAGAGCAGCTCTCACGCACCCAGGGCACACAGGAGGAGGCCAAAGACAGGGCTGTAACACAGGACTCCCCCACCTGCACCCAGGAGGAGGCTAAAGTCATGGAACTTAGTGGTAAGTACTAGTGACGGAGATATTGGTGTGTAAATATAACTTTTGTTGCCTACACAACTACAATTCAGTTAAATCACAGTGTATATTTTTACACTGTAATGGTACATTTAACAATAACAGTTATTGTTTTAGAGTCAGTTAACTATACACTGGTTAGTAGTTTTAGAGTATTAATCCGTTGTGATTAATAGTAGTTTGGCACCTCTTTTGACATGCAAGGTGATATTTGATCATATGCACACAAGTAACTTCCAGATTTATTCTAGGGTGCTTGATACTAGGGGTGGACGGTATGGTCTAAAATGTATATCACGGTATAATTTGAAGCATAGACGGTAACGGTATATATCACGGTATCAGTGTTTCTGTTAGAATAATTTTTTTTGCCTGATAGGCAGGCTATATAAAGAATGACATCCTCAAGGCATGTAGATTTATAATATTTTAACTTAAAACTAGGCTACTTTTGCGTATAAAGTCATTATATTCCAAATAAAATAAGTCCAGAGTCGAGACTCCTGCTCCCATTGCAAACAGCGGGGCTGGATGCTGGATTTTGCTAGAAGCATATGTAGCTGCAGAGCCGCAGAGCCAGGGGCTCTTTCAGATCTGGTCACAGGCCCGCTCAACAGCGCCCCCCCACCCAACGGCTGAATTGCCAATGGCTGAATTGGAGTATTGCACAGTGCAATACTCCAATTCAGCCATTGGCAATTCAGCCGTTGGGTGGGGGGGGCGCTGTTTGACGGGCCTGTGACCAGACCTGAAAGAGCCCCTGGCTCTGCGGCTCTGCAGCTGCATGCTATTCGCAAATCCACTGCTGCAGCCGTCCTCCCGCTGCAGCCGTCATTATCATAACACTACACACATATCGTAATGTTTACAGCAAACTGTAGTTGATCACCAGGTATGTTTTATTATCGTAGAATAATTCATATAAGAAAAACGATAGGGAAATATCTTACCTTTCTCCACTGGTTAAAAATGCCAGGAACTGAAATTGAAACTTGCTGTGCACCGCGGTGATATGTGTTTATTATGAAATGACAATTGCGTGTTGACACGCCCACTGCGCGAAGCCTCCTAAATAACTTTTTCCAGTTTGCACATATCTATTATCTATGACTAATTCTATCTATTTTTAGGGGCAAATGTGATTGAAATAGTCGCGCTGTGGTTACATGACGTCATTGCTATTTTAGAGCTGCTCTACCGGTTACACGGTATAGTCAAAATCCATACCGTAGAGCAAATTTATACCGTATACCGTTTATACGTCCACCCCTACTTGATACTTTTGGTAACTTGTTAGAAATGACACTTTTTCTTTTATGTGCACCTCCTGAATGTTCTGTCTAATATGGCTGATATTGCAATCTACAGTCAAAGTGTTGTCTACCTAAGGCTCTGTCTCTTAACACATTGGGCGCCGGGGGTTGTGCCCATCAAAGTACCCAGTCTGCCACCGTTGAAAGCCTATGGAGATGTTTACCTTCTTTGCAGGGCTATAACTTTTTAAATTTTATTGCTATATTGACATTACTATGGCCCATTCAACATCGATTATCTATCGTTCAGGATGTGGGAACGTTATATTTTTTCATTCATACATTGTTGTGTTAATAGCATCGAGAATATAAGTATGTTTTTAATCTTTTCTGCTGTAATTCCAAAAAACAGTAGTTATAGGCCCTGAAGCATATGATAGAATGGCGTTTCTTTCCTATACACGCTATATTAAAAAATTCAAATGTATATGATCGGTATACATTATGCTTCATCATGTGTGAAAGAAAGGGGGGGGGGTCGTTTATAATTCCTTGATCGTCAGTAACAGCTTTATTTAGTATGGGTTGATATATTGATCAGATGGTTTGCAGTGAAATGAATAAACAATCGCGCTGAAAATAACGTTACGTTATTTCTCATCACTGTTACGATTATTAAGTTTAGAAAGCGATCGAAATGCACTATAGTGTTTGTCTGGATCCACGTAACAAGATATCACTGCTGGAGGGATTTCCTCGACGCACCGATCGGCACTTCCAGTTTTGGCGAGAGTGTAACTCGCCCGACCATCCACCAGGCGGCGGTATTGAGGTGTTGCAATCTCATACAGGGTCCCACTGCAGTCCGGAGGTTGGCTGGATGAATTATGAATGCCATGGCGAAAAAATTTAATATTGATCCCAAAAACGGCGTAAGTCGTTCAACGCATGGCGGGCAAAAACAGCGTAACTCGTTCTTGGCGACCAATGTGTTAAGGCCATGGACTGTATGGACCAGCCACAGTGTGATTATCTGTGTGATGAATAGACCAAATTCGATTCTAATTCTAATCTCTCGCTCTCCAAGCTGACGTGGATCAGAGCCGGGAGACCGTTGGGCGGCTGGAGGAGGAACTCCGAACCCTC
The DNA here is from genome assembly GCF_963971535.1 of Notolepis coatsorum. Taxonomy (NCBI): domain Eukaryota; kingdom Metazoa; phylum Chordata; class Actinopteri; order Aulopiformes; family Paralepididae; genus Notolepis; species Notolepis coatsorum. Next base: position 43,358,764 of record NC_140184.1, on the reverse strand, counting down.
CATTCTGAGTTTGACTTCCTGACCTCTGACCTCTCCCTGAGGAAGGAGTTGACCTCTGAGCTGAAGGTCAAAGTTCAACAGTTGGAGGTGAAAGCTCAGGAGGCGGAGGAAGAGGTGCACAGGGCAGTGGAGAAGCTCAGTTCTGTCCAGGTGGAGAAGAGAGGCCTGGAAAACCAGGTGAGGGTTCATTATTATTGCTGTTAAAATCATTAAAGGGAATATATTATGGAAAATGCCATTTGGCAGTCTGAAAGGTTATTCAGGCACTGGGGGGAAATTACATGTGTACTCCTTGCCGTTTGCCCAGGGTTTGAAGTCTTCAGATAAATAAGCCTAAAGAAGCTGTTCAGAATTATTGCTCTTGGTGATGTCACACGCATCAAATTCGTTTTAATTAATCAATTAGCAGGGCTTTTTGGAGCCAGGAACATTGGACCTCATGCACCAACATTCTTGTAAGTTTATCCTTGAATGATGTATGTCACTCATTCTTAAACTGGAAGCTCGTTCTTGTACACCTGAATTTGCATACAGACACACCCCGCCAGCTCCTTATAAGGGCAAAACAGAAGCGAGAGGCTCAACATTTCATCCGTCCTGTGCTTATTAGGGGTGGGACGATACATCGATCCAGATCCATATATCGATCTATTATCAATGATCCAATAGGATCGATGCAACGTAAAAAGATCGATTCATATTGCGATACTTATTTTGAAAATCCCGTGGAGAGTCTTATCCGCTCGGCTCAACAGCACAGCACGCAGTAGCGTCTGAAACGTGGACATTGCAACAGAGCAAGGCTAGTGTGCCTATTCTGCGACCCAAAACAAGTCCCTGCTGTTTTATTCCGCAACGGGTCAAATGCATCTAACATGCTTTGCAATCCTCACCAACTAACCCTGATCAGAGCCATCGACAGAGAGAAGTGGGGACTGTGAAAGGGGGGAGGGGCAGGCATTCACCCTTTCTGTGTTTGTGTCTGTGCGTTTGGAAAGACCAGATGAAGTATAGTATATTTATAGTAAATGTACTGAGGATGGATGTTGATATTTTTAAACATAAAAAATACATGATCATCATGCAACATAAAACAATTGCAGGAATGGTTTGGAAGAGGAAGGGGTTTTAGGTTGTGTGTTGTGAGTTCCAAAAAAGATTACTTAAAGTTTAAAGCTCAATATATCAAAACGTGGCACTTTACAGTGAACAGGAGGTCTATTTGTATTAAAAACAATAGATTATTTTTAATTTAAATGTCTGGAAGAGTGCAAAAATAAAAATGTCATGATATTTCCGTTGCCTTTTTTGAGTTGATCTAAATGTTACTGATTGTGTTAAATGGGCATATAATATCGTCTCATATCGATCGCAGGCACCTGAATCGAATCGTATTGTGGCAGACTTTGTGATATCGGCAAATATCGTATCGTTGTCCAAAGAATCAATATCGTATCGTATCGTGATGTAACTGGTGATTCCCACCCCTAGTGCTTACCCCCATATTCAACAGGTAGTTGAATTGCGAAAATTAGATTAGATCTAAATGTATTGTCATCATACAGCACAAATACAATACAACGAAAATAAGTCTAACCAGAGTACACAGTGTAACAGTAAAGTACAATAGTAACACACAATGCACAGGTGATTAACTCTTTCACGGCCATAAGCTTCCCCCATCCTTCACTGTCAGCCAGCTTTTCATGACCATTTTTGCGATATTTCATGATCTTTGCGGAGCTATTTGTATATTCTATATTATAGCTATGGGGAAAATGGTATGGCTCATTTAACAAACTATTTGCAGTACAGCATGTAAAAAGGCGTTAGTTTCTACACACTGTAGTTTGTAGTTTATTACACGCTGAACATCGCCCATTTCTGAAAGAATCCAGTCTTTTTCCATAGATCGCGAGATAGGACGCTTTGTGCAATAAGCCCGAATCATTCTGGTTGATTCCCTGAACCCCCAAATACTCCCAAATCAAAAGGTATATAACATGTACATATGTACCTTCACAAAATCATCAAGGGGGGGTAGTCTTATCCCGAAAATTTGATGGTTAGAAAAAGCCTTGTTTATGACCGGTACAGTAAGCCACTGTGATCGTTACATAAACATGTTCCACGTTCGGTAAAGTAGTCCTTACCTTAGCCAGAAGGTAATCCAAAAAGAATAATTCCAATGATCCCATCAGCGATTGCGATTACAAGTTTATATGTAATTACACGTGTTTACTGGACACTAGGTTTTGAGGCGAGCGGATCTGCTTGCCATTGCTTTGGAAGAGCTCCTCCCCCACAGAGCCAGTCTCGATGCATTCAATGACAATAATGCTGCCTTCCTATCCGAGTTCAAATGGTAGACGATTTTCGGTAGATGGTAGATATTTTCGCATTTATTCTCAAAATATTTGCCGCTCTCAATTTATTCACTAAATGTTTGCCCATATTCGTAAAATACGCATGCAGCCACTTATAGTTATTCTGAGACGATAATTAATCTGTATCTGGATAACCAAGGCACGGATTTTGTCGTGGCAGGTAGCGTTGTGTCAGGAAAATGTATATCTATACTGGTGTACTTTTTTATCCACGGACCACGAAAAATGGAGCCTCGAATAATTATTATTGGCCATAGACGTAAAAAGTTACGCTAAAAACGGCGACAATGCCACTTATTTCAAATACGTTCTTTGAGATGAAAATTCATACAGTAACTATTTATTTTGTTAGAGTGTGGCGGCCCGTGCTTTGTTTTCAATCTGATGTGTGGCAGGAACGATTACAGTAGATCAAGCATCTGGGTAAGTATACTTGCCCTGATGCCTCAGTGTATATGTGTAAAAAGGTCATGGTGCAAGATGAGATATTTGCCCTCTATATATTTTTATATGAAATGCTTCAGTTTAATTAAATATATATTTTTACGTTAATAATAATAATAATAATAATATTTATATTTATAATTACATTATAATTACATTTATAAATATATAAATGTAAATAGTATTATTATTATTATTAACGTAAAAATATATATTTAATTAAATTAAAATAAAAATGGCTATAGGCTATTTAACCCACCAGAACTAACCCGTGGCTCGTGCCGTGCGCTCCTTCTCTGATGTCATCGCATTGGTGACTCGTGACACTACCTGTTAACACTATCAGTGCCGACCTTGTTTACATTTTTACCCCGTTGAATGCCATCATCCACTTCAATGTTAGCGTTAAAAACGCCTAATCTATGTTTTAAATTATGGCTATGTGTCTAATCTGCCCGTCGCTTATCAATGACTTGTTTGCAGTCAACATTGTTGAAACGGATAGTTTTTTAATCGGTTCATATCCTTTTTATAGCATTTCGAAAAGCTATCGTTCTCTAAAATTTTCGGAAAATTTACAGATTCCCCCATAAACGGCATTTATTGGAATATTCTCGAATACACTAGACACGTTGTCATTTGTCGGCCTATTTATGAATCGTTTTCAAATAAACGCTAGATTATCGATAGTATATATGTACTTATGCACGCTATAGACTAGGGATGTCCCGATCCGATCACGTGATCGGGATCAGGGCTGATCACGTGATTTTCCGAAGATCGGGATCGGCTTTTTTATTTATTTTTTTATTCAACAAACATGACCATGTTCACGTCTTAAACTCATACTGAGGCCTTCGTTTTGGTTTTAAATTGCATATCATCATTCATTTATTTATTGTCACACAGAGCAGAAGAATTTTGCCAAAACAAACCAATAGTATCCAGCTGCAGAACGGCAGACCAGCCACACTCTCGGACCCAAACGCATTTCCTTTGATTTAATTATACATCAAATGATTTATGTCAAGGATTGCAATGCCTCGCTTGAATGAAGTTAACTTTTCACCTGGATAACGTCAACATTCAGGGTGAATGTAATGTGAGAAATTGGGATAAAAAAAAAATATATATATATATATTTTTTTTTATCGGATCGGGAGAGATCGTTATCGGTAGATACTCACAATCACATGATCGGGATCGGATCGGGAGCAAAAAAAATTGATCGGGACATCCCTACTATAGACGCGGGCTGAAAAATCTATTCTCTCGTTTCCTCAAGATCACACACACACACACATACACACATTGGGACACGCTGTTATCTCAGTGAATACAGCTCCGATTACCCCAAGACTGGTAACATAGACTCCTTACCTTAGATCAGATGTTCTCCAAAAAGATTATTCCAATTCCTGATCGCCATTCCAAATATCGATCGCGTTTATTGATTGATTATTGGCTGCTGTAAATATATATTCCAGGCTGCTTTCCGTCTCGCGATCAGATCCCTCTTGATCAGACGGCTCGCCAGCACAATGGAGCCAGTTGGCTCCACCTCTACAGATCACAGTTACACAGGGATAGACGATAGGGGGCGCTTTTTTCCCATCTGAGCTCCTGGAGGGGCTGCTGTACCAACGGGAGACTCGGTTGATGAAATATGAATTCAGATCGCTAATAAAAAAATAAAACGACATTTGTCGTCGTCGGCACTCAATGGGGGGGCTGATAAAACGACAATTGTCGTGGCTGGCACTCAAAGTGTTAACACTTTGACGACCGATGGGCTTAGTCTAATTAGTGGCTAGAGGACCGGGGAATGTAAACATACATGTGGGTTTTCTAACAGCTATATCTATACTTTATAGTGTTGCTATCTGTCCATTCTCATTGTCAATTGAGTGCATAAACCGTCCCTTCAGAATGGCTTAAAGAAAAAAAAAATCCATCGGTAGGTTGTCATTTTATAGCACCGTGAATATAAGCTTTATCGCAGATTTCGTATCATCTATTTTCTGGAAAGCTAGTTATAGAGCTAAAGGCTACTAACGTTATATTCAACGGCATTTCCGTTGTATATATGCTAATGAAATAACACAAACTGCTTATGATCCGGACTATCCCAGAGCATCTATGGATGAAAGGGGGGCGGCGGTGGACGTCGATTAGTATTATTGATTACCAATACAGTGTCCGTGTAAGTAGCCACATTCACGGATCGATTGCTTGCGTTGCACAGCAAGCTCCGATCCGGCTATAAATTAGATGATAAATGTCTTACCGTCAGCCCGTGTGATACCCGGCAGCATTTCCCCGTTATCGATCGGCATCTGGTAGATCGATATGTTCATTGGTTGATGATAAATCTAGGGCTGTCTTAAATACTTCGAAGCTTCGTTCGATGGCACAAGCTTCGAACATTAAAAAAAAATCGAAGTTTAAAAAAATATATATATATATATATAAATCTAAAAAAAATCTAACCGTGACTAACCTTACTGTCATGCACTTTTCCTAATAAACTAACCTACACTGTAACACGCAACACTTTGATAAACATTGTTACTCAGCTGATAGAGTTGTACCCTTCTTGCTGTCTTGTCGTACAGAACTTGTAAGTCGCTTTGGATAAAAGCGTCAGCTAAATGTAAATGTGTGTGTGTGTGTGTGTGTGTGTGTGTGTGCGCGCGCATGGGGCCATTGGGTGGGGCCGGGGGACAAATACACTGGAGGAAAGTAACCCAGCTCAGCACTGCCCAAATTATATCATCACTATTGCCTGTTTGAAGGATATCATCCTCAAATACATATACACCTACATGCCTTGTAGAATTCCACACATAAGAAAGAAAGATACTGGGATGAATAAACAAAATGGGAAATAAAATTTAGATAAGGTGCTACTGAGATATTTTGGTGAGTTCTTTGTTTTTTTGTGGAAGTTGCCCTTCTTAAAAATGCATGAACATTCACTGATAATTGGTCTGTAGTGGAGTCTACAAGGTCTACATTGCCGGACCATGTAGAATCCGGACCTTGTAGACTGACATAATTCTGTGCATAGTTTAGTCTACACAGGCCATATTTCAAATAATCAAAATCTTACTTCATTCATCTTAAACATTCTTGATTTGGGGGATTGGTAGTTCCCATGAAATCTGAAGTTGTTCAAACGACAACAGCGATCCACCTTGAATTAAATCACACAGCCGAGTGAAACCTTGTTGGCTCAGTCACGAAAGGGGCTACTTAATTAATTAATCCAACCCACTTTATTTATAGAGCACATTTAAAAACAACAAAGTTTATGAAAGTGCTGTACAAGTCCCACAACATAAGATAAAAAAAAAATTAAATTCAAATGAAAATCGAAGCTCGGCCCCGAAGCTTCGATTGCCAAAAAAAGCTTCGAAGGTCAGCCCTAGATAAATCCCCTTATTCCATGGTGAAATCTCCGCTTCGAAACGTGATACACGGTGCATGCTGTTGGTTTGTGATCAGAGTAATATGATACTCCGTTGGAGGGTAAAAAAAAAATATTCCATTCGCCCACAATGATACTGCAGTGGAGCGATGGCGCCCCTAAGAGGATCTGGCCGGTATTGCATGTTGCCGATTCCACAGAGGCGGGTAGATCTGCAGAGTCGATCGGGGATCTTGATCCGGTTATTAATATGGAATAAAACGATAACAACTTGCCACGGCTATATACGTGCCTCTGGTCCACAACGCATGGCACCGAAACACGTATATATACATTGCTGGTCCTTAAAGTGTTAAGAGGCTGAGGGTGTGTTCACATCTGAAAGTCCAGGGATAGTCCGGACTTTCTGGTGGACCAAATGTGAAAATGTTACATTGTTTGATTTGGTCTGCGTTCACACTACCCTGTTTGGTGCGGATCTAATTTGTAAACAAAGGACATGCTGTCGCCAAGTCGTTCATCTATTGGACTAGCACTCACAAACATAACAGTTGCCGACAGCGTCTCTTGTGATAAAGCAGAGAGATACTGTCATTACGAGCGTGGCGCAAGTCGACTAGAGAGTAGAGATATAGAGAGAGAGAGAGAGCGAGAGGACGAGAGGACGAGAGAGACTGTCCGCGCTCGGCGCCAGTCTAGAGAGACAGAGAGAGGAAGAGAGAGAGAGAGAGGCAGGCAGAGAGAGAGAGAGAGAGAGAGAGAGAGAGAGAGAGACCTTTCCTTCCTGCGTAAGCTGTCAACTACTAGACAGCTGCATAGAAGCAGCTCGAGATGCGTTGTTGTTACAGAGCTGGTCCACGCTGCTATTATGAAATTACCCAAAAAGTATGTAAGCTTTTTTTTTTTATCTGAGAGAATGTCCTCGAATGTCCTCCTCACGCAGGAGAAAGTTGGGGGGTGCACGCGGCGCGAGTCTATAGAGAGAGGAAGAGTGAGACTGCGTCTAGAGAGGAGAGAGAGGGAGGAAGAGAGAGACTGTCGGCGTGCGGCGCCAGTCTAGAGAGGAGTAGGCTACTTTGCTTCCTGGATTAGGTACTATAGTTCGATTGAAACGAACCGAGTCCCAACTTTTCAAGAGGACCATGGTTCGGTTGTTTGGTCCTCATTATAGTTCGGTTTGCGTTCACACCTGTACAAACCAAACAGACTATCGATCTAGGGACCATGGTCCACTTAAAGGGACCATGGTCCACTTAAAGTGGACCAAACAGAGTAGGTGCAATTTTTGCCAACAGAGACAGAGTCCATTTTATATATATATATATATATTTTTTTTTTTAAGATTTTTTTTTTTGCGTTTATCGCTTTATTCTACTGGGCAGTCCAGTAGAGAGAGACAGAGGTGACACGGGAGACAGAGTGGGGGGAAGACATTCGACAAATAACGACGGGTTCGGGAATCGAACCCGGGTCGGCCGTGTCGCGGCTGAGCGCGCTATGTGGTTCGCCACTGGGGCGCCCTTTATATATTGTTTTTGATTTTTATTACAGTGCATTTTTTTTAACAGAGGCTGAGAGTCCATTTTACTGTTTTCGGTTGTTTTATTTATTTAGCATATGTAAAAGGTCTTCCAATGTTATATAAAAGTTGATTGCACTTTGAAACGGTTTCCTTGCATTATTATGCTATTAGCATTATATTAGTGAACATTTTTCATTTTTTTGAGAACTTTTGGGAAATACATTTCTCAAAAAAAAAAGTCTCAAAACCGCAATAATATCGCTTATCGCAATAATTTCTGGGACAATTGTTATCGTGACCGGCCTAGCTATGGATGCAATACTATGGCCCATTTGGCATCTAGTATCTATCGTTCAAGATGTGAAAAAGAAATAATTTTTCCATCCATACATTCCCATTTTATACCGTGGTGAATATAAGTATGGTTTTAGAGCGGTTTAGGGTAATTCCTGGGAGGCTAGTAATAGGCTGTGACACATATTATACTTAATCCATTGGCATTTCGTCCCTATACATGCTACGATAAAAAATGCATATGATCGGTATATTATGTTACATCATGAATGCATGAAAGGGGGGGGTTGTTTCTGATTAATTGATTGTCAATAACGGCATTCGTTAGTACAACAGCATACACTGATCAAGGGCGATGGCTATGAAAACAAGGCACAATCAAGCTGAAATTGACGTTAAATTGCTCTTACCTGTGGCCGGTGAGATTCCAAAAAGAATATTCCAATAATTTGAATGCCATCTGGTAGATCCTATGTCCATTTGGGCCATGACATAACCCACCACAGCATAATGAATCGGGGGTCCCGAAAACTATTCTATGCGATCTGATAAAGCTCTCGGTCCAGGCTACTAGAAAAGTCCACCGGATGAATTTCATCGACACACAGCCACATACACAGTCTCAAAGGGAGTGCAACATCGGCCGCATACCACCAGGCGGCAGTATTGGACTTTTGCGATCTCAGACTCATTCCCTATGGTTACACAGGCTCCCTGGATGGATAACGATTGGAAATAGCGAATAAAATAAATAACGATCAAATAACGTATATATACGTGGTTGGCGTTCAAGGATTGGAGTTAAAAACAAGCAAGAGGTATGTTTTTTGTTTGTTTGCATAAGTTATAACCGTTTGAGACCCACATGAAATGTATAGTAAGACAACTCTGTGTAATATAATATAACCTTTTATTTTCAGATATTCATATTTTCAGATGGGCCTGTAAGTTGGCAATTAGTTAACGTTTGATTTAATTTGAAATCTTTATTTCGAACATGTAAATACAAACAAAATAAAAACAAACAAATCATTAATCTCTAGCAATGAAATGAAAAAAACAAACAAATCATTAATCTCTAGCAATGAAATGAAAAAAAAAGTTGTGTCTGTCTAGTACAATCAGAGGGTCTATGACCGTAGTACGTGTGTGTTAAAACTAGTGCTGTCAGGCGATAATTTTTTTTAAATCTAATTAATTAAAGGATTTGTAATTAATTAATCTCATAACCATTTTAGGCCTGATATTTTATATTCTATAATCATATTTCAAATTGCATGTGTCCGGATGGCAGAGTTCAGTACTGTATCTACAAAAACTTCTGTTTAATCATCTTCCCTTTATTCATTTGCTTAGATTTTTCAGGTCTGGTCAATTTTAGCATAGTGTTATTCACAGTAATAAAAAAAATAATAATTAATTGATATTCTCATTTGGTTCATTACAATTTACTCAAGCCTAGTAACAGACACAGTATTTCTGACACTGGGAATACATTCCCTGAGATCCATAAATGTCCCTAGAATCAGATACCAATAACATGCAAATAACCATTAAAAAAGAAAAAAAGTCTGTAAATGTTTATTCTACGTTCTTATGGAATGAATACGATAAAAAAAATTTATGTATACAAATTTTTTATTTTTTTAAAAGAAATTTGAGTTAATTTTCATAACGCGATAATTTGCTGTGTAATTAATTAATCTAATTAACGCGATAAACTGACAGCCCTAGTTAAAACCTTCCTGATGTGGCTAGGTCAGGGGTCGGCAACCTGCGGCTGAGCCGCATTCGGATCTTTAGCCAATCAGCTGCGGCTCCCTGGCCCACATTTTTTAACTTTTTTTTCTTCTTTTGGAGATCGATGTCATACTGTGGCACTGAAATGAAAAAATATTTCATCAACTAAAATATTTAGTCAACAAAAATATTTCATCAACTAAAATATACAGTACGTCACACCCGCGCCTCTCCCTGCCGTCTGCAAGTGGCTAATCTTGAGTTTCCGACCCCACAGTAAGCTAACTATGGATAAATCCAAAAAAAGGAAAGTCTGAGGAAAATAGAGGGTTTAATTCAGCATGGACAGATTAATTTGCTTTCACGACTAGCGATGCAGGCTTACCTGTATGCCTGATATGTGGTACGAAATTTGCGAACAACGAAGAATTTTATTTTTATTTGATAGATTTTCCACAAATAAGGGAAGGACTCAAATAGAGCTGCATAGTTCAGGGTTTTATTTCAAAGTAGGTCTACAGATGCCAGTGTTTTTTCTCCTTTTCTGTGTTTTATTTCAAAGTAGCATTTTATTTCAAAGGAGCATTTTATTTTGTGGGAGGGGGGAAAAGTGGCTCTTTTGATAGTAAAGGTTGCTGACCCCTGGGCTAGGTCTTCGTCGGACCGCAAGGCATTCTGGGTATTGTTGGATTCTGGCAATCAGCCAATCTCATCTCATCATGGCTCCTTCGTGACTCTGTTGTGCGTTGTGTTTTATTGCAACCCCTGATAGTACTAGGGGTGCACGATAATTATCGGGCCGATATCAGCAATTATGACGTCATCCCGATAAACTCGATAACGTTATTGATAGCTCCGATAACATATAATACATTTTTTGGTTAAAAGAAATCCGGTGTGGGTGGATTTGGATGAAGGGCGCTTGTTTTTATTATAGACTCCTCCCGTTTTGCCAGTACTGTGGTAAAACTGATAGCGTGTGGTTTAGGAACAGGGAGTTTTTCACAAATCCAGCGCTCCCTTTCTTGGCTGTGACGTAGTCACGTTACATTCGGAGACAGACAGTCGATCTGCCAATTATGTCCCACGGCTTGCACCCACCTCTTCTTCTTACCACCAATCAGAAGCTCTCGTTCGTTTATTTACCTCCGGATTGTCAGCCATTACTCTACTCGGAGCTAACGTTATCTCCCCGCCAGCCACATTGACAAGTACCAGCGCTTATACATTACTGGCAAATGTCTTGTTGCACTTGTGGCAACGAGCGTTGTCAGCATCGACTTTAGTAAAATAGACCCAGACTTTTGAACATTTCGTTCTGTCCGCCATTATGAGAGCAGAGCTGTCTGTACTCGGCAGCGTAGCACCCGTGTGAGTGAGTGAGTGTGTGTGTGTGTGGGAGGGGAAGAGAGGAGAGAGCAGGCAGCCCGCTCCCCGCGCAGGCAGAGACACAGAGGCAGGAGAGATATAGACAACGGCCAACAAGATTAGTTTGCGACGTTTAAATTCCTCAAAAAAAAAATCCATAATTTCTCGAGTACCGATAGCAGTACCGATGACGTCGGAGCTTATAAATACTAAAAAAAAAAAATTGTTTGATAAAAAAAAATATTTATATATACAGTTAAAAAAGATATTATAATACAATAAATATCGGGTATCGGCTTGAGGAGCATAAAGTTATCGGTGTCAAAAAATCAATATCGTGCATCCCTAGATAGTACATCCTAGGGCTGGGCGATATGGAAAAAAATCATATCGCGATAACGATATGATAATTTTATTTTATTTCTCGATATCGATAATTATCGAATTGTTATAAGTATAAAAAAAAGTAATTTTTTTTTTTTTTTTTTTTAAACAACAGCTGTATGTTTATTTTGCAGCAATTCTTTGTCATTGCCGCCATCTTTAGTGTTACATCCCCTCACACTCCAGTTCTCAGGCTGCAGCTGGTTTAAAAGCTAAAGTAAACCGGCTTCTCTGCTGGCTGTGGCTCCAGAGGAGTTGAACAGTTCTGGCTCTGCTAGTTTATTTTCGATCTTTTGGCGCTTTTTTGGTGGACAAACCACCGCACATGTGCACTGTGACTCGTGACTGGAGTCTAGTTCTGCTAGCACACATAGCCTACTGTGTACAGACGGTTTCAAAATGTATTTTAAATTAGAAAGCAAACCAAATAAATGGACAAGAGAAAAAGAAATCTGAATTTGGTCAGTATTGTCATTTGCACAAGCAAAGCCATTACTTTAAGTTGCAGGCAAGAAAGACAAGTCTGTCCACTGTCTCTGGTTTTAAAACTGCCCTGTTGCAGGTAAAAAAAAAAAAAAAAAAACGTTTTTTCGATTTTTTTTTTTATTTCGATATTCGATATCGATTATTAAAATATATCGCGATATTAATCGTTATCGTTATATCGCCCAGCCCTAGTACATCCATGGTCATAAGAAACGACACTGCAACTTGATCTCTTTCCTTAGATCCTCATTTTTATTCTTATAAACATAGCCTTGTACAAGATGTAAACCAGTTCTGTATTGTCCTTGAAAAATCTTTGGAAGGAACTAAATTCAGTATTCTAATGGATTTCTCCTCGTCGCGGCCTAGCTGGTATCCAAAAAGCCTTCTGTCGTCGTGGCACTTCAGTCCTCCCCTCCATGGGGAGGGGGGGGATCGTTTCAAAGTCTCTGATCAAGCTCTTCTCGTCTGTGAGTCGAATCTGAATCTAACTTCCCCGGAAGGAAACTCTCATTATAATATTCTCGCCATAGCAACGACAGGCCCAGCCCCTCTTCTCGTTGCTATGTGACACGCTGTCTTTTGACCCAAATCACTATGGCAGCGGTGATGTTGATATTAACTTACCCCAAACAAACGCTATGGCTATCAGCTGTTGATGATAACAGCACAGCCTCATCTGCTGGGGTTAGTCAGCTCCTGGCACACACTCTCTCTCCGTTAGCCTCCTCCTCTGAGATGACTATGAGTAGATGCTGTCATCCACCAATATTTTACATTATATACCCACCAATATTTTACATTATATACACCTTGAAAAACATAGACATCCTTCAGTATGTTCACCACATTAGGACATCTACCATGTGGTGGTACCATGTGGTGCTTGCCTGGATAAATAAAGGTTAAATAAAATAAAAAAAAAAATGTGGTGTTAAAGATGTTGTGTGTAGTAGATCATGTAAACTTCAGACAGAATCTACCATGTGGTGTTAAAGGTGTTGTGTGTAATATATCATGTAAACTTGTCTCCTGCAGGTATCTGAGCTGTGTGAGGAGAGCGAGTCTCTGAGCCTCCAGCTGCAGACTGCCAAGTGTCGGTTAGCTGATGTCATGGAGATGCTGGAGGGGATGGAGATGTCCAAAGGTAAGACTACAGTGCTAGATTAGTCATGTCAGACCTATGGAAGGCTACACAAGCTACGCTAAACCTCCCTTGGGCCGGAGAGAAACCCATTGATTGATTGAACATTTTATTAACAGATTGCAGAATGGGTACAATACAGTAAGGCTCAATACACACAATTGTTAACTCATTGAGTGCCAAAAACAAGATATCTCGTTTCTGAAAGCCAACGCTTGAGCGCCAAACACGAGAGATCTTCTTTTGTTTTTCGTTTTTTTTATTATTAATTTATTGTTCTAAACACTCACGCAGACCTTTGTGAGTCTTCCTGTGGCCTCTGATTAAAATTACGATAAAATGAATTGAAATGACGATTGAATTCCGATAGGTGGCAGTATCGCCTACCTTTTGAACTGGGCTAGTTTACTGTGGGTGGCGGTTTGCTTACGCACTGCTGGCCAGATTAGTCACAGCCGGTGTTGAGAGCACTCCAGAGCAATGACGATCGCAAACTATTGGAGATTATGAAGAAGACAAAATGATCACACTTATGGATGATAACGTGCGTTTTCACCAGACTACACTGGACTCAGCATTTCTGGTAAATCATAAAAATACTATAGTCAAACCGGCAGAGGACTCGGAGGTAACCTATTCTGCTCCGTGGTATAGTATAGTGGTATACACTCCGAAGCACAACTGATCCGATCCTGTTCTGATCCAAGACACTTGGAGCAAGAGTGGAGTACCTGCGACCCTCTCTGCGCCGCCCCCTATCTCCCTGTCTCCGGCTGTCCCTGAGCAATGACCGGAGTGTTGAATGTCCCGTGATTAAGACGGGGAGGACGCGACCCTCTCTGCGCCGCCCCCTGTGCCTCAAATAGATTCGCTATCAGCTCCATCTTCAATCTTGCTTCAATGCTTACCAACTGTTAGTCTGCAACACTACTATCACCGACATCTAAGAAGGGAGATCCCCCCTTGAATGGCCCTTCTAAGGTTTCTCTCCTCCACACTGCCTGTGGAGCATTTTTACCTATTGTTAGGTTTTAGTGAGTTTTTCCTTACCTTCGCGTGGGGTATGTCTGGGAGTGCTTGCATTCTTCTTTTCTTCTTGACTTGTTTAAAGAAGACCTGTACGGCCCATGGGGACATTAACGTGTGTTGTTGGGCCTTATAAATAAATTGGATTTGATTTGATTTGAAAGGTAACGTCTATTTTACCGAACCCCATCATAAAACATCGCCTTGCCGTCCATTAACCCCATGTAAACGTAGTTGTACTTTGTAGAGCTAAACCTATATTTTATAGTATAGCTATGGGTCTAATAACACCGTTGAGTCTCATTGAGCTGCTTCTGGTCAACGTGCAAAAAACTGATTATTTTTTCATCCGTACATTTCCATTTTATACTGTTTTGAATATGAACCTAGTCCGGCCACTTGTGAGCAATTCCAGGGAAGATGCACGAAAACAGCGTTTTTTTGGTAATTCAATAAACACGTTGTCATTTTCCGCCTGATTATCGGATCTTCCTGAAATCAACGCTAGATCATCACTATTATCCTTTGTCGTGCACGCATGCAATGTGATTTAGACCGCCCACCCCCCCCCCTCCTGCAACCCAACGGCACACAGTCATACACATAAAACACAAATAGCTTCAATCGCGGTAGAAATAAATATCAGATCAACGCAAGCTTTCATATATGGTGTCCTTACCTGGTCTCTGAAGTAATGCAAAAAAAATAATCCAATAATCTCATCGCCATTCCAGTTATCCACAGCGATCCTGTCCCCGACGTTGTTGGGCATTGCACTTCAACGGGCGGGCAAGGTCAGTAGTCCAAACCATCCCTACAAGCGTGTGTTTTGACGGAGTGTTTAGGACCCGCCCTCATGCCGCAGCTCGGTAGAGAAAATAAACTAACCCGTTTCTAACGGGGTGCAATAAGACCGTCTGCCAGCTCAGACACACTCGGAACAGTATGCACAAGGTGCCCCCCTGAATTATGAATGGCAATAGATAATAAAAGAAATACTGTGACAGAAACGTAGATCTACGTTTCCGGCACTCAACGATCGGGCGACAGAAACGTAGATCTACGTTTTTGGCAATCAAAGTGTTAAGAGAACAATAAGAAAAACCACCGCCACATTCATCAAGCCGTTCTTAATGTCGAAATCTGTACTTACCCAGGAGATTTGCATGATGAATCCCACTCATTCTTAAACTGAAATGCGCGTTTGCTCTAAATTCATTTGCATACAGACACGCCCACCATCTCCTTATAAGGCGAATGAGGCGTGTGTAACATGTCACATATCCACTCGCCGCCCTCCAATTCCAGATTGGCGTTGAATGCAGCTACTTTATCTGCCAACTTGAACACAGTTGTCATCATTTCCTCGTTGTTGTCGCCACATATTATGCAGAGAGGACGTCGGCTCGGCATGCAAGAATCACCGACCTGTTGCGATAAACCCGTATTTTAAGTATGGCTCCTGTTTATTAAAAGAAGCGTTATATTTCCCCGTTGCAAAGAAGCTATCCAAAGATGTTTTTTTTTGTTAACCCATTTTGTTACTCGCTCCATCTCGAACGCAGAAGTGAAAGTGCGTTAGGGAAATATACACGCGGCCCGGTGGGACTATTCCATTGGTTCTCCCAGTCCACGTGACCATTTCTAGCATTTCAATTAGCTATAGTGACAGACATGCTTTTGATGACTACCGGTAGATAGATACAGCTTCACAATAAAAGACACCCTGGCGTCCCGAGTGAATATTTCCCGCGCGTAAAATAAATATCATATTCTCAAAATAATCTGACGGGCCAGAAATTATTGCTGGCGGGCCAATGTCGGCCCGCGGGCCGCCTATTGCCGATCCCTGCTATAGGTTAATCTTTGAGTCTGTATCACGTGTTATACCTTTTATGATTCAGGGGAACCTACACTTTATTTCTGGTGCAGTGTAAAGCCATCATATGTTATTTGACATATAAAACATTTAAACGCCCAGTGAAAGTTGTGTTGAATAACTATAGTTAGAATTATTGTTTCATCAAATATGATTGTTTTAGTCAAAATAGTCAGTTACCATTTGTAATAATTACATTACCTTCAGCGTGTCCATATCAATAGTCTATGAATGCTATGCAAAGTGGGCGGCATGTTGTTGGCACAATTTGGAAATGCACAAACACAAACCATACTATGTCCTAGCTAGCTGTATTCTAATGTGCCAAACTTTTGATAACACATAAATAGAATACTTGCCAGTAAGGCTAAGCCCGAACGTTCGTTCATTACGTTAACATTCAAATTCTAAATCAAAATTCGAATTTAATTATTATTATTATTATTATTTTTATTTTTTAAATAATAAAACATTCTGTCACAGTTGCAGATAAGGCTACACTAATATTATAGTATTAAAAAAATTGCTAAGTTATATTCATTAAAGAAAGTTGATTTAATAAAAAATACTCATTTAATCAGATTAACCACTTCAAGTCAAGTCAAGAGTTTTATTTGTCACGGCATATGGATATACAATGAAATGCGGGTGGTCTTGCCCGCAACGATGTGCAATTGGTACAACATATAACATATAATAGAATCCAATACAAAAAATTTGTGCAATAACAGGTAGCAGGTAACAATAAATTTGTGCAATGACGGGTAACAGTTGGCAGTTAACAGTAGTAGTAATAGTAGTGCAATACACTGTTAATGTTGCTAATACTAATTTAAAGTGGCCTTTCCTTTTGGCAATAAGTGAGGGTGCGTGCGGCCTGAGTGTGTGCCCGCTCATGCTAAAGTGTTACAGTGGTACTCAATGTTCATTGTTCAGGACTCTGATGGCCTGGGGGAAGAAGCTGAGCCTAAGCCGCTCTGTCCTAGTAGCTGGGGTTCGCAGGCGTCTGCCTTACCTCAGCAGCTGGAACAGGCTGTTATTGGGGTGGTGAAGGTCTTTCATTATCCTGCAGGCTCTGGATTTGCACCTCTTGTTGTATAGAACCTGCAGGGGAGGTAGTGCAATACCCGTGGTACGCTCGGCTGAGCGCACCACTCTCTGTAGGGCCTTCTTGTCTTGTGCCGTGCTGTTTCCATACCAGGCAGTGATGTTTCCGGTCAAGATGCTCTCTACAGCTCCTGAGTAGAAGGACTGGAGTATCTTCCCCGATACTCTGAACTTCCTTAACTGTCTCAGGTGGTAGAGGCGCTGTTTCGCCTTCTTTACTACTGTGTCTATGTGTGTTGACCACTTTATTCCAATTGAGGATTTAGTTTGAGGATATTTATAAAAATAATAATAATAATAAATTATTTAGATTTTTTTTTAAATATATATATTTTTTAATTAAAAACGAAGGTTCGAACGTTCGTTCGAAAAACCCTGACGAAGTTTGAATCCCAAAAACAGGCTTCGGGGACAGCCTTACTTGCCAGTAATCTACGCATAGCCAGTAGGTGACTTACCGAGTCCCATGGTAAGTGTTACAAAGGGTCAGATTAAACCGAATATATATATTTATTACTTGAGATATATTGTATAGTATTTGTATATCGTTTGATATCCCTTGTATATTCTTTGTACATATACACGGAATATCCCTTTACCTGGTACAGGACAGACCATAATATTCGTTCTCCTATTGGAAGCGATCCCCTAGGCGCCACGGCCATACCCCCAATGCCGAGTTCAAAGCCACCGCCAAGGCTTGTCTCAACATGCCCAGGTTTGCGCAGGAATACGAGACAGAAATGAGGTTGGCACTAGATTATTCACCGTACGTATAAATACGTTGCAGGTGGATACAGCAGCACTTAGCCTAAAGTCAAGTTACCCTCAAACGAGTTAACCCAACAAGTTGAAGCCTTCATCACGAGTCAACGACCAAGTGAAGTGAGCAACCTTGCGTCTAAATAGAGCACTTATAACCGCGTGCGAATAGGATAGTAAAAGTGTCAGAGCTTAGTGAAATAACGTCAAGTTCGACCTAGTTAAATGTGAAGTACCGTGCACAGGAGAATCTACACCGGTGAATGCAGAGCCTTTTCCGGCTGGATTATATTGATTTTGGTACCGTGGTTGCTGGAGCAGAGAACAGTCTACCCCGCTGCTGTGTGGGATTTACCCGTGAGGAGCATCACTCGAGCCCGTCTCTAGGAGAGGCTGGCTGGCTTTCACCTATGCTGTCGCGCATACTTGGATTATAGCTGCTGCTTTCGTCTGCCGATCAAGGGAGTAATGTACCACCTCCCGTAGCTGGAGCTTATTGATTCCCCGTTGATCCAGACTTTTGCATTCGAACATTCCTCCCCCCTGCTGGCTTACAACCGGAGGGAACCCCCTTAGTATCTCCAGCTGACCTACGAGTGTGCCATATATAATTCTTGTGCTACGGGTGGTATTAATTATCCCCTGCGTAATATGCTCATGGACTTACGCTCTTGACCTATTCATGCACATTCTTCGCCTTACAAGCGCAACTCTCAATCTTAAT
This sequence comes from Notolepis coatsorum, assembly GCF_963971535.1. Taxonomy (NCBI): domain Eukaryota; kingdom Metazoa; phylum Chordata; class Actinopteri; order Aulopiformes; family Paralepididae; genus Notolepis; species Notolepis coatsorum. The sequence goes on along the minus strand of NC_140184.1, from coordinate 43,340,067 downwards.
AAATAATGTAAGATAATCTTGGTGCTCTTCTAATAAATATTATTATAAACAGTACTTTCTTGTTAAGCCGTGTTATTGTGGGGGTGTTCATCACATATACCTGTGTACTGTATGGCCAGTAGTAATGTACATAACGCAGTAGTGGTTTAATGATACCATACTTATTCAATACAGTCAGGGAATTGTACCCCTCAGTTACAGTAAGAGTTCTGTCTGTCTCTTGTGAGCCAGGCACAAAAAATGTAAATGCCAGGATGTAAAAAATATAATAAAAGCTTTAACCCCTTATGCTATATTTAGCATAAAATGCCTGGCGATTGCATACCCAAATTAATTAGCTAATTATTACTTGAACCACTTGTAGCACATGCATGTCTGGTCTCTTTTGATAGGAAACATTCTAAACGTTCTTCCATAACAGGAGAAGAATCACTCTGAGTACTAATGTAATAGAGTTACACACTGAAATAAAAGTTTTGGTTACTCACGTTGGGTTTACTTGTTGCCAAAAAATGCCTGTTTTTGAGTTCCAGCTGAGAGGTAGGAGCTGGAAAACATAACTTCCATAGCCTGAAGTCTTATCTATTACAGGTCCAAAGTTGATAACAATCCCATGAACAATTTGTGTTTTACACATGTTTTTGTAATCCTTGTATCTGTAATAATTTGTCCAAAATGGCTAATTAATTTGGAAATGTGAGAAACGTTTCAAACAAACGACTTCTTCGTCTTCTTCTCTCCCTTTACCGTAGGAATCAGCCCTCATGTAAGATACCATTAGCTCCAGAATTTCATTGGCTACAAAAACGGTCAATCATTTTCACCGTCAGAGGTGACTGGTCTGTTCAGAACCCGGCCAAACCGGACGTGGTCACTTGTCCGACTGGCTTGTCAAATGACGCTCGTCGGATGTTTCTTCTTGTTTTTTTTTTTATATTTTTATTTTTTGCACAAATCTCTCCAACATTCCAAACATCTCTTTCCACATCATCATATTCAATTTCCAGGATTTGCCTTTTTCTTTTTTGTAAGAACATACAAAACATGTAAAGGACTCATACAAATACATTAATAACTGACATGGAAAATAAAAAAAGACTTACGAAAAAAGAAACATACCGCTGCTGTCGGGACAAAACCTCATAACTCCAAAAACCCAACTTTTCAGCAGATGAAAAAAACTAACACAGATTTGAGGGTGAATAGAGTTAGGAGGTTTAGACAGATGATCAGTTTAATGCTTTCCCATTGTTTAAACTTTGTAAAACCCACACACACATATGGAGGATGATCTACGGAGTTGATTTATATAATAAAAAAAAAATTCAAAAAATGGAGTTATGAGGTTTTGTCCCGACAGCAGCGATACTATACTATACATTATGCGTATACATTCCTGATATATATACCTTGCATGTAGACCGAACTACCTTCGAGCAGGTATGTGCTGCATCCTCTATCGGGATGCCACCCTTCTCCATATTGCATGTGAGAGAAAGCGCCCCAGACATATGCAGTTGTGCATGATAACATGCATGCACGCATGTCTCCGACACATGTATGTGGGTACGTGTATCACGTAAGCATGTGTACATGCCTCATATGTGTGTGTGTGCATCTTCCTGGTATGTGACTGTACTCCTATCTCTTGTGTGTGTTTCGTATCCATGTGTGCCTCTGCCCCCTATGTGAGTGTATATCTCAGATGTGTATATATGGATGTTTCTTCTTGTAACTCGAGACTGGAAGCACACAATAGGTTGAGTAGGATGACGATCGAAAGGCGGCAAATTCACGTGTGTGACGACCCGTATAAGGGCCGCCGAACGTTAACTCATTCACAGCCAACCACGACTATAGTCGGGTTATCTCGCCATGCGCTTATTCGATTTTAATGACCTATACACTCTCACGGACCTCTGTGTTACCATTGGAACTCATTCTGAGAGCAATACCGGCCGAATCCTGCTAGGTGGCAGTATCGCCTACCCTTTGAAACCTTATTTCACACTGTGTGTTACATTGTATATGGTCCGGGCAGAGAATTTAGACCAAGGCAAGTGAATTGTTTCATGCGAGCACTTCGTAGTATTAAAAAAAAAATGCCGTTGCTGACGATCAGAGCATTAAAAATGGATGTGGAAATAGTAACGTGTCCAGGCGAGCAACGCGAACGCCTTTAGCAAAATTCACATAGCGCCTCATAACGCACCTTCCAGGAATTAGCCAGGATCACTCTGAAACTATACAATATTCACCACGGGATAACACGCGAACATATACATGAAAATTTTTTTTTTTTTTTTTTTTTTTTTTTTTATACATGTTGATGTTGGACGATAGATAGTGACTGTCAAATGAGCCATAGTATTGTCTCCATAGCTATAATATAGAATATAGATATAGCCCTGCAAACATCGTGACGCACAGTGAAAATCCCTATCTTTTTAAAGCGTGGCCCATTGACTACAAGGATGGATAAAATGCTGGCGCTGAAAGTGTTAACAGGTTAAGTCACACCACAAATTTACAAACAATGTTTTAACCATCCACAACAGAACAGTCTTCATGTTTTTTATGCTAATTTATTCTAGCTAGCTAGATAGCCCCAGCGTGTGTGGTAATACACTGGTATTCTTCAAGAAAGAAAATGGCTCCATGATATCGCATCGTGAGAGAAAAATCAAGCATCAGTAGGGATGCTCCGATATTGATATCGGATATCGGCCACGATATGACTAAAATAGCTGGATGAGGGTATAGGTAAAAATATATATATATATATCGAATTTTTTTAAATTATTTTATAATAATAAATTAAATAAGAAATAACAATTCAGTACATTTATATCTATGTGTTAATTTGTTACATTTTGTTTCACTAAGTTAGGAAAGTAATGTTTTAAGTCAAACCTGTTGTTGCCTTGCACAAAAGAATGATCCCAGTCTCTTCCACACAGTGAGGCATACAGTTTATTAATTGAACAATGGGTATCGGATCGGTACTCTGTATCAGCCGATTCTCGAAGTCAACTTCCTGTCTGTTGTTGCCACGCAACTGCAGCGTGGGGGGGAACTGTCCAGCCTGGTACATAGTGTACGCTTCATAAGTGGAGAAACGGATCGTTAAAGCGGCAAATTAAAGACAATCAAGCGGAATTTTCTTCAGTCCTTCACAATGCCAAAGAGCTGCTGTGTTACGCGTTGTACTAATGACAAAAACAGAAATCCAAATCGCAAGTTTTATACCATCAAGGAGGAAAAAGTGGCTGGCAGCTAACTTTAGCTACGTTAACCTAGACAAATAGCTACATGCTGAGCTAACGTCAACCACATATCGAACCGATAGGAGCTTATCCCATCCAATCCCACGTGGATGTTTGATCGGGTAGTGGCACACGTGGTACCACCACGTAAGATTAGATAAGATAAGCTCCTATCTGCTCGATATATATGATGTAACCAACGTTAGCTCAGCATGTAGCTACCACTACCACAACACCAGAATCAAGGGGAGCTTATTTGACTCGTATCTCACCTTAGAATCACCAGAAAGGCTTTCGAAATAGTGAAACGCCATGTTGGCCTCAATATTTTCAAAACAAATCGTATGCAAATGTTATGAAATGAACAAGAATGTGATAAAACATGTAATAAAAACGGAGCTCAACGCATGTATTTGATGGTAGAAATCAGTTTGTTACCCTCATACCAAGATGGCGGCGGTCTCGTGACATCAGAGTGTCTTCGAGAATACCCAAAGCCAGGTATCGGTAATATCGGGACAAAAAAAGTCAGATCGGTGCATCCCTAATAATCAGTATAAAAGAACTGTTGAATTTTGTCAAAACACAGCCAGAACTTCCAACATGAGACCTGGAACTATCCAAACGATCCCCTTTTTAAAGTAAACGTTGGTGAGTAGTTGACGTGTTAACTTGACCACCACGTGATCTGTGCTTGTAGGCGGCTGGGATGAGAAGTTCCTCCAGCAGGAGAGCGAGCTGAGGAGAGTTCGCTCTGAGAAGGCCAACCTGGAGCAGCACATCCTGGGCATGGAGACGGAGCTGGAGGCCCTGCAGGATGACTTGACCAGGCTGCAGGAAGAGATGGAGACTAAGAACAGAACAGCCTTGGGTCTGGAGCAACAGCTGAACACACTCAGGACTGAGGTAAGGCAATTCTAGCAACAACCTAGAGGTTTAGACGTTCCACATCTGGTAGCAAGCTCAAAGACTCATCTGTTTTTTGAGTATTCAATTTACTTTAACCTACTTTAAGCCCTAGCCCTATTTTCTGAAAATCCGCCTAAAGTTTCAAGTTTTCAAGTTTCTTTAATAGTTGTCATACAGAAGTACAGAATACTTGTATACAAAATGCTTCTTACTGTTACGCTCCAGAGACTGTGCTAGACAAGATAAGTATCAAATAACATAGTATAGCATGTAAATTAGAAGTAGAAAATTAGGTCACTGTGTTCAGTATAGACATATGTACAATGTTCGATGCAGAATAGACGTAACTGAGTTACCATATAATATACAATACTATGCAGTGTACTAATATACTATAGTGCAATAGTACTAATATACTATAGTGCAAAGCAGAAATGGGATGAGGTACAATTTAGGTACAATTTACAGTAAGGTGTACGAGTTGTAGTGCAATCCTTTATCAATAAATATAAAGTGTGGGGAGTGGGTGCTACAGTGTGTTTGTTTAAAGTGAGTGTGTGCTATAAAGTGTGGGGAGTGGGTGCTACGGTGTGTTTGTTTAAAGTGAGTGTGTGCGTGTGGATGTGTGTGCTATGTGCGTTTGATGGTTGTTGTGTAGTGTTCATTGTTCGTTGAGCAGCTTGATGGCCTGGGGATAGAAGCTTCTTCTGAGTCTTTCTGTGCTCGCCTTGAGACTCCGGTATTGCTTGCCTGACCGCAGCAGTTCAAAGAGGCAGTTGTTCGGGTGACTGGAGTAAAAATACATACCGGTACCCAAGTAAATGGAAGATTGCTCTACTTTTACAAGGCCCATTTGCATGTTCTTGGTGTCTAGGGACATCTATGGATCTCAATCTCATGGAATGTATTCCCAGTGTCAGAAATATTGTGTCTGTTACTAGGCTTGAGTAAATTGTGATGAAACAAAGGAGAATATAAATTATGATTTGTCTTTGATAGTGAATAACACCATGCTAAGAATGACCACTGAGCTCGTCCAGCACCTTCTTGAGATGATGTGTACAAAAAATCTAAGCAAATGAATAAAGGGAAGATGATTGTTCTTCCTCCTTTATATAAATGACATGCAGTCAGCCTGCTCATGTGATCTCCTGCTCTACGTGGATGATTTGGCTCTCAATGGTGTCAAATAAAAGCAAAACGGTTATTGAAAGCAGACTTAGCATGGAGTTAGGAAATGTCAGTCAGTGGATTTCAGAAAAACGGCTGTCTCCATTTAGAAAAAACAGAATCCATTTTATTTTCTACTACAAGGAAACAGAAAAAACAGGAAGGTTTCAAGATACAGTTTGGTAGCTCAGTGGTCACCAGTACCAAATCAGTGGTGTATCTAGGGTGTACTTTAGAAAACACACATGTGTTCGATGTTTCTGTCCTGCGTTGTGTTTGTATCAACCCCTGTTAGTACATCCGTTAGTCATAATAAACGACACGGCAACGTGATCTCTTTTCTTAGATCCTCATGTTTATTCTCATAAACATAGCCTTAGTACCAGATGGAAACACCGTTCTGTATTGTCATTGTTCAGTCTTAATTCTCTTCAATCCAATGGTTCTCTCTCTCGTCGTAGCCAACCACCATTTCCTGTTAGCCGAAGCTAATGGTGATGTGTCACTATTTCCCCTCCCCCACCCAGCGAGGGTGGGGAGGGATGAAAGTCTCTGATCCACGTCTGCTCGTGTCTGCTTCGTGTGTAGATCTAAACTTACCCGGAAGAAACTCACATCAAAACGTCTTCACCCTAGCAATGGGGGCCCGCCCCCTTTCCTTGTTACTATGTGACGCCAGGGTTTGAAATGAATGGGGGCTTGGGGCATTAATGCCCTTGAAAATGGACAAAATGCCCTCTAATCAGTTAAGGGGGGCACAAAATGCCCCAGACAGTTTACTAATTATATATATATATATCTCCGGTAATGGAGCGTCTGTGTATCGTATGGTTCAGATCACGCGTAAATAAAAAAAATCATTTGGCGGCGCGGTGTTCTGCACTGGCTGCAGGCAGCAGCACTGCAGCCAGGTGCTAGTCAGTTTGTGTAAAAATGGCAAGCACAATATAAACCAATCTTCATTACGACTTTAAAAACATAGCCATTAACATTACATAGGCCTACACACATCTTGCCATAGCGTTAGCAGTTTGTACAACACAACGCACGTTTTAACTATAGAATCAGCCCGCGAGGTAATAGTCAACGAAATGTTACCGTAGCTACTAGCTAGCAGAGGAGGAAATGGGAGTCTGAGAGGCGGGGTGTTTAAAGACAATGATAGGCGTTTATCCAAGAAGGCTAACATACAACTGTGTTTTACTAACTCCAACCGGGACTATTGCCGCTTTCCCACTGCATGCCATCACCTCCTAACGTTACCGGAGCTACCGGAGCTGATAATAACATTGCCTGAGCTGAAGGTGCGTGACACTAAAATGTCCGTGGGGACCCGGCGCCAACCCATAGATAGTTCCAACTCACTGAATGACGTAATCCACCACAGTTGCACTCAATATTTAAATAATGTTAGTCTAAATAAATGTAGACAGATACATAATAATTTCAAGCCGAAAACGAATCTTTCCATTAAGAACTGACAATCAGGGAATTTAAACATGGTTGACATTGTTTTTTTGTGTTTATATTAAAGAAAGGAAAGTCTAGTGCTGGCTGAGCATATTGTTTGTTTGCACTAAGTTAATACTTTGACAAATGTAGCCTATATTTTTCAGTCAGTTCGGTCTTTGTGTGCCAAACATTATTTAAGGCTGTAAACACTAACACTGTAAACTTATTTTTATTTTTTTTAATAAATGAGAAGCATGTTTAGATTTGAGTGTTACATTTTTTTTTAATAAAAATTAACGTATATCGAACCGAACTGAAAACCGTGACCCCAAAACCGTGATACGAACCGAACCGTCCATTTTGTGAACCATCCCACCCCTACCGTTTATCATAAAAATTCAGTGCCCCCGAAATACAAAAAAAGCCCCCGAAAATCAATTAAGGGGGGCAAAAAAAGCCCTTGATTTTTTTTTTATATTTCTAACCCTGTGTGACGCGCTGCCATGGCAACTGATCTTCACCTTTAGCATGGTTCTATCGATGTCAAACTCTCCATAGTTCTCTCTGACCAATCCTGCCTGCTCTCAGTCCTTATCAGTGTTTATGTTAACAAGCTGCCGAACGACCTCGGAGCCACACACCCTGCTTGCTACCGTGGAGACACAGAACTGGCTGCCGCGGCTACTTTTAAGATCTATAGATCCATCTGAGTAAATGCTGTCACCCACCGATATATATACATTATATACACATTGAAAAACATAGAACATTCTTCACATGGGAAAGCATGTCGAAAAAAGTAATAGCCAATGTTAACAACAGAATAAAAGTCCTAGCAAGAAATTCGAAAATACCTGGACAGGAAAGCTCTTAGAGCACTTGCATTAGTTCAGTGTCATTTTGACTATGCTTGCTTGTCCTGGTATGACAGTGCCCCCAGCAACTTGAAAAATAGACTTCAAACTGCCCAGAACAAGCTAGTTAGGATAGTCCTGCAGCTCCCCACTCGTACTCACTTAGACCAGCCCCACTTCAACAGCCTAGGGTGGCTCAGGGTGGAAAAAAGAGTATCCATGATAAAATTATGCCTAGTTTATATGATTTATAAAGGGGAGGTGCCAAGCCAAGGTAGAGACACAAACATAGTTCCGTTTAGATTCAAATTCATGACGTACGGCCAGCAGACCTTTCTTTACTCAGCTGTAGTACTGTGGAACAGCCTGCCCAGCAGCATTAAACAGACCCCCGGGTTAACTGGCTTCAAAAAGCATTTACGATCATGGCTATCGGCATAGGAAAGAGAGGGTAGCATATTTATTTATTATTCTTTTATCTTCAACTGTATATGCATATTGTATCTTAATGTTTTATGATGTTGTTTTATGTTGATGTATGTCCTGTTTTTTAATACCAGGGACCATGATGTAAATATGTGCTTGCATTTTATCATGTTTTTATCCCTTGGATGATCCACAATAAAATCACTCAATCAATCAATTAAACATAATGTTTTGTAGATACAGTACTGAATTCTGCCATCCGGACACATGCAATTTGAAATATTATTATAGAATATAGAATACCAGGCCTATAAATGACCTTATTATAGCCAACTTGCACATCTATGGATCGAGCCAAATCTCCTCTTTCAAATGGCAGAGTTCAATTTGGATTCAGTGTCTCCAGGCGTGCACTGAAGAACCGTGAATGAAATTTACTGTATGTACTAGATCTAGATTGCCTGTCTTGAGTCGGTATCTTCCAGTGAGGAGCTTTGATGAGCCCAGTCGGTCTCTAACAGAGGCCATTGGAGACAACTCTTTGTTTATTTTTTGTCCTTGGATCTGTCCATCCAGGCCAGCCAATTGAGATCAGAGCTGGTGTCGTGCACCGAGGAGCGTGATGAGCTAAGCCAGTCACTGGGCCGCTGGAGGGAGCAGGTCCACCGCCTGGAGAAGACGAACTCCGACACCAGGCAACTCATCTCCATCCTGGAGGAGGACATCCGAGTGGGGAGGAAGGAGTATGAGGCCTCGCAGGGCACCGTGGAGAAACTGGAGACTGAGAAACAGCAGGTGTGATAAGAAAAATAATGACAGACGACACACACTTGTCTCCAATGATGATTCCCTGTTTTGCTGATTTCCCAACCCAATTATTTCCTGCCAATTCTACACATCAGTCGATCAAATGGACTATTGATTTAGTCAGTGGAAAACTATAAATAATAGGACAGACCTCGTACTTAGTGCCGTCTTCTTCTTCTACAATTCTTATCTCAGTTTCCCCATTGACAAGAAAATGTTGTTTTGTATCCGTTCTCCAGCTGCTGGAGCAGTGTAGAACCTTGGAGCAGGCCATCTCCCTGCAGAGTGGTGAGAAAGAGAGGCTCCTCGGTCAGTTCAACCAGTACAGAGAGGACCAGACCTCAGCCTGCCAGACGTCTGAGTCCATGGCCTCCAAGATCCAGGTAAAGAAGCAGTGTGAGATGTATGCACTCTGGCCGGGCGGCAAAACCGTATCGATAATATGCGTGGAAAGTTTACACAGTGGCGCATCCATGTGTCCTTTGTAGTTTGCGCAACACACCATTTGACTTGTCTTTGTTCAGGTTTAAATGTAAACTGGCCACTAATTAGAGGCCAAAGAGTGGTTACATATCAACTGGCCTCGCGTCCCGCTCTGCCTACTGAGATAACCCCTTATCTCCACGCACCTAGCGTGCACGAGAAACAAAAACAAATGCACCCACTTGCACGTGACCATGCCACTCCCATGTGCCCTATATTACACCGGAAGTGGTCACGCCTCACCCTTCCTCATTTCGTTTCCAAGCGGAAGCAGCTCAGATGCACTTCTTGAACTGGAGATTGTTATGGAGCAGAAGGTGAAATTACACAATGTTGGGTATTCGCCAGAAGTTCACCAGCCCCCGGAACCTTCTCGGCACGTCCTAACAGCGCAGCGGTCCTGTCCTGGGTTTTCCTCGTCTCGTGACAGTGGACCGAGGGATGTCGCGCGAAGGTTAGCAGTCGAGCTAAGTCGTGCACAGGTGGGACCTGCGCTATCAGGCATTGATACTAGCATGGGTAATACTGCTAGTTGTCTCGTGAGACGGCTGAGTGATGTATTGACGCAGGGGGGCGGGATATTTGGATGAGCATGGTCTTCATGACACACTGTTTGATGTTTTTCCAAGTATCCTAGCGCGCAGCTAATGCTACAATGTTGGGGCGCCGTTCCCATGTACCCCACCGAGGGCTGTCTTTACTGTCTTCCCTCCTCTTAACCATTCACGCTGACGGTCAATCAGTGTCTAATGTTGGGGGTTTAGCGGGGGATTTTTTACCCTTTCAGGGCTCAGGGCAGGTGTGCTTTTTGTGAATCTATGAATTGAAAATGGGGGTCCCTGATGTAGACAGGACTAGCGTTTTCTCTGGTCTGCATCCCCTTAACAATTGTGTGTGTTGGGCTAGCCCATTCCCAATAATAGAGTTTTCGTTCATTCTTTCATTTATCCCTTCATGGGTGCACACCGCAGTGGAGGTTGTTACATGACTACTACTGAGGCAGTGCTTCACCAGTAGTAGACTTTGGTCAGCAGCCACCACTGGTGTTCAATGCTTAGTGAAGGAGGAGGCATCAGTCCTTTGCCCTGACATGGTGGAACGGTGTCCCGCCCGGCCGACGCCATGAGGCGAGTCGGCCCGGCAGGTGGCTGGTGGGCTGATGAAGCCTATACCGCCGCGGTACATGATTTAGCAGCGACTGGCAACATTGCTCAATTGGCTGCTTTTCTGTCAAAAATGGTGTCGGGTGGTGGGGCCTTAGGGCCAGCCGACGTCAACCATCGCGCGAGGTTTTGAGGTTATTCAGCTTTTGACCTAGCTGCAAGCTATAACCGCAGGGAGTGCTAGGATGCTGTCAACGGTTGTTCACAGGCGTCTTTGGTTGGAGCAACTCCCCTTGAGGAGGAGACCCCGGGCTCCCCTCTCCGCGGGTGGACCTGGGTATGTCCACGGAGGCGCGGGCGGTATTTGACCTGGGCCCCACGCTGCCCCACACCACGCAGCCAGAGGTGAGACCAGGGGGGGGGTGTCAGACCCATACTGGACGCCTCTATGCCTTCTACAACGGCGCTCAGTTTCCGGGTTCCTTTGATTGGCCACTAAGCCCACGTGACCGCGCGCTAGCACGGCCCCCTTATCCCGCGCGCTAGCACGCCCCCCTTATCGCCCACTCTCGCGCTGTGAAGCGGAAACGGCTTATTTATTATTTATAAATATACATTACACTTTATAAAACCAGCATGTCATGTCTCCTTTAATTGTGGGCGAAAGGAGGGAGAACTAGAATGACTCCATTTCCCAGAATGCATGGCAATGTTTACTTCCGCCTCCACAACGTGAGCTCCTCAGACACAGCGCGACCCACACACACAACGGACAAGATAGCAGTTCTCCTTCATCAAAGCACACACACACACACCAAAGTTCCCCACATGAATCTCACCGTGACAAACCGGGAAAGCCACCAAGACACCAGCCCAGCCCCGCACCCTCGGCGAGGAGCGTTAGCCTAGCCACAAGCCAGCGGCAAACATTCAGACACAACGTTCATTCATTCAGCCAGCATCACTAACACCGTGCACTATGCAAATATTATCCGCAGGCTGCATTAGCAGCCAGCAGCCAACGTTACGTGATACATTACATTGTACATATGTGACACAGCCAAGTTAACATTGCAATCCCTTAATAAAGTCCACTTACCAATGGGCGATGTGATCCTGTCAGTGCTATAGTGAGAAGTGACAGCCCGCCACCATTTGAAAGGCAGCTGCGCGAACTGCGCATGATCAGTCCCAATCACAAACACCTGTTAACTTATTTAGACCCCTTTACACATCTGATCCTTATATTAAATAAACCAAAAGTCTTGACATTGACGCTGTCGCGCATCTACTGTACTGTGCCAAAGTCAAGAGAGCGCATTCATCTGGTGACTAGAAATGTGCGCTCAGTAGAGCACCTCTCTCTCTCTCTCTCTCTCTCTCTCTCTCTCTCTCTCTCTCTCTCTCTCTCTCTCTCTCTCTCTCTCTCTCTCTCTCTCTCTCTTTTTTTCAATTCATCAGGACATATATGACATACAGATAGAGAGTACTGCTACATCTATACATTTATGACATACCAGATTTGCAAATACAGTACCGTTTGTGATACAAAAAGACCCATAATAGTGAATATTTAAGTTAAGTTTTGCCATAATCATGTCTTTTGTCATAATCAGGTAGCTGAACAAAAAAAAAATACATTATATATATATATTTCTATTAATCATTTTCGGCATTCTGTTTTCGGCCAACTGTTTCCTATTTTCGGTATCGGTTTCGGCCAAGCATTTCCCATTCGGTGCATCCCTAATTGTAACGTTAACACAACGCAGCTGTCAACTGTACTTTCATAACGCCATAACATTATTTCGCTGTACATTAACACAACGCAGCTGTCAACTGTATTTTCATAACGCCATAACGTTATTTCGCTGTACATTAAAACAACACAGCTGTCAACTGTACTTTCATAACGCCATAACGTTATTTCGCTGTACATTAACACAACGCAGCTGTCAACTGTACTTTGTAACGTTATGTTATTTCGGGCATTCATAACGTTATATCGCGTATATATATATCGTATTAGCGCTTTAATATGGCTTCTGTGATTAATGTGATTGACCAGCGTTAATGTGATTTACCAGCGTTGCTAATATGAACCAAAGGCTTTAATATTGCGCGTTCTGGCATCTGTGATTAACCGTGTTGAATGGGGGTCTGAGAGCACCTGGGCGAAGGAAAAGGAAATGCGCATTGCTTACCGGCGAATGGGGAAGAATGCGGAAGCGCTCTTGCACTCTTCGCAGGGACCGAAACTAGAGAGCGCCGCCCGCCATTTGCGGGCAGTTTTTACATTTGGCGCCTCCCACTTAGAGGACTGACCGCCGTGTGGCGGCCAATCAAATGGTCATGTGAAAACCAAAAATCATGATCCAATTCTGAGCGGAGTTCTCACTCGCTGTCTGAGCGCATTGCTGCTCCTAAACCTCCCCTACCTGTTTCTGTATGCTGCATGTAAACACACAGTCACCGTGACTGATGTTAGTCTACTCTAGTCAGAGAGACCTCCGTGAGCTGATGTTAGCTACTGTTACAAAATGACCCAGTCAACTATTCACTTTTAGTTTAATACATGAGGCATTGTGTAACGTTATCCAGCTGGCTAGCTTCTGATAGCTCCCGACATAAACAACTGCAAGTGTCCAGTTACATCGCATGAGGGCTGCAGCGCTGCTGACTAGGGTCCAGGTGCACGGTAGGAGAATCCTTTCATGCTGAATGTAAGAGTTTAGGGTCCAGCTGTAGCGCCGGAGAATCCTTGCTGGAGCTGGAGGCCACTAGAGTATACACACAGACAGTGGAGCTGTTTGCAGACAGCGAGGTGACGATGTCTCGCAGATAATACAACTACAAGTATGATTATATAATATATATATTTTATTAAAAAAAAATTATATAAAATAATAATAATTTTTTTTTTTATCAAAAAAAAGTTGGCAGGTAAGAAATCTGCTTGGCGGGTAGATTCTTCCCATCTACCCGCCACTGGCCGGTGAGTCAAAAAGTTAATTTCGCTCCCTGACTCTTCGGCTGGGATTAATATAGACGCTGGCTGGACAGGTTCCCCCCGGGGGCTTCAGGGCGCACTCCATTCGTGGTGTGGCGGCCTCTGCTGCCCTGTTAGGGGGAGCCTCGGTGGAGGACATTTGTGCTGTGGCCTCCTGGTCCTCCCCGAGTCCTTTTGTTAGGTTTTGCCTCATGGACGTGACTGGGGGTTCTGTGAAACTCCCAGGCAGTCCTCAGGTCCGGGCCCTCTCCTGCGTCCCGGCGTCAGATGGGCTAGCGGGAGTGTGTGGGTGTGGACCGCCGGGTGCTATGTCACACGTGGTCCCGCTTGCGCTGTGCGTTCAGGGGTGCCTGGTTCCCCCCCTTTTCGCACTTTGGTGGAGTTGACTGCCTCCCCCCTTCGTTAGGACGGGTGGGTGGACGGGACTCCCCTCCTCCCTGACTGGGGCTTACAGGCCCTCAGGGGGTGCATTTTTCCGGGCCACGCGTCTGCTCTTCCCTTATCTCAGTAGGCAGAGCGGGACGCGAGGCCAGTTGATATGTAACGTATGGTTATTCTATAACCCTAGTTGCACGATACTGGCTGAGCGTCCCGCTCTGAGGTCCCTTGGATGTTTTTCCGCTTATGGAAATCGAACTGAGGAAGGGTGAGGCGTGACCACTTCCGGTGTAATATAGGGCACATGGGAGTGGCGTGGTCACGTGCAAGTGGGTGCATTTGTTTTTGTTTCTCGTGCACGCTAGGTGTGTGGAGATAAGGGGTTATCTCAGTAGGCAGAGCGGGACGCTCAGCCAGTATCATGTAACTAGGGTTATAGAATAACCATACGTTACGTTACCAATAATTTCCATGCTGCAATGTTAGAAGAACAGAACAAAGAAAATGCCAAAACATTTATCTGCAGTGGTAACATGCTCAAATGATTCCCTCAAAACACATACAACATTGATTACAGGCACTCCACTCAGTCTAGATAAGAAAATACCTGTTAAATTTGCATTATACTTCTCTCTTGGTCTTTTCTAACACAACAGTTGGGGGTGTCTCCATTACATAGATAACATACCTCTATTCTGTCCCTTTGGCCCACTAAAGTTAATTTGAAATGTTTTCTTCTTTTTTTCCCTGTGAAGTGTCCATTCTAAATTCTAATGTCTTCTTCCTCACATCTCTCCAGACTCTAGAGGGAGAGGTATCCTGTCTGTCCCAGTCACTGGAGTCCTCTCTGTTGGAGAAGGGAGAGATCGCCTCTCGCCTCAACTCCACTCAGGATGAGGTGCAACAGATGAGGAGCGGCATTGAGAAGCTCCAGGTCCGTATCGAGTCTGATGAGAGGAAGAAGAGGAAAATCGGAGAGCTTATGAAAGGTAGGTATTTATAAAAGTGATGTTTATAATAGGCGTTAGAGGGCGGTATAAGACCGTCTGCCAGCTCAGACACACTCAGAACAGTATGCACAAGGTGCCCTGCTGAATTATAATTGGCAATAGCTAATAAAAGAAATACCGTGACAGAACCGTAGATCTACGTTTTTGGCAAACAATGTGTTAACATTGAGCAGACATGGACAATTGCCACTGAGCTCATTCAGCACCTTCTTGAGATCAAGTGTACTATAAATCTAAGCAAATTAATAAAGGGCAGATGATTTACAGGGTGTTTGTAGATACAGTACTGAATTTTGCCATCCGGGACACATGCGATTTGAAATATGAATATAGAATATAGAATATCGGGCCTATAAATTACATTATTATGGCCAAGTCATACATCTATGGATCGGGCCAAATCTCCTCTTTCCAATGGCAGAGGTAAATCTGGATTTAGTACCACCAGGCACCCATTACAGTTAGACGTTCACAGAAAGGTAAAGAAACAATATATGTTGTATTTTATGGCAATAATGTTCAGGTTTGTTCGACCTGTGAGATATAATTGTGAAAATAACCGTCAGAATTTTTCGCAAATAATATTTTCAGCAGCTTTCACAGAGGCTGGTGTGAGCTGGGTAGTGTAGTTTTATGAATTTTTTTGTACATTTTAAAGCATCAATCTGGTGCACTTTGAGCCGAGGCAAAATAAAGAGGCTAGATCTATGATGAACTTTGTGGTCAAAACACAAAATCGACTAGACTAGTGCTTCCCAATCCTCTCGAAGCACCCCAGCCGGAGGGATGCACCGATCCGACTTTTTCAGTCCTGATACGGATACCTGGGTTTGAGTATCGGCCAATACCGATCCGATACCCATTGTCAAATCCCCCCCCCAAAGTTTAAAAAAATTATTTTATCCACGTTTTTTTCTTTTTTTATACTATATTTTGTTTTTAAGAATTGTAAAGGATCACAAGTGTGTTTTTGATTTGTTGTAAACAAAGACAGAAAATAAACTTCATTCAATTAATAAACTGTATGCCTCACTGTCACTGTGTGGAAGAGACTGGGATCATTATTTTATGCAAGGCAACATCAGGCTTGACTTAAAACATTACTTTCCTAACTTAGTGAAACTAAATGTAACAAATAACACAGATATAAATGTACTGAATGGTTATTTCTTATTTTATTTATATATATTTACCGATACCCGATCCAGCTGTTTTACTGATATTGGCTACCGATACCAATATCGGATTGGTGCATCCCTACAATGTATTTGTTAAATTCCACCACCAGCACACCTGATTCAACTTAACTAGCCCTTTATTAGTTGAATCAGGTGTGCTGGTGGTTGAATTGAACAAATACATGGAACGGCTGGGGTGTCTCGAGGAGAGGTTTGCGAACCACTGGACTAGAGCATACATTTGAGCCATCAAAGAAATGAAGCAAAAGTGGTTACCTGTGTTGAACTGGTTTATTTTTTAGAAAAGAAATATATGTAGTGGATTACTATTACGACTACTACCACTGCCAATACTACTGATACATCCCTATTGGCAAATCTTATGTAAAAAAAATATATATATATCTTTTTTTTTATTAAATATATTTTTTGGTTCATTATACAACTGTGGCGGGACTAATTAGACTGTGGCGGGCCGCCACAGTCACAGTCTAGGTAATTAATGGGAAACCCGGCATTGAAAGCCCTGTAGTCCTCTGTCTTAGGACTACAACACTTTCATGACACGTTATTTCCTCTCGTCTAATTCATCCGCTTTCCGCCGGGATGCGCCGAGATATTTATGAACTCATATTTCGCTAATAACACTTAAAATCATTGGTAAACAAATGTAGTGCTGAAAATATACACTTTGACTGCTGTTTTGATGGGGTTAGGGTCTTTACTCTTGGCTACACTTGAAGAAGAAGAAACGCAATATTAATTAATACGGACTATTTATGACGTGAAGTAAATCTCTGCCCAATACCGGGCCCGTCAGCGTTAATGCTTTTCATTTATTTTGAACAATAAGGTTAATATAGCCAATACAAATCTTTCAGATATGTTTGGGACATCCCTAATCTTTAGGTATCACAACAGCTGTTTGGTAAATGAAAATACAAGGTTTAGATATTACATTTGATCAATTGATTGTTACAATCACTACAACTGTAATGAAGAAATGACAGAAATGTCAATTACATATTTTTTTTCTCAATACAGCACAACACTTTATACTAGTAGGCTGGGTATTGGAACACCACTATCTGTCATATTGCTGAGATTGTCCTGACCTTAATCTTTCCAGCTTCCCAGAGGAAGGCTGACTCGCTTCAAGACCGCATCAACGCCCTGGAGAGAGAGAAGGAAGGCGCAGAACAAAGTCTGGAAGAGGCTGTCTTGCAGGTATACTATCAAATCACATCAATAATATGAGTACAGTCAATTATATTTCATGAGCAGTCAATTAAAGTATTAGGATAGTGAACCTAAATGTCCCATTCTGTGTATACTAGGAGATAAAACAGATGGGTTATCTGCAAGGGAAATGAGAGTTGTAACTAGGGATGCCCCAATCACGTTTTTTGCCACCGATCGTCGTGAGCCATATCGGCCAATACCGATCGTTTTTGATTAAAAAAGAAATTAAAAATAATTGTATATATATATATATATATATATATTTTTTTTTATAAAATATATATATTATATAATTAGACTTGTACTTGTATTATCTGCGAGACATCGCCACCACGCAACAAGCTCCACTGTCTGTGTGTACTCTAGTAGCCTCCAGCTACGGCCAGGATTCTCCGGAGCTGCAGCTAGACCCTATACTCGAGTAGCCTTCAGCTACGGCCAGGATTCTCCGGAGGTGCAGCTGGACCCTATTGATCATATTCAACAACATGCCCTCAGCTTGAATACGCATCGAATGAGTGTTATAAAACATTGATATCAGGAGCTGTCTGTGGCTACTGCTGGCCGGCTATATAACGTTGATACAGCGCCTCTGTGAACTATTTAGTTCAGTGGGACATTTCGTTTTGAACAGTGAGCTGGCGTCAGCTAACATGAGCTAGCTGAGGTATCATACACGTCTCTACTAGAGTTTGCTGGAGCGTTTGTTGATGTCAGGAGCAATCGGTAGCTGGCCGGCTAGATACCGTTCGGTTAGACCAGTGATTCCCAACATGGGGTCCGCGGACCCCCTGGGGGTCCGCCAGGGTGCGCAGGGGGTCCGCCAGACCACAGATGATTTGAGTTTTTTTTTTTTTTTAGAAATATTTAATTAGCACATTTTTATCATCAGAAGCATGAATAGTCTCTCCACTACAATAAAAAATAAAGATAAATAAATAAACATCTAGACATGATTTTTTAACGTTAACAGTAGGCTACCGGGTAGCCGCTAAAACGCGAATCAGTTAACTTTCTCGGCTCGTCTGCAGTCAGCCGCCAGAGGTGAAAATGTGTGACAAACGAAAAGGAAAAGGAGATGACGGCAGCTCATCTGCAAAAAAAGTTAGGACCTACAGCAATCGCGAAAATTACATCACCATGGGCTTCACTGAGGGACCAGACAAACTACCTGAGTGTGTGATTTGTGGAGAAAAGTTGGCAAACTCGAGCCTGAAGCCCAGCAAGCTGAAGAGACATCAGGCGGCTAAGCACCCAGAAACCGTTGGGAAGGATCTGGACTTTTTTCGGAGGAAAGAACAGTCTCTCAAGGCGAACAAGCCTGTTGATGTTAGAGTAGCGTGGAGCAGGGGTGGCAGTGATTTACAGAAGGCTACCGAAGCCTCCTTTGAGTGTTCGCTTTTAATTGCAAAAGCAAAGAAACCGCACAATATTGGCGAGCAGCTCATCAAACCAGCCTGCATCAAAATGGTTTAGAAACTGTGCGGCCCACAGGTGGCGGATAAACTAAAATCAGTACCACTCTCGAACAATGTAGTGAAAGACCGAATTGATAAGATGTCAAGTGATTGCGAGCAGCAGCTGTCAGAAAAGCTTAGAAAGGGTCCATTTGCCATACAACTTGATGAAACTGTCGCAGACGAGGCTGTGCTCATCGTTTATGTGCAGTATATCGGAAATGAGGATCTGAAGCAGGACATTCTCATGTCAGTCAACCTTACTACCACCACTTGAGGTGAGGATATTTTTACTGCAGTGGATTCTTACTTCATTCAACATAAATGCAAACCGTTCACCATTAGGGCCTGATTTGAGAGGATGAATACAGGATTTGAATATTGGCCAACATTTTGAAATACATATGGTGCAAGATGAGATTTGTTGATTGAAGGCACAAGTCAAAGAAGCATAGTGGGTCTAATTATGATGCATATGCCTGTGTATAAGCAGTTAAAATGACAAAGTATTAAAATGACAAAAAAAAGTATTTTATGGTATTTTATTAGGAGGGGGGTCCAGGAATTTCATCAGAGATGTTTGGGGGTCCCTGGGGGAAAAAAGGTTGGGAACCCCTGGGTTAGACGATGCCTCATCATGTATTGGACTGGAAGTGAATGGTTGACTGGGTCATTTTGTAACGGTAGCTAACGTTAGCTAAGGGAG
The DNA here is from genome assembly GCF_963971535.1 of Notolepis coatsorum. Taxonomy (NCBI): domain Eukaryota; kingdom Metazoa; phylum Chordata; class Actinopteri; order Aulopiformes; family Paralepididae; genus Notolepis; species Notolepis coatsorum. Next base: position 43,320,616 of record NC_140184.1, on the reverse strand, counting down.
ACGCCGTCCTCCGGCTCCCGTCCCACTAGACTAGACTACTAGACCCGTGTTTACATGCGCACGGGAGGAGCAGACGCCGCACAGCTCCCGGTGTCTGAGACAGAACTCAGCGAGACGAGCGAGTGAGATCGGGTTTGACGATCGGCGAAAATAAAGCATTATCACCGATCGCATATTTATACTGATTATCGGCCGATAACGATCGGTGGCCGATCGATCGGGGCATCCCTAGTTTTAACATTGAGTTGTCTTGCTACTAAACATAAAATTGTTATCAACTGGAAGATAAGAACCCCAACCTGTTTATAGCTTAACACATTGGCCGCCATGCATTGTACCCATCTTTGGGCCCAGTCTGCCAGCGCTGTAAGCCTATGGAGATGTTTACCTTCTTTGCAGGGCTATAACTTTTTAAATATTATAGCTATATCGACATTACTATGGCCCATTCAACATCGGGTATCTATCGTTCCGGATGTGGGAACGTTATATTTTTTCATTCATACATTGTTGCGTTAATACCGTCGTGAATATAAGTATGTTTTTAAGGTTTTCTGCAGTAATTCCTAAAATTCGAATTATAGGCCCCGAAGCATATGATAGATTATCGATTGGCGTTTCTTTCCTATATACATGCTATATTAAAAATTCAAATGTATATGATCGGAATATTTTAGGCAACCAACTTGTGTTTAGCGTTTCTCTGATTGGCCACTACGCCCATGTGACCGCGGCAGCGCGAGAGAGCTGCAGCGCGGAAATAGGCTGTCTATTGCCTCGCGCTGCAGCGCGGAAATAGGCTGTCTATTGCCATTCTCTAAGACAAACTCTAACCTTAACCAGCTCCTTAACAGCGCCTAAACTTAACCCTTCTAACCTTAACCAACTCCGAAACAATGCCTAACCTTAACCAATGCTTAAAGTTAACATGCCTAAACTTAACCGGCAAAAGAATGCACGTTAAAAAATATTGCCATTCTCTAAGATAAACTCTAACCTTAACCAGCTCCTTAACAGCGCCTAAACTTAACCCTTCTAACTTTAACCAACTCCGAAACAATGCCTAACCTTAACCAACTCCGAAACAATGCTTAAAGTTAACATGCCTAAACTTAACCGGCGAAAGAATGCACGTAAAAAAAAAAAATTAAAAAAAAATTGAAGGGAATCGAACTTGTTACCAACGGACCGCAGGATCCACAGCAAGGCAGCGCTACCAATTGAGCTAGTTCTGGATGTTAAAAAGGGGGGATTACTGCTACATAATGCTGCCGCGATAAGAGATGTTTGGGGGTCCCTGGGGGAAAAAAGGTTGGGAACCCCGCTCCGCTCTGCTGCTGCCGCGGGGGCGTGGCTAGACGCAAGTTGGGCGTGGCTAGACACAAGTTGGTTGCCTTTAATATTTAGGCGATCGGTATACATTATGCTTCATCATGCGTGAAGGGGGGGGGGGGTCGTTTATAATTCCTTGATCGTCAGTAATGCCTTTATTTAGTATGGGTTGATACGTTGATCAGACTGATTGCAAACAAAGAAATGGACAATCAAGCTGAAAATAACGTTAGATTCCTCTTACTGTTCGCCGATGAGACTGGAGGAAAAATATTCCAATTATTTGACGTCGATCTGCTCGATCCATTTCCCGTTTGTATTAGGGATGCACGATATTGATTTTTTGACACCGATACCGATAACTTTATGCTCCTCAAGCCGATAACCGATATTTATTCTATTATAATATTTTTTTTTAAATGTATATATATATATTTATCAATTTCTTTTATTTTTTTGAGTATTTATAAGCTCCGACGTCATCGGTACTGCTATCAGTACTCGAGAAATTATGGAGTTTTTTTTTTTAGGAATTTAAACGTCGCAAACTAATCTTGTTGGCCGTTGTCTATATATCTCCTGCCTCGGTGTCTCTGCCTGCGCAAGGAGCGGGCTGTGCTGTGCTCTCTCCTCCCCTCCCACACACACACACACACACTCACTCACACACACACACACACACGGGTGCTGCCTAGTACAGACAGCTCTGCTCTCATCATGGCGGACAGAACGAAACGTTCAAAAGTCTGGGTCTATTTTACTAAAGTCGATGCTGACAACGCTCGTTGCCACAAGTGCAACAAGACATTTGCCAGTAATGTATAAGCGCTGGTACTTGTCAATGTGGCTGGCGGGGAGATAACGTTAGCTCCGAGTAGAGTAATGGCTGACAATCCGGAGGTAAATAAACGAACGAGAGCTTCTGATTGGTGGTAAGAAGAAGAGGTGGGTGCAAGCGGTGGGACGTAATTGGCAGATCGACTGTCTGCCTCCGAATGTAACGTGACTACGTCACAGCCAAGAAAGGGAGCGCTGGATTTGTGAAAAACTCCCTGTTCCTAAACCACACGCTATCAGTTTTACCACAGTACTGGCAAAACGGGAGGAGGCTATAATAAAAACAAGCGCCCTTCATCCAAATCCACCCACACCGGATTTCTTTTAACCAAAAAATGTATTGTATATTATCGGAGCTATCAATAACGTTATCAGGTTTATCGGGATGACGTCATAATTGCTGATATCGGCCCGATAATTATCGTGCATCCCTAGTTTGTATGACTCAATAAACGCCAAAATCATATTGATTATTGTGTTTCGAAAGCGATCCCAATGCACTCGATTGTGTATCTAGACCCACGTTACAATATATCTCTGGCGGAGGAATTTCCCTGATGCACCGAGCGCCACTTCCGGTTTGGCGTGGAGTGTAACTCGCCTGAAATCCACCAGGCGGCGGTATTGAGGCGTTGCAATATCAGAACAGGGTCCAGCTGCATCCCGGAGGGAGGCTGGATGAATTATGAATGCCATGGCGAAAAAAAGGAAATATTGATCCCAAAAACGAGTTCCCTCGTTGTTGGCGCACAACGCATGGCGGGCAATAACGAGTATACTCGTTGTTGGCGCACAAAGTGTTAAGCAGTTGGTTGGAAGAGTTTATTGAATTAGTAGGGATGGAAAGAGCTACACTGCTGCTACACTAAGGCACCTGGATCCAGGCCTAGATGGCTTATGGCATAAAATAAAGTCTTATTTCAACTCCTTACTGGACCATGTGTAATGTATAATTCTGCTTGTGTACAGGATGCAGGGTTAACTCTTCTTGTCCACAGTCACTCAGTACGTTGGGCTAGTGAGTGGATCATACCTACTAGCCACTTGGTTATTTTCCCAGCATCCAGCTGGTGGCTGGTGTTAATTTTGTGCCCTGCTGGTATAATATGATGAGCTAACAAAGAAGCTAGTTTTGGATCTCTTGTCAAAAACATACAGAAGTATTTTCCTCCGTTTGCTTTTGTGCACATATGCTGTTCTGTGTTCTTGTGCAAAAGGCATGTAATTTGTGTTTGTTATATGCATTTGTATTTGTATTGTGTGTATGTTTGGAATATGGTGAATGTAGGGCTGGGCAATTAATCGAAAAAAAATCGCGATCTCGATTCATAGACCTATGCAATCTCATTTCTAAGTTATGACGATTTCTTTTTTTTATAAAAAAAAAAAGTGATAGATCTTTTTCTCTTTTTTTTTAAATGATTTTATTGAAGAAATAAGAATCGTGAGAGAATCGTGATCTCAATTCTTAGAGAGAGAAATCGTGATTCACATTTGAGCAAGAATCGCCCAGCCCTAGTTGAATGTCTTTAAATTACAATGGAAAAAGTATATACAGTATATATAAACTCTGAACCTACGTTTTTGTTTCCTGATCATACTTTTAAAAAACTTGTTCCACAGGCTGAGATGGCCAAGGCAGAGCTGGAAGAAATGGAGGAAGAAAAGAGAACGGTACCAAGAACTTTTCTGCTCAGTCTGTATGTATGTAGTGCAGCAATTTCATCAGAGACGTACAGGTTTGAGACTCTGAGGTGATAGACTCATCCTGAGAAGGAAGTTCTGATCCTTGTTGGCATTATGTGTAGCATGGGTTCCGGCTAGGGATGAAACGGTGTGTGTAAAATAACACAGTTCAGGGCACCTAGAGACTGTTAGGCTACAGCAAAGGGTTCTACAGTACCAAAGAAGACCTAATACATCACTTCTGGGGTGTGTATGGAGTGCTTTTGAAACTCGCCGTTGACTATTTCCATGTACTGTCACACAACACTAAGAATAAGGGATACTACACTCAGTTAACATTAGTAATGCATGCCCGCTACATTTAAATCCAAAACTGAGCGGGACATTTTAGTTTGTCCAGGCAAGGTGGTGAGTGCAGCTGTGTCAGTTTGTCTCAGAAAAGACAAGCTATATCACATAATATTCTCTGCTGTTTAGGCGCATTACAGATTTACTTTTGTCTAAAATAGAGATGGATTAAATGGCGACTGATGGGCCAGTTCGCATCCCTCCGGTACATTACCAGCACAAGGAGAGATCCAACGTATTTACACAAAACAACTTCTGCATTTCGATTCCAACAGGGCAAAATCCATAATCAAATTGTTTATGTTGTTATTTCTAGCAAACTATATGCAGCCCAATGCAGACACGTTTGTTATAGCAGTGCATAACGTTGAGCCACAATGTTAATATTTCAACAGGTAACTTGGAACAGACACAAGGCTGTCAGTTATCCAACACGTCCACTATAGGCTACACGGAGGGATAGACTCCAGAACTGCCTGCAACTCTTTGATTACTCTTCCTTCTCTTCCCTTCTCTCCTCTCCTCTCAGGTGGAGAAGGAGCAGAGAAAGCTCGGCGAGCAGCTGTCTCAGCTGGCGGAGGAGCTGACCCTCTTGGGGGCAGAGAAGGAGCGTCTGGGGCGGGAGCTGGATGCCAAGAACGGAGAGATGGATGCGCTGAGGGCCGAGAAGAAGCACCTGGAGCTGGAGCTGGCGGTGAAGAATGGAGAGATGGGTGCGCTGAGGGGCGAGAAGAAGCACCTGGAGCTGGAGCTGGCGGTGAAGAACGGAGAGATGGATGCACTGAAAGCTACCAAGGAGGAGAGGCAGAGGAGTTGGGCGGAGGAATTCCGGGGTCAAGTGACGCGACTGGAGCAACAGAATGCCGATGCAGTGGGTGAGAAGGAGAGAATGCAGTTGCTCCTGGAGGAGGTGGAGAAGAAGAGAGAACTCCTGCAGGGCTCGGTGGAGGAGAGGCTGCGGGCTCTGGAAGAGGAGCGGGAGGAGGAGAGAGGAGCGTGGGGGAGAGAGAGCAAGGGGTTGGAGATTCGCCTGGAGGAGTCTGAAAAAGAGAAGGAGATGCTACAAGCCGCCATGGAAGAGGAGAAGGAGAGAGCGGGAAAGGAGAGGAGAGAGGCCATCGAGAAGACTATTTCCATTCTAGAGAAAAAGAAAGAACAGGTGGTAGAAGATAGAGATAGATTGGCGGAGGAAAACCAGAAGATGCAGGCTGCCCTCTCCTCACTAGAGGAGGAGAAAGAAAGGTTGCGCTCCACCCAGTCTTCGATACGAGGGGCGTTCGCAGGAGAGAGAGCAAAACTCCAGGCTGCCGTCACCTCACTGGAGAAACAGCTGGAGGCTCAGACATTGTCCGTCTCTCAGCTCACTAAGAAGGTACACACACAGACACTCTTCTCTCAGCTCACTGAGAAAGTACACACACAGACACTCTTCTCTCAGCTCACTGAGAAGGTACACAGACACTCTTCTCTCAGCTCACTGAGAAGGTACACACACACACACACTCTTATCTCAGCTCACTTTAATATCGGTCTGTCCTTAACTAAATAAATTCTTAGTTGACTAGTAGTCATTGCTTTTTTTTTTTTTTTTTTTTTTTTTTATTAATCGTTTGTTGATTTAATCGAAAAAATCTTTAAAATGCCATTTCCCACATACAATCATTTAGAAGGACCTATTTAAATTGAATGCTTACCAGAAATGTGCTTGTATTTCTTCTGGATATAAATAAACAAATGAAAAAGTATGAATTTACTAACTAAGTCAAGTCGGCTACGACCAAACCGATTAATTTACAGCCCTACAAAGAATTTTAATCTCTCGCTCTCTCTCTCTCTCTCTCTCTTTCTTTATAATCCTTCAAAAAGCATGGTGTTAAAAGGTATCCTTTTTGTACTTTTTTCTGCTTCTCTCTCTCTCTCTCGCCCCAGGTGTCTGAGATGGCGTCCCGTGTCAGTCGTCTTTCTAAGGAGAGAGACTCAGCGCTCAGTAAGATGAACCTGTGGATGAAGTCTTGTAAACAGTTGGCGGAAGAGAAGGAGAGACAGCTACATGGCTCAGGTACACACACACACTGTGGTGCCTGGAGTATCTGGTCTCAAAGTGGGGTTCCAGGGGGTCCCCAGCTAAATGGGGAATAGTTTCATTGCACCAATATTTTCTTCGCTAGAAGTTATTACAGTGTATAAGAGTGACTATTCTATACTCTCCTTATACGGTATAGATATTTGTGGAATTCTGGATTAACAGCAAATATATTATCAGATGTGGGTCCCTGGGACGTAATCTTATGAAATGGTTGTCCTTGGGACAATTATGTATACATTTGGAGGTCCTTCACATGAAAAGGTTTGAGAACCACTGGCCTAGACTCAGAGTATGGAAAGTTTTAGAATTGATCGGTATTGATCGGTAGAAAAATCAGCTAAATCAATGCTGTTCCTCGTACTCGCTCTGGCTAGTTAGCCACAAGCCAATGCAAAGTCAATGTGGTCAAGCTCCGGTCTACAAACTGACTGAAGCTCACTGAAATGTACTTGGTGTGCAGTTCAGATTATGTTTCTGTGAGCTTCAAACAAACACAAACACATACTATAATACTATAATAGTGTGGAGTTGCTATTCCAACATATTTAATACCACTAGGGGTGGGAATCACCAGTTTAATCACGATACGATACGATATCGATTCTTTGGACAACGATACGATATTATCCGATATCACAGTCTGCCACGATACGATACGATTCGATTCAGGTGCCTGCGATCGATATGAGACGATATTATGTGCCCATTTAATACAATCAGTAACATTTAAATCAACAAAAAAAAAGGCAATGGAAATATCATGACATTTTTATTTTTGAGCTCTTCCAGACATTTAAATGAAAAACAATCTATTGTTTTTAATACAAATAGACCTCCTGTTCACTGTTTTTGGTTCATTTATTTTTTTCCTCGATATTAATATACTATTCACTGTCACAGAGCTGTATTTTGGCTGGAAAAGCATATTGGGAGTCCCAAGGTGCAGTACCGGCCAGATCCTGTTAGTGGGGCTATCCCCGAGAATGCACCCTCCCAGTCCCCACTTCTCTCTCCCTATGGCTCTGGGTTAGCTTGTTAGCTCACGCTAAAGTAACGTTATCTTCGATCTTTAACGCGACGTGGGCATAATGGAGTGACGAGGATTGCAAAGCAGGTTAGATGCATTGGACCCGTTGTGGAATAAAACAGCAGGGACATGTTTTGGGTCACAGAATAGGCACACTAGTCTTGCTCTAGTGACGCTCTAGACGCTACTGCTGTTGATGTTAAACGGAGTTTGAGTTTCACAACACTGGGCGCGGGGCGATGACGTCGCCGGATTTTCAAAATAAGAGTATCGCAATATGAATCGATCTTTTTACGTGGCATCGATCCTATTTGATTATTGATAATAGATCGATATATCGATCTGGATCGATGCATCGTCCCACCCCTAAATACCACCAGGGTGAGACACACACCACACATCTCCAGTTTAGATACCCTAAAGAAACACTATGGTATGTAACGCAACATGATTTCACGTGATGGAATTGTACAGTGTAGATGTAGATCATTTGAAAACATTATGTTTTGCCCGATGAGTACAGAAACATGTTGCGGGGGAGTTCTTGTGTGGAATTGAGTGATAGAAATTACAAAGCCATGGCCAGGCCTGTTTGGTCCTGTTATGAAAGAAAGGTGTAGCTAATCAAATCACCAACCACAACCTTTTAAGCAGACTAATGCAGCAAGCTACATTGATTAGGGTTGCCACAGTGATGTGGAATTTACCATGACTAATAAACTCATCACAACATGAGTATACCATGACAATACCGGACATTTTACAAAATTAAGCTCAATATCTGTAGATCACTTTCTTTAATCTTTACCATTATGCAGGTTCATTGGTCCACTGTCTGTCCTTCTACATCTGTTTTTAATTGATTTTCAATGATTAGTATCCATTTGTTGGACAGACAGAGTTGATGTCTAATTAAAAAAGTAAACCAACGTCCAGTAGTACCTTCCGTCACTTCTGTGTTCATTGACGGATGGATGTAGCTGCAGCCTTATTTAGCGCATTGTGCAAACATGCCTCCTCCAGTCGAGCTTTCACTGCTGCAGGGTTTCATCTGAATCCACTTCTATTTGTTCATTGCTGTAGCTGCAGCCTTATTTAGCACATTGCTTCTTTCTCTCCTTCACGTGAAGTTAAAACTAAGTGAAAGTGAGACCTAAAAATAGGTGCTGTTCACACATTCATTTTATAATGTTGTCTGATTTACACGCGTGATAACATGTTTACACCCTTGGTTGTGCGCTACTGAAACGGTAAAGGATTTATTTTTTATTTTTTTATTATTCTTTCTTCACTTTTTCTCCTCCTGTTTTTCTGTTTTTCTCCCATCCCAATTTAGTCGTTATGCCAATTCCCCCCTCCCCTTCCTGGTCATTGCTCGCATGTGCCCCCCACTGGTCGGTCTAGGGAGCCCTGAAGTCTATCAATCAGATGCTTCCTCCGCGACATAGGGGACAGCCAGCAGCAAATTTTCACCTGCCAGTGCGGACTCTCATTGGTGAGGTGTAACGTGTGGGAGGTCACACTACCCTCACCATCTCCCTCCCTCGCTGTGCAGGCGCCCCGACCGACCTGTAGGAGTCGCTGTTTACAACGACCAGAATACCACCCCACCGGCTTCCCTCCCGCTGACTGCCAATTGAGACAGTATGACAGCCGGCCAAGCCGGAGGCAACGCTGACAGCCGGATTCGATACCAGTGTCTCTCGCGTTGGTGACGAGCGCTTAGTCTGCTGCGCCACCTAGCCGCCCTTACAGTAAAGGATTTTTGAAGTACTTGGAAATAACAGAAGGGAGCTGCCGTGTTGGAGCTGCTCCAAATAATATGTCGTGTGTGTGCTGCCCACAGTCGGTGACGGAGCCACTCCATCACAGTATTTTACAAATTAACGTTTCTTATTTGAATGTGGATTCTGGTTGGATGCCAAACTTAATTTTGTTGTATTGTGCTGTATAATGACAATACTGTACTGTACTTGTGCTGCATAATGACAATACATTTGAATCTTATCTAATCACCGCTATGTGAAAATTTACTAAAATAATCCAAATATATTATATAAAAAACATTTAAAAAAAGACATACACCGGTTGGGGTTGGTGGGCAAGTAATGTACTCAGTGGATGCCTGAACACAGAGTAACACCAGTATCATCGACTACCACGGCAAGCCTACTAACCATACAGAGTTTTTTAATGTGTCTTGTTGCAACAGTTGGAGGGAGCAGCGAGAAGGCATCCTCTGACCTGGAGCAGCTGAAGACTGAGGCAGAGCGGAGAACTAAGGAGATGGAGGAGCTGAAGACCGCCCTGGGGGAGAAGAGCAGAGAGGTGGAAGACCTGAGGGCTACCTTAGAGGAGAGCAGGAAGGAGCTGCATGAAGTGAACGAGGCATGTGAGGAGAGGAGCAGGGAGGCAGATGAGAGCCTGGATAAATACTGCAGCCTGATGGTCCGCGTCCACAAGCTGGAAGAGACCAACGACACCCTGACGACACGCCTGGAGTACATCAACACTAGCCAACAGGCTACCGCTGCTAACAGCGATAGCAATGCCAGAGAGGCTAATGTTGTTAGCGATGCTAGCCGCCGGTTTAGCAATGCTAACAAACGAGCTCATAGCCGCCGGTCAAGCAGGAAGTCTGCTTCTAGGCAACAGGAAGTTGTCATCGATGACGACTATGAGAATACTGCACCGTTAGCGCCCGGGGATCACCCTCAGGGGTTGTTTCTAGGGAAACGAGGTATTGGCAGCGACAGCTCTGCTAACACACCGGTTAAAGCCCAGGAGGCCCTGCAGAACGTGGCTAAGAGGATCAGAGCCAACGCTGCCATGGCAAACACACACAAACCAGGAAGTGAACAGGAAGATGAGTTCAGGCCGGAGGGACTTCCTGAGCTAGTGCAGAGAGGTATGTGGGGGTGAAAATTACATGAATAGTAGTTGACATAAGAAATATTAGTCAAACTTAATTTTACCTAGAAATAGGCCTGTCGCGATAAACAATAAATCTATTTATCGCGCGATAATGAAAATGAATGCGATGATTTTGACGGGCGCGATTAATTGCTATTTGCGTGTTTGTTTTAATGAGGCGGGAACCAGAATCTCTTGTCAGTCATTCTAGTCTCCGTGTGGGGAGGCGGGGCCACTGGCGTTACTACAGAGGTTGGCTGTGATGTGCCCGCATGCAGGCACGAGAGCAAAGCTTGCGTCACATCACAGCGTGGCAATATTCACGACATCCCTCATGTATTATTGCTTTTATACAGCAGGTTGTACCGTCAGGAAAAATATAGGATGAATACAGACAATTCTAGGGTCTTTTATATCAATTTCAGTGAACTTGGCCCTACCCCATTCGAAATGTGTTCCGCGGCCCATGCTACAGAGTACAGCACGAGAGCTCCTGTGAGCACCATGCGTATCCGCGAGCCACAGTAAACAAACGCAAGCCACAGTCAGGGTGACCAGGTGTCCCGCGGTAACCACAAAAAAATAAAAAGTTCAAATGCATTTATTTCTGTAGTAGTCTATTCTGTATAGCCTATAGCGGGCATTAAAGTGTTCCGTCTCCAGACGGATTTCCGTCAATTTGATTGGGAGATCCGTCAATTTGATTCGCAGTCTGACGGAATTGGCATCCTTGGTATAATATGATTTGTAGATGCATACAGATTGAAACAAAATGAAGCCAATCAGAGGCGCCAAATATCATGAAAAAGGGAATTTTTTTCTATCGTGGTGCGGCCGCACCAAGCAGTCATTGTCACTCAGCGACTCGAGGGACAGGATTACACTGCTCGCTCCGCGGTTGCAGCTGGAGGCTATTGGGCGAGTGACATTTGCGTGGTCTATCCGCCACATGGCAGGGTAACAAAATAGTAATGTAAAATAATAAAAAACTGCGGTGTGTTTTGGTTTTACGACAGTCGCCTTTTTTGCAGCCTCGCGCATCAACTCTCCTTGTTTACCGACGTCACAGCCACCACCTGCTTAGTAGCTGCTTGCATTGTAACACTGCTATACCGATTAGCTAGCGTTAGCTTAATAGCGTCGGTTAAATGGAAGGAGTAAGCCGGCCACTAAAAAGAAAAACCACAGCTGTTTTCTCAGACGAAAAGGATGAGCGGCACCACCCAACAAAAGAAAGTTTCGAGAGGAATGGAAGTTTGAAGATAGTGGTGTTTCAAGAGACTGGCTAGGCTACTGGGGGCTGTAGTGGTGAGTTAACTTGTTCCGTGTGCCGCAACTATGTCAAAAAGAAAAACAGAAACAACACATTTGTCATTGTCGTGTTAACAGTTACTTCACAGTACAAAAATACGTGAGTCCCCTGTTGTGGTTGTGAGTGTCCTTTATTAGCTTAACTCCGTCGCAACATCACACAGGTGTATCTGTGTAGACAGTCTCCTCCCCACCGTATGCATCTTTTTTCTACCACCCCCTCCTCCTAATGTACAGTCTCCTCCCCATCATAATGTATATAATCTCTGTCAGGATCTATGGGTAACATTACTGTATATTTGCATATCATATATGTCACAAATGTAACATTACTATATACCTGTAGTATGTCATGTATGTCCCTATGCCATAAATGTCATGATGTCAATGTTGTGTAATGTCATAAATGATAAATGTCACTATGAATTGAAAATGGGGGACCCTGATGATGTAAACAAGACAAACGTCTTTCTCTGGGCCCTGTTCCCCGTACCTGGTTCAACTAAGTCGATCAAAAGTCCCATTATCCAGATTCAATTAACCCGATGTTTGAATCCGCGCTTTCCCTGTTCCTCGAACCCTGATTTAGTCTCGTTAATTCGAACCAGACTTGATACTCAGGATAATTGCGCGCGGCCGCATCAGCTGAAAAGACAGCAGGTGTCGATCGCAGAAATCCTGATTTTCTAACGGCATTGATTGATTGATTGATTTAAAACTTTATTAACAGATTGCAGAATGGGTACAATACAGTACGGCTCAATAGCCTCACCGACCAGTTAAATGCATAATCTATAGGCAAATTTTTTAATCCCTCATTACCCCAATCAATCAGATTATATTTCTTTAAATGTGCTGCTGGCAGTAGGCTTAATGGAATGAATAATCAAATGAGATCTTGCTAGCGAAAATAATTAGTTCAACTCTTTCAGAATAAGGATACAAACAAGCCCAAATAGTATATCTAATTGATACAAATTATATTATGAGGATATCTGTACTGTATGTGCTTAGGTATTATGTACTATATAAATACATGGTTCCCAAAGAGAGGCTTGGAGGGAGGCTTGCAGTTACACTATTAATCAGGTTTTAATCTGTTTCGGACATAATCCATACATGCATTGAATTGATTACCCTTTGGTTTATAGTACTAGTGACACCTCATGTTCATCAGATAACAGTGCTTGAAAAGATAAATGCATTTTCTCAAATTCATTCATCAAAAACGTCAAAGGCTCATTCAATCTATCAAGTCACGCCACGTCATCAAATCCATCAAACAGCGCATCTCCTCATATTTTAAACCCAGTTACAATATCACAATAACGTGTGACACTGTCACAGTGACAGTGATACAATTAAACACTCCACAGATTCAGATTCCTCATAATTCATATCCACAATCCGCACAATATGCTTGAATGAAACACAATCCGGGCGCTCTGTTAAGCAAATACACAGCAAAGAATATTAAACTAATCAGAGCCAAACGCCCGATTCATTAATTAAAAATATCCCCGCGGGATTCACATTTGCAATGATCCGTTTAGTCCGTTATTAAAATAACTGTGTTGCGAGCGCCGTATCCGTATAACTATGACGTGCATTATATAGGACAAAGTATATTTAGTATCAGCATTTTAGGTCTATTATTTTACATTTCAAAAGCCCCCTCTAGGAAAACGAAGCACAAAAACATAATTCAGAATGGTATAATGGGATCTAGACTGTGATAATTATTTCAGGAAGCAAGCTGGCATTTCTTTGCGAGGGTGTGGCCATGGTTCATCCAGCTAACTGAACTAAACCCTGCTCCGGAGCAGGTTCAAACTTTTCGATCTGTTGCCATAGCGACTTAGAAAATCCGACGGAAAGGTCTGGCTTAAGTCAAGCTATGCTGAAAATTATCCGGCTACCTCAGTTAGCCAGGTACGGCATCCCCTTAACAATTGTGTGTATTGAGCCGTACTGTATTGTACCCATTGATTGAACATTTTATTAACATATTGCAGAATGGGTACAAATTATACACACACAATTGTTAAGGGGATGCAGACCAGAGAAATACTTTCGTCTAGTTTACATCAGGGTCCCCCATTTTCAATTCATCAAACATATATGACACACATGACATACAGATAGACAATACTGCTACAATACATCTATACATTTATGACATACCAGATTTACAAATACAGTATTGTTTGTGATACAAAAATAGTCCTAAAAAAGAGAGTATATACATTTGATGAAGAAACTGTACATTGGAGGAGGTTGGGTTGGGGGGGGGGGGGGGGGGGGGCGTAACTGTACATTGGATTATCGACGAAACCTTACTTGGTCCCAAGAAGAGGGTCTTGTGTATTAAATAAAGTTTTCATTAATTCATTCACTCTGGATCTGGTAAATCCAGTAGCAATACACACAATTGTTAAGGGGATGCAGACCAGAGAAAGATGTTTGTCTTGTTTACATCATCAGGGTCCCCCATTTTCAATTCATAGTGACATTTATGACATACACAACATACATGACATCATGAGGGAAATACATGACTTACAGGTATATAGTACTGTTACATTTGTCACATATACGATATGCAAATATACAGTACTGTTACCCAGAGATCCTAACAGTAAATATATACATATGATGAGGAGGAGACTGTACATTAGGAGGGGGTGGGTGGGTGGTAAAAAATATATACAAACGGTGGGGAGGAGACTGTCTGTTGTTGTGGCATAATTGCTAAACGTGTTTAGTCCCTTGTTTGTATGATAACAAGTCGTTTAGTTCATGGTTCAAATTAATGGGAAAAGGGTGCTAGCTCGCCATCAATCAGAAGCTAGCCACAAGACTTGCATGCATGCTCTCCAGCACACAGCCTCCCTGCCTGGCACAACAACCACAACAGTAGGGTCTATAGTCACAGTCAGGACAGTAGGCTCTACAAGTAGGCTCCCTTAAAACGCTAACACTATTAACACTTTGATCGCCATGGTTAAATTCATAATTTACCATCCCTCGCCATCTCTATTTGTCTATGGAGAAGTTCCCCTTCTTTGCAGGGCTATAACTTTTTAAATTGTATTGCTAAATTGACATTATTATGGCCCATTCAATGTCTTATATCTATTGTTCAGGGTGTAGCAACGTTATACTTTTTCATTCACATATTCATACTAAAATACGGTCTAAAGTATAAGTATGTTTTTATCGTTTTCTGCACCTTTCTCCAGAACTTGATTTATACCCCCAAATGCATTATATTGATGATGAAATACAGTTTGATAGCGATCGGTGCCAGATAAAAAATTTCAACTGGAGGTGGTTCTAGAAGTTACTACTTATCATCTGATGTTGACCGGATGGGCGGGGGGTCGTTTATAATTCCGTGGGCAACGTTAGATGATTCATCTAGTGTGGGTGATATGATCATCAGAGCAGTTTATATCGAACACGGTAATAATAAACGCTGAAACTTACCCTTATCGTTGGGCGATCAGCTTGGAGTAGACAGTTTTCTATTATGGGATGTTGATTTAGATCAGTGGTTCCCAAACTGTGGTGCGCGCACCCCTTGTGGTGCGCGAGCGCCCTCTAGGTGGTGCGTGACATGACATTTTTTTTATTTAAATTTTTTTTACAATAAAATGTCATACAAATCTTAGTCAAACCTTTAGTATTATGGATATTAAACATGCTGGCAGAGTATTGTCGTGAACATTTTAATTAAATAAAGAAATTCCCTATCCATAGTCGCTGTGGGAAGAGATAAAATAAAAAATTAAATCTGTGCACGGAGACCAGCAACAATTTTTTCTAACAGAAACCCATTGGGGGGTTCGCGAGCTAGGTCGGGAGGTGACAGGGGGTGCACGGCCAAAAAAGTTTGGGAACCGTAGATGAACCATTTCCAGGTTGTATAATACTATATACGTCCAAATAACGTTGTTTATTGAGTTAGGGCGAGCGATTGATTATCCAGTGTGTCGAGATGGAGTCCTGCTAACGGTCGCGAGTGCCCGGACGAAATATGGGTGAGCACTTCCTGTTTGGCGCGTCTCTTCCTGTTGGGCGATCTGCCGATCGGCCACCAGATGGCGCTCTTGAACCGTTAGAGAGTTGAGTGGAGCTCAGCAGTATATCTCAGGTCCCCGGAGGAGAAATATGATTTCGATCACAGATTTTTGAAATATTGATATCAAAGACATGTTACGGCGTCTTCGGCAGAATGAGCATGGCGGGCAATGACGAGTTACGGCGTGTCCGGCGATTAAAGTGTTAAAAAAAATACAGTGGAGGTTAAAATAAGAATATGACTTGGCCTGAAAAAAAGTTCAGTCAGGAGATTTTTTTTTTGCTTTAATCCCTGCTATAGCATCTAGTCTAAATGTCTATCTTTAGAGGACGACTTTGCAGCAGAAATATTGTTTGGGATTCGGCAAGTACGCATTCGTTATTGAAAGTGAAACACAGACAAATAGGCTATACTGAACACTGTTTATTGACACTTGCAAGAACAAATGTGAAACTTGAAACTAAATGTGCATATAACAACAGAAACAGGCCATTACACATTTATAAAGGCTTTGCACTGCAAAGTTATTAAATACAAATAAATCCTAAAGTGCACATTCGTTGCGGCAATTTATTGAATAAAGGCCACTCGTTTAAAAAACAAGAAAACAATAATGTAATAATACAAGGTCTAACAAATTAAATTAAAAGCCATTTTCGCATTTATTCTCTCAATTTTAGCCGCTCTCAATTTATTCTAAAAATGTTAGCCCATATACGTAAAATACGCACGCAGCCACTTAGTTATTCTGAGACTATAATTAATCTGTATCTGGATAACCAAGGCACGGATTTTGTCGTGGAAGGTAGCGTTTTGTCGGGAAAATGTATATCTATACTGGTGTATTTTTCGTCCACGAAAAATGGATATGGAATGGAAAAATAATATCGCTTATTGCAATAATTTCTGGGACAGTTCATTGCCCAGCTAAATTTGTTATCGTGACAGGCCTACCTAGAAATAGATTTGCCAGAACAAAGCATTTAAAGGGATAGTTCTGATGTTTGGATCCCTATCCCTATTTCCTACTTGCCAACAATGATATTGATCGGTAGAGTTCTTTCTTAGCTGTTCCTCGTACTCGCTCTGGCTAGTTAGCCACAAGCCAATGCAAAGTCAATGTGGTCAAGCTCCTGTCTACAAACTGACTGAAGCTCACTGAAATGTACTTGGTGTGCTCAGTGAGCTTCATTCAGCTTGTACCCCATTGACTTAGCATTAGTTTGTGGCTAACTAACCAGAGCTTGTATGAGGAACAGCATAGATTGTGCTGAGAAAAGACTTGACTGATCGACAAAATAAAAACTATTAATTCAAGTTTCACAGCTCATCAGTTTAATAAAAAAAATTGCATGTTACATATTTAATATTTATTTCACCTCTCTCTCTGTCTCCTGCAGGTTTTGCTGATATTCCTCTGGGTGAGGCCAGTCCGTTCATTATCAGGAGGACCACAGTGAAACAGACTGCTACTACTGAGCCACACAGACACACTGACAGCAAGGTGAGCTTTATACACACATACAAAGGTTTGAGCCCTGGATTAGTTGTGAAAAATTCATAATAATCAAATGTATTATTATGACTAATATACTATTATTATTAGTGTGGGTGACCTGGCGAAGCCAGGTTGCCACCCACACTGTTGTTCTTGTTACTCTTTTTTATTATTCTTTATTCCACCGATTTTGCCAACACCACTCGTGCCAGAGCGTTCGCGCCCCATACACGTGAAAGGTATCAAAACGAGCGGCTTGCCTATGGCAACAGCGGTCTTCGAACTCGTAAAGTTTCACCGCACCGTCTGGCTACGAATCGACTTTAAACGGTAAAACTTCGGAAATGCATTGCAATTTAGAGTGCGAGATCCACCGATTTTGCAAACACCGCTCGTGCCAGAGCGTTCGCGCCCCATACACGTGAAAGGTATCAAAACGAGCGGCTTGCCTATGGCAACAGCGGTCTCCGAACTCGTAAAGTTTCACCGCACCGTCTGGCTACGAATCGACTTTAAACTGTAAAATTTCGGAAATGCATTGCAATTTAGAGTGCGAGATCCACCGATTTTGCAAACACCGCTCGTGCCAGAGCGTTCGCGCCCCATACACGTGAAAGGTATCAAAACGAGCGGCTTGCCTATGGCAACAGCGGTCTTCGAACTCGTAAAGTTTCACCGCACCGTCTGGCTACGAATCGACTTTAAACGGTAAAACTTCGGAAATGCATTGCAATTTAGAGTGCGAGATCCACCGATTTTGCAAACACCGCTCGTGCCAGAGCGTTCGCGCCCCATACACGTGAAAGGTATCAAAACGAGCGGCTTGCCTATGGCAACAGCGGTCTCCGAACTCGTAAAGTTTCACCGCACCGTCTGTCTACGAATCGACTTTAAACTGTAAAATTTCGGAAATGCATTGCAATTTAGAGTGCGATATCCACCGATTTTGCAAACACCGCTCGTGCCAGAGCGTTCGCGCCCCATACACGTGAAAGGTATCAAAACAAGCGGCTTGCCTATGGCAACAGCGGTCACCGAACTCGTAAAGTTTCACCGCACCGTCTGGCTACGAATCGACTCTAAACGGTAAAATTTCGGTCCCATTGGAAATGCATTGCAATTTAGAGTGTAGCAGCTGAAATAATCTTATTTCCCCTACCTTGGGTGAATTGCGAGTGTGATCTCAATTTTGGACGTAGAAATAAAACAAACGCATCAAAACGATGACACGGCTGTCAGTCCGCTCACAAAAGAAAAATAAATGGAATTGGACATTTCTATCTCAACTGACGACCATTTGTTTGAAGGTTCTCCTCTCCATTGACCGCCATGCAAATCCACCCTAGGAATCTATTTTTTCTCAATCTTTTTTACCCTTCTGTTCTGATCGCCGAAGGAGTGCCACAATATCGCACGAATGCCACAATATCGCACACAACCCTTTGCCTGTGTTGCAGTACTGAATTGCTGGACAGCGCCCTCTGTCTTGTGGGTTGTGTCATTGTACTCAGTAGGGATATCCTCTTTCATTTTTCATTGGTCCATGTTGACCACCTTTCATTGGTCCATGTTGACCACTCCCCCGATCCTTAGACCACGCCCCCTTAGGCCACACCCCCTCAGTGTATCTCTTGAACCGTTTGTCGTAGAGACTTGCGGATTGTGCCATTGTACTCGGTAGGGATATCCTCTTTCATTGGTCGATGTTGACCACTCCCCCGATCATTAGACCACGCCCCCTTATGCCACACCCCCTTTCATTGGTCGATGTTGACCACTCCCCCGATCCTTAGACCACGCCCCCTTAGGCCACACCCCCTCAGTGTATCTCTTGAACCGTTTGTCGTAGAGACTTGCGGATTGTGCCATTGTACTCGGTAGGGATATCCTCTTTCATTGGTCGATGTTGACCACTCCCCCGATCATTAGACCACGCCCCCTTAGGCCACACCCCCTTTCAAAAACTCTGAAAAATCCGAAAACTCGGAAAAATCTAAAATCCGAAAAATTCGAAAAAGTTCAAAAACTCGGAAAAATCCCAAAACTCGGAAAAATCGAAAGTTCAAAAACTCGGAAAAATCCCAAAACTCGGAAACATCAAAAATCCGAAAAAGTTCAAAAACTCTGAAAAGTCCGAAAACCCAAAAACTCGGAAAACTCGGAAACATCAAAAATCCGAAAAAGTTCAAAAAGTCGGAAAATTCCCAAAACTCGGAAAAATCAAAAAAAAATTAAAACTCGGAAAAGTCCGATCTTCAAATTGTCTATGTTGACCACTCCCCCGATCCTTAGGCCGCGCCCCCTTTTTGTATCCTTTGAAGCGTTTGTCATAGAGACTCGCGAGAGACCCTCTCCCGTTGGCCGGCGGTGCACAGGCGTCACCCACACTTTCACAATTTCCCCCGCGCGGAATTGTTATTATTATTATTATTAGTGTGGGTGACCTGGCGAAGCCAGTTTGCCACCCACACTATAGTTCTTGTTCATCTAATTTATTATTATTCTTTATTCCACCGATTTTGCCAGTATCACGTCTTCTTGTGTTATCCTCTCTCCATCCATTCCTCTGCGTTGTGTACTTTTAATGGTCCTGACGTCTCATATACTGGCTGATACAATCCTTATCTCTCCCCGTTAGTGCGATCCGCAAACCATAATAATCCTCCACCTTCGTAAGAATTCGACACTTTGACACAGCGTAATACCTTTCTTGGAAGAGCGTTGTTTATTCAATAAACAGAACCTCATAATCAGATGTTATCAAATTGTATCGTCCTTGCTATCGTCCTTCTGCTATTCAGTCCAATGGTGGTCAGGCCTGGTCGTTAGCCAAGACCATCCTCGTGGTAGCCGAAGCTAATAATGATGTGGCATCCCCCCCCCCCCCTCTGTGATGAGAGGAGAGAGTCTCTAGTCAGATTGTAGTCTGCCCTTAGCCGCTCTTGGTCTGGCTTACACCCGGAAACACTGTTAGATTTATAGGACCTTCGCCATAGCAACGACGGCCCGCCCCTCTTCTGGTTGTCATGCGCTGTCATGACAACTGCTAATAACCTTTCACACATTTCAAGACGTTTCATTACTGTCAAAACCTCCATCGCGCTCTGCCTCTGTCTCCTGTGCTGCTCCGAAACTTTGTGTCCTGGATCGGAATTCAAAACACTCTGCTAACGCGGCCTGTGCCTGTGAAACCGCTGGTTCACCACCGTCTATCATCCCATGATAACGGTATTACCCTCTTAAAGCTTGTCTCTATATATCAGTTTATAAACCAAATATACATTGAAAAAAAACACTGTTTTCTCTCTCAACGGAATCTTTATATGTGACCAGGTATGGACTTCAGGGTCATGTTGAGGGATCTTCATTTTTTTTTTTTTTTTTTTTTTACATATTATGAAAGTACAGATTCATACCTTCAAAATAAGCCATCACTTGAACATTTTGGTGGGATACTTTGCAAGCTACTTCCTATGATTCATGGTGATTATCACAAAACGTATTCAGAGATAATAGCCTTCAAGAGACGAGCAGGCTATTCAGTGACAATAGTGAAACAACTACAACACTACCCAGAAGTCATTGTAATCCATGGCCCCCCTCTCTCTAGGGCAATTAACACCTGGCAGCTTTCCAGTCTGAGGCTCTTTGTTATTACAATGAGTCTGGTGACTGGTAGTGGTAGTGAAAGGGACCCTGATAATAAACAAGAAACTTAATCAAGTTTCAAGATTTTATTAGCATTTAAAATAACACGAGATAAAAATAGACATGCTAAAGTCAATGTTCAATGTTCTGATGGCCTCTCCAGAAGCATTTAGATGTAAATACATGTAGTGTGGTAGTGAAAGACACAACAACTAGGTTAACCTTCTGTAGTGTGGTAGTGAAAGATACATCATGTTTAAAGCCATATAATTTTAACTGTTTACTATTTAAAAAAAAAATTTTTACCCATGTTTAACATTCATAGCCTATTCTCAAGATATCTGTAAAAAATTACACATATTTTCGAATTTTAACCACTTAAATTAGTGTTTGTTTGATACCACGCCAGTTTTTATTGAAAAAAAAAATTTTTTCATCGAAAAAGACGGATACATGTTTGTTTTGACCATATTTCTAATATTTATTTTTGATAAATACCAATTAGAAATATCTCGACGAATTACCCCTGAATACGAATCAAAAAAAATATTAAAGATTCGCTCATTAGTTCGACCAGAAACGGCGTTGAGGCGAACGTTACGAAGCGCTCAGCGGTTCGAAATGTTGTTTGACCATATTTCTAATATTTATTTTTGATAAATACCAATTAGAAATATCTCAACGAATTACCTCTGAATATGAATCAAAAAAAATATTAAAGATTCGCTCACTAGTTCGACCAGAAACGGAGTTGAGGCGAAGCATTACTAAGCGCTTCTGTAGTGTGGCAGTGAAAGGGTTAACGCGCGCCTCATCGCGCCCCAGTGCAGAAAATAGTTTACATCAGGGCCCCCACAATAATAATAATCTCTCGCTCCGATGAAAAAGCCATTTTTTATCACTCCGTTTCCGTATTAAATTAATTTACTTTTAGCCATTAGGTTGGAAAAAATGCACCCTACCGAAATTCGTTCGCTCATAAAATTCGAACTGTGTTTTAATGGTTTTTAATTAAGTTAAAACACGCGTTTTATAACGGCCGTCAAGGCCTCTTTTTTTTAATATTTTTTTTAGACACTGCGTTACGTTGCTTATAACTTATAACATTAAGATAGTGTATTAATAGTGTGTTATTATCTCTCTGAGAAAGGAGAGCTAAATAATGACGTCTGTGTGTTAACACCTATTAAGTACACCTATTAAGCCCCCTGTGGACAGGCCCAAGCCCGCGCGTGTAGTTTTTCTCCTCACTTGGAAGAAAATTTGTGGAACTATTATAACAATAATTACCTCATTTACAAGTTGTATTTAAGTTTGCAACTAAGGGCAAATAAGGGAACACATTAATGACAATTCAAATATGTAAAAAAAATCAAGATTTCGATTTTTAGGATTTTCTGAACAGCAAGAAATTTTCTTCATTTCAGAGCACCTCCCCCTTTGCGGATCAAATCGGGTTTGGTCACGGCGGGTCACATATTTTCCTGAAACTTTCAAAAAAACGAGCGATTTTCAAAATGCTATAAAATGGAAATGAACCGATAAAAAAAAAATATATATATATATCAATGTTGACTGCAAACAAGTCATTGATAAGCGACGGCCAGATTAGACACATTTAAGACATTATGCGTTCACAAATATGAGAGCGCTATCATTGAAGTGGGTGGCGGCATTCAAGGCGGTCAAAACGAAAACACGGCCGGCACGGAAAGTGTTAAACATCCACTTGTAAACAGCTGTCCTTATTTTAATGTTGCGCTTTGTTATTGCCCGACTTGAATCCGCGGCAGTAAGCCAGATAAACAAATTTATTAACGCGCCTTTCAAGATGCGCTCCTTGAGTTACGTTCCACACTTTATTCATAAGTGAATTTATTCCACTTCCAGCATTAGACTATACTGTATTGCAACATCCACAACATGCGGCACAAGCCTTTTCCCATAGAAATCCACATTGTCACAATGCAGAAAGTCAATGCGGTCCTTCCTTATTCACTCTGAAGTCCGTGATTTGTAAACTCATTCACAGAAGGTTATTGATTGATTGATTGATTGAAAATTGTATTAACAGATTGCAGAATGGGTACAATACAGTACAGCTCGATACACACTTGTTTAGGGGATGCAGACCAGAGAAAGACTTTTGTCTTGTTCACATCAGGGTCCCCCATTTTCAATTCATAATACATAATATACATACTAGGTCCATAAAATACAGTATATAAATACTAGGTCCATATAATACATTATATAAATAATACGTCCATATAATACAGTATACCAATACTAGGTCCATATAATACATCATATAAATACTACAGTAGGTCCATATAATACAGTATATGGTTGAGGTGTACAAATACCTCGGTGTGCACATCGACAACAAACTGAACGGGTCAAAACACGCAGAGGCACTGTACAAGAAGGGCCAGAGCCGACTCTACTTCCTCAGAAGGCTGAGATCCTTCAATGTCTGTACAAGGATGTTGAGGATGTTCTATGAGTAGGTGGTGGCGGCCGCCTTCTTGTACGCTGTGACCTGCTGGGGCAGCGGACTGAGAACAGGGGACACAAACAGGCTGGATAAGCTGGTCAGGAAGGCCAGTAGCAGGGTTGGGGTGGAGCTGGACTCCCTAGCGAGGATGGCAGAGAGGAGGAGCCTTGCTAAGCTCCATGCCATCAGGGAAAACCCCTCCCACCCACTAGGCCTGGGCGGTATAATTTTTTTCACACGTCATACCTTGATGACCTAATACCCCGGTATACGGTATATGATGGTATGACTTTCATTTTCATCAGCGGGGGGGGGGTGGGGGCAGCTAACAATATACTCGTTATTATCACCATACATAACGCTTGCTTATAGTTATATTGAAACACGTTGAGATTAGGGCCGTTCTTTCAACCTGAAAGTGCACTTTCTTCAACCTTGAGGTAAACAAATCATAGAAGGTAGCCACTAGAGCTGCCGCGATTACCGCATTACCGCGGTATCGCTGTTACATCACGGCCAACGCAGAGTAGGCTGAATACCGCATCACCGCTGTTTTTTATAATAATAATAATAATAAAGTACCCTCCTCTCGTTGGGCTTGCGGCTCTGCAGATATACCCTACTCCTCTATCGAGGTTCCAAGCGACCCTATTGGGTACCAGAAAAGTTACGTGAAACTATGCAGACCACTGATTGGTCAGAAGAGAGACGCGTCACACGTTGGGGCGTCCAGCAGTTTTTTAAGTCCTGAATGTCAGCCATTGATCAGAGCTCATCACAATACGGCTAATAACGTTAGCTTTAGCTCCCCGCCGGAGTGGACTACCATCGCTCCTCAGGAGTACTAAACGAGACATAATGATTTTACTGTCTGCAACGAATGTTATAATAAAAGCCCTTCGTTCTATACACTTGTCTGATTGAAAACTTTATTAACAGACCGCAGAATGGGACAACTCGGCACGCTCTGAGCAAAGAAAGGAACTGAGATATGAATTGAGTAATGCTTGCCTTGCTATGGTCCGGTAAATACGCTGATGTTATTGAACGTATATAGTAACTTTATAGTAATAATAATAAGAAAGGGTCGGGGGGGTAACCACCCCTGCCCGCGACACCGAGTGAACGGCGCACGACCAGAGGGGAAACTTCGAATCCGTGTTTCACTTTCAATAACTAATGCGTGCTTGCCGAATCCCAAACAATATTCATGCTGCAAAGTCATCCTCTAAAGATAGACATTTAGACTAGAGGCAGGCTATATGCTATAAAGAGTTGACTACTACTAAAAAAAAAAAAATGCATTCAAACTTTTTTTTTTTTTTTTTTTTTTTTGCGTGTGTGCGGTAATAACCGCGGCGGTAGGAAATATTTTGCAAATTTGTGCGGTAAGGAAAACATCAATATCGCGGCAGCTCTAGTAGCCACTGCCGCCTGCCGGCACCATCCAGGTATCGACGTGAGCTAACGGTAGCTAGTTAGCCCGGCCGGCAGTCCGGCACCATCGTATCAACGTGAGCCAGTTGCATTAGGATTAAAAAATGTCAACACTCACTCACCCCTTTTTATATTACATTCCCAAAGAAGTGCCTCCGTCTCTCGTAGTCTCGTTGTGCTGGATGAAGTCACTGGCAAGTCAACTCGTGGCGCGAGGGTTTTGCTTAAATCCGAACAGACTCCAGTCCTTTAATTGTCCAAATGCGACAGTGTGTGCAAGTTTAGCTCTTGTTTGACAAAACGTTAGCCATCTGTGGTCAGGGAGCTCATCGTGGGCTGGAGTGACGGTGGTTAACTTCGACGCTTCATCGTTCAATGGTAACATATTATTATTGCTTAAGCTTTAGCAGCTGCTCAGAGATAGAGGAAATGCATACAGGTTAGTGTATGCTCAGCTCTGTGCGGGGAAATACGGACCGCCTCCCCTGCCCTCTGCTGGCCGTGCTGTGTGTGTGTGTGCACGCACTTCAACCAACTCGAAAGTTAACTCTGTTTCACTAATGGAAACCGAAACCCAATGCCGTCCCTGTATAAACTCAGTTTCAGTGGAAATAGAAACTTAAAACCAACTGTGATTGATTTTCAATACCGTCGGTATTTCTAAATACCCCGGTATACCGTCATACCGCCCAAGCCTACCACCCACTATACACAGACTGGGCTGACAGGAGGAGCATGTTCAGTGCTTCACACTACCTAAATGCAGCACTGAACGGCACAGGAAGTTCTTCATTCCAACAGCCATCAGACTATACAATGCATCACTGTGCCTCACTGCATCACTGAGCACAGAGGGACAGTTACCATCTTCCTGGACTCTTAGTTTTGAAACAGCACTGTGCAATATTACACCTACTGTAGACCTCAGTATATTTTTACTGTATTTATTTACTGTATATTTTATTCCATTTGTATTCTATTTTATTCTACTCTTATCTTAGGCAATTTGATTTGATTTGTTTTGTTATTCTTATTCGTGACCTGTTCTGTCTAAATGTTTAAATGTTGAGCGATTTGCAGTGTCACATTTCCCTCAGGATAATAAAAGTATTTCTATTCTATTCTATATATACTGGGTCCATATAATACATTATATAAATCATAGGTCCACATAATACAGTATACAAATACTAGGTCCTCCTTATAATACATTTAGTCATTTTGCTGACGCTTTTATCCACTTTTAGACTTACAAGGTCTGTACGACAAGTCATCAGGAAGGGCACAACTCTATCAGCTGAGTAACAATGTTCATCAAAGTGTTGAGTGCTACAGTGTAGGTTAGTATATTAGGACAAGTGTATATAATACATTATATAAATACTAGGTCCATATAGGCCTAATACTTGGAGATTGCTCATCACTGGGGCATGTCATATAGAACAGTGGTTCCCAAAGTGGGGGTTGCCAGATGATTTCCTAAAAAAAATATGCAGTCAGGCCACTGAACTTAGAAGCAGGCCAGGCCATTGTTTCTAGTTGCAGCGGCGCAATAGTTAGATAACCTAGGTGGGGAACAAACAGGAGATCACTGCAACTCACACAAGTTGGAGAACTATCTCTCTCTCTCTCTCTCTCTCCATCTTGCTCACACACACACAAAGGGAGCTGCATGTGATTGGTGGAGGCGCCGCGGGACCCTTACAATTTTTTTTAAAATCCATCAAAATCAGTGTTGTTGCTAATCATTGACACATGCTAGCCTGTAATAATCCCCCCCAGAAAACACAGAGAACACTATCTTTTTATTAATATCGTTTTATTATTATCCTAAAGTAAGTTAATGTAGATGACTCAAAAGTATAATTGCCTGTATTATAAAAAAAAATAGGTAAAAACCATATTATGCGTTTTCATCAATAAATAAATGCCCCACATTTTTTTATAGATTGGGGGCCCCACATTTTTTAATAGATTGGGGGCCCACAAATTGATTCTTTCATGGGGCCCAGAATCTCCAGCTACGCCCCTGGCTGGGACTCAGGATGAACGCATATTCATCCATTCACCTTTGAATTGCAGTCGACTTTTCTTTTACTGACCATCTTTGAAAATGCCATATTTTTCTGCTGGCGAAAATAGGCTAATAGCTACATTTATCTCACAGAGATAAAACTGGGAGCGAGTTTACTGTTGATGCGCTGTAAACTCTGCTCCGACTTGAACTGAAAGAGAGAGACGACATGCAGTCCGTGAAGACCCGCCCTACTTCTCTACTCTGCCTCTGATTCGCAGACTGGGTGAGGGTGAAAAACGCTGACGGGACGCGTATGTGATTGGACCAGACCCGTACACAGACACAGGCAGTGGCAGTGCAGCCGGACATGCAGAGCACTGCTCGCAGAGGAGAGAGATACAGTAGCGAGGATGCATTTGCTTCCACTTTACTTGATATCACTCCGGAATCATGTTTCAACCAAGTCACTAACATAACGTTGCTGTCATGAGCCTGCGCTATGGTAGCCTACAAGTGATAAAATAAATAAAACGTCCAACTCTCGCGCAACGACTCGGCAAACAGTTGCGCACGGGCCGCATTAACACTACACTTTGATGTCCAGTAGGGGGCCGCAAAATATCATCCCGCGGGCTGCAATTGGCCCGCGGGCCGAGAGTTTGAGACTCCTGCTTTATAGTATTGCTATCTGTCCATTCTCATTGTCAATGGACCTATCTCAAACCCTGCCCTCTTTTCTTGATCCTCCAATCACAACTGTCGCTTACCTCGGACAAACAAACAAACAAAGTTTGTCCGAGGTAAGCGACAGTTGTGATTGGAGGATCAAGAAAAGAGGGCAGGGTTTGAGATGGGTCTATTGAAACCATAAACCGTCCCTTCAAAATGGCTTAAAGAAATAATTTTTTCATCAATACGTTCTCATTTTATAGCGTCTTGAATATAAGCGTTATATGGGATTTGGTCTATATTTCCTGGAAGGCGAGATACAGGGCGCTAAGCTAATAACATTAAATCGAACAGCGTTTCGGCACTACAGAAACTAGAGCTAAAACTCAAAATGCATATTGTCGGTATTCATGGTCCACCATGAATGCATGAAAGGGGGGGGCGGGGGACGTTGTTTCTGATTATTGATTACCAATGACGGCGTTAGCCACATTCGCTGATCGCCTGGTTGGCTATGATAACAAGGCCTGATCAGCATGTAATTTATGTGAAAAAGATCTTACCGTGGGACGGTTGGATCCCCAAAAGGATTTCCCAGTTAACGATCGCCATCTGGTAGATCGATATGTCCATTGGCTGATGATATATTCCTTTACCGCATAGTGAATTCGGCGTCGCAAAAGGTATTCCAAGCTACAGGCTACACGTATAGATTCCAGCTAACGGTAAACTCCATTAAAAGTAAAAAAAAAAAAAAAAAAAAAAAAACGTTCTGCCACAGGGAACACTGCATTATCGAGACAGCGCCCCTACGAGGATCTGGCCGGTAATGCACTTTTCAGAATTCCAAGAGTGGGGTAAATCTGCAGTGCTGCTCGGGGACATTGAGTAGGTTATTAAAATGGAATAAAAGCCAAAACAACCTTACCACGGACATGTCCGTGGTTGGCCCTCTACCATTGGATTCGAAACACGGACATGTCCGTGGCCGGGCGGGAATGTGTTAAAGGGTTAGAATTATAAAATGAATATGTGGTGTTATGATCAGGGCTGGAGTTGAATAAAAGATTGTATTATTTTCAATCTGACATTACAAAAAAACTGAAAATCCATCAAAAGCAGTGTTGTTGCTAATCATACATATGCTAGCCTGTTTTTTAACTAATTTGTGATGCTATCACAAACACTGGCATTTAAATTTATTTATTTGTACCCTCTCTCTTATCTGTCCCTTCAGAGTCCCTGCGTCAACATGACGACATCCACGGTCGACGGCTCCACCGGGAAGGCAGCCACTCTCTGCGTTAGCCCGGCCCCCGACAACGAGGAAAGGAGAGCCGGCCACCACTCGCTGAGCATGCAAAACACGCCGGAACAGAGAGAGAAAAGATGGCAAGTTGCAGAAGAGCAGGCCCAGCAAGAGGAGAACTGTCATGTTCAGTAGAAGGGATAGTTACAACACGTTCATTAACCTGTTCCACCCGACGGGACCGGATCCGGTCCCAAAATGGCATCTGGTCATAAATCAATATGTTTCAGAGTGATGCAAAAAATTCAAGTATTAACATCACTATCATGTCACAAAAGCATGTAGAATGCCTATTATCATCAATACGTTAGTTTAGCAATAAAAAAAGTGCCATTAGATAGTTTTAACTTCTCGATTTGCTGAAGTCTAGTGCAAGACGGCGACCATTTTGGAAAATTTGAACCATGGGAATTGTAGTTTCTTTGCAGCCATTTTGTCAGCGTTGGATTTTTTGCGAACTACACTTCCTGGCAGATTCGGTGGGGGTTCAAAGTTCAGCGTTCTGAATTAATTATATCAATAACTCTTATTATTCGGGATAATAAGCCACAAAAGGTAACGTTTTTGACAAATATTGAAACGCAGTTAGTTTCTCCTCCCTATTGTTAGCATGTAGCAACAATTCGATCTGAAATTAGTTTCAAAATGGTTGCACTGGTGAAAAAAAAATACAGTAAATTACAGTAGATATCATTATCTGTTCTTATGCACGCCTGGTGATACTAAATCCAAATTGAACTCGGGCATTTGAAAGATAATATATGTATATATATATAAATGTGCAAATTGGCTATAATAAGGTAATTTATAAGCATCATATTCTATAATAATATTTCAAATTGCATTGGTCCGGATGGGAGAATTCAGTACTGTATCTACAGAACCTTCAGTTTAATTATCTTCCCTTTATTAATTTCCTTAGATATTTTTTTACACATGATCTCAAGAGGGTACTGAACGAGAGCAGTGGCAGTTTCTTAAGTT
The DNA here is from genome assembly GCF_963971535.1 of Notolepis coatsorum. Lineage (NCBI taxonomy): Eukaryota > Metazoa > Chordata > Actinopteri > Aulopiformes > Paralepididae > Notolepis > Notolepis coatsorum. Next base: position 43,290,933 of record NC_140184.1, on the reverse strand, counting down.
TGGTCATTATTATTCATGGTTTCATCACAATTTAAGCAAGCCTAGTAATAGATACAATATTTCTGACACTGAATACATTCCCTGAGGTCCATAGATGTCCCTAGATACCAAGAATATGCAAATGGGAATTGTAGAAGTGGAGCAATATTCCATTTACCTAGGTATATATTTTAGGGCGAAAATATTCCACGGGTGGAACAGGTTAAAACACAACCCATTTAAATGTTTAACCTGCCACGTACCATAAACCATGATACAGATGGTAGTTCTATCATTATTTGGTAAATGGTGGTAATACAAATATACCTTTTCGGGGGAAATATCATGATACTTTTTTGTAAGGAAAGGCACATCACTAATTTAATCACACATTTGCAAAATGTTTCAGTGTGTTCTGTATTTTATTCTGTGTTTTCATTTGATTCCATTGATCCCCATTTTGCCTCTCCGTCAAGATAATGATTGGTGTGTGTCATAGCAAGCTGTACACAGGTCAGAACTCTGGTGCCCAAATGTATCATGATTTCCTTTTTTTTGGGGGGGGGGGGGGTTCTTGTTTCATGCTTGATTCTAGAATGTCCACTTCTCGTAATTTCACAGTCTGTTCAATTTGTCTATACATTTATGTTGTAATCTCTTTGATTCTAGAAGGTTCTGAATTAGGGATGCACCAATCCGACTTTTTCAGTCCCAATACCGATACCTGGGCTTTGGGTATCGGCCGATACAGAGTACCGATCCAATACCCATTGTTCAATTAATAAACTGTATGCCTCACTGTGTGGAAGAGACTGGGATCATTCTTTTGTGCAAGGCAACATCAGGCTTGACTTAAAACATTACTTTCCTAACTTCCTAAAAATTGCTGTACAGCGTTTTTGAGATCAATATAAAAAATTTTCACCATGGCATTCATAATTCATATACCCACCCCCGGTCCTGCAGCTGGACCTTAGATGTGACTGCAACGACAGCTCAATACCGCCGCCTGGTGGATGGTCGGGCGAGTTACACTCCCAAACAGGATGTGCCATCAGCGCATCGATGAAAATCATCCGGCAGTCACATCTCGTTACGGGACTCCCGACAGACACTATGTACATAATGAATCGCTTTCTAAACTTAATAATCTATATGATTTCGGCGTTTATTGCGCCATACAAACCGGAAATTGACCTAGGCGATCAGCGTCGTATAATTGGGATCTTTCACCGCCAGTCTCATTGGCCTACGGTAAGAGGAATATAACATTATTTTCAACCCGATTGTGCATTTCCTTGTTTGCAAACCATCTGATCAATATATCCACCCAACCTACATAAAGCAGTTACTGATGATCGGGGAATTATAAACGACCCCCCCCCCTTTCCTCCACGCATAACTTGTGATATTTCTTAATAATACTGTGTCATTTAAAAGTAAACAGAAATTAGTTTTTAAGATACAGCTAATAGTATCTGTAGCTGAAGATATAGCGAGCAGAGCTGGCGAGGGAACACAAGTGGACAGAAATTAAAAATCTTCAACCTGAAGACCAGCTGATTCTTAAAACTTGGAACGAGCTTCCTGTGACATACCACACAATGCAGCGTGAGTATTGCCGTATATTGACCATGTTTGGCTCTACATATGCATGTGGGCAGTCATTCTTGCATATGAGGAACATTAAGACCAACCTACGCTCACGTTTAACTGATGGAAGCCTCAACGCCTGCATGAAGCTCAACCTCACCACGTATGAACCAGATTACAAGGCCATCAGCAAAACCATGCAGCACCAGAAGTCGCATTAAAAGTAAGACATATTTAATTCATTATACGTTAAAAATACTATATGGCTCTCAATGAAATATATTTAGAAATATTTGGCTTTTATGGCTCTCCCAGTCAAAAAGGTTCCTGACCCCTGTTCTAGAAGGTATTAACTAACCTGTTCCACCCCACGGGGACGGTACCGACCCCTTTTGACATTATTATCATATATATTTTTATGAGTGATGCAATAAATTAGCGTTTTTAAAATCAAACGTTTTCAAGTATTAATATCACTACTATGTTACAAATGCATGTAGAATGTAAAACGTTAGGTTGGCAATAGTTTAGCAATAGGTTAAAAGTGGACTTATATCGTTTTAAGTTTTCTATTTCCAATCGTTTTTTGACCCGGAAATGGAAATGTTGAACCATGGGAATTGGAATCTTTTTGCGGCCATGCTTTTTGTAGAGGACATCGCTAGCTATCGTTCAGCGTTGGAATTTCTCCGTTCTACACTTCCTGTGGTCCACTATGGTGGTTCAAAGTTCAGCGTTCTGAATGAATCATATCAATAATTGTTATGATTCGCGATAATAAGCTACAAAAGGTAACGTTTTTGACAAATATTGAAACGCAGTCAGTTTCTCCACACTATTGTTATCATGTAGGAAGAATTAGATCTGAAATTAGTTACAAAATGGTTATACTGTGGGGGAAATAAAATAGTACAGTCGATTACAGTAAATATCAGTATCTGTTATGCAAGCCTGGTGATACTATATCCAAATTGAACTCGGCCATTTGAAAGATACTATATGTATATATATATAAATGTGCGAATTGGCTATAATAAGGTAATGTATAAGCATATATTCTATAATAATATTTCAAATTGCATTGGTCCGGATGGGAGAATTCAGTACTGTATATACAGAACCTTCAGTTTGATCATCTTCCCTTTATTAATTTCCTTAGATTTTTTGTGCACATGATCTCAAGAGGGTACTGAATGAGCTCAGTGGCAGTTTAAGTTTGGTCATTATTATCATGGTTTTATTCACTGTCAAAGATGAAAAGAAAAATCATAATTCATATTTTCCTTTGTTTCATCACAATTTAAGCAAGCCTAGTAATAGACACAATATTTCTGACACTGAGAATACATTCATTAAGGTCCATAGATGTTCCTAGATACCAAGAATATGCAAATAGCCCTTGTAGAAGTGGAGCAATATTCCATTTACCTAGGTATACATTTTATGCAGATTTTCACCTGGGGTGGAACAGGTCACAACAATGTATGAATGAAAAAGTATAACGTTCCCACATCCTGAACGATAGATAATCGATGTTGAATGGGCCATAGTAATGTCAATATAGCAATACAATTAAAAAAGTTATAGCCCTGCAAAGAAGGTAAACATCTCCATAGGCTTACAGCGCTGGCAGAGAGGGGCATTAGATGGGCATAACCCCCGGCGGGCAATGTGTTAATTGTCTTCGATACCCGATCTAGCTATTTTAGTCATATCGGGGCCGATATCAATATCGGATCGGTGCATCCCTGTTCTGAATACTCCCAATTGTTTCTTTGTCTGTTCAGTTTTACTATTCTGTCGTGTGTGTGTGTATGCAAAGGTTGTGCAGTTTGAGTCTTGTAAAGGACACCAACACACTGTCCCATCTTTTAATTCCACAACATTCCTTGTTTCATCTTCCCTGTCTTCTGTTTGTGTGTATGTGGTTTCCAAGTAAGAAGTCTTGTGAACACTTTATGTACAGTAAAATACTTTGCAGCCACTGTCTGGATCCTGTAACATAATACTGCTGCACTCTGAATTGATCAAAGTGTAATATTAATAACTTGGCACCTGATTACTAATGGCAGCTAATAGCTTTTCTTTTGTGTTTAATTTTATTTCATTACCTGTTGAGAATCTGTTTAGCATCTTTTTGCTTATTTCGTTGTTTTTTGTACACTCTACTTTAGACTTGATTACACTAGTTCTTTTCAACTTGGTTCTGGGATGGAGGCAACCATGCAAGGTGTCAACCTGCTAATCGGGAGCAATTAGGGGTTAAGTGTCTTGCTCAAGGACACATCGACACACTGCCCGGGAGGAGCGGGAATCTAACCGGGAACCTCTGGATTGCCAGATGACTGCTCTACCTCTCGAGCCACTGTCTGGAATTATTTTCTTATTAAAGGGGACCTATTTTGAAAATAACCTTTTCGTGTGTTGCATTGTTTACAGAAGCAGAGGTTGTCCCAACACTGAGAAAATGTTAAATATGTGCATTAGATTAGATTGTACTTTATTGTCATATTTGCATACAACATTTGGGACTCAAACTTAAGGTGCCGTAGTGTAGTGGAAGCAAATATAAAATCACACGAGTAATAAAAGAGAAACATATAATACTATATAATAAAACAATGTTACAATACTGTACAATACAAAATAACAATCACTGTCAGACGGTATTGCACTTGAGGGGTAGGATGTTGCACAGTGGGAGGAGGGGGAAGGGGTGAGTTATTGGTGCATATTAGAGTTCAAGGTGGTGATGGCTCTGGGGAAGAAACTCTGAGCCCGTTTGTTCTGGCTCTGATGCACCTGTAACGCCTGCCCGATGGCAACAGGTCAAACAGGTGGAAGCCAGGGTGTGAGCTGTGCATTTTGCCTTTTCTGCAGTTAAGGTGTGACAAGAATCTTCTCTTGAAGCGAGCCATTCAGAATTGCAGCCACAATCACCATAGTTAATAACATGCGTGTGAAGATATCTTGATCAAATGCATGTGTACAAGATGGCAGCCCATTGAGAACAGGACTGAAACGGGTATAGAGGCTGCTAGAATGCATAATCTGAGGGTTTCTTTCAGCAAAACAAAAGATAATGTTGGAGCACAGACATTTCACAATTAAAATAATTCTGTACACATTGGATACATTATTCCCTGCTGCTGCTGAATTCTTCTGTCCTGCTCATGTCCTCGGCGTGGGACTGACATCTGAGCCCCGTCCTGGTGATGTAGGCTCGTCAGTTAGTTGGGAAGAAATTAATCAATAAACACCAACGCAATCTGAGCCCCGTCCTGGTGATGTAGGCTCGTCAGTTAGTTGGGAAGAAATTAATCAATAAACACCAACGCATTCACACAGGAAATAAACTACTTCTGTGACCAGTGTGGGAAGAGCTTTAGTCGACTGGGTCATCTGAAATTACACCAGAGAATTCACACAGGAGAGAAACCCTACTCCTGTGACCAGTGTGGGAAGAGCTTTAGTCGACTGGATAATCTGAAATTACACCAGAGAATTCACACAGGAGAAAAGCTACTCCTGTGACCAGTGTGAGAAGAGCTTTAGTCAAGTCAAGAGTTTTATTTGTCACGGCATACAAGCATACTGAGTCATCTGCAAACACACCAGATAATTCACACAGGATGGAAGCCCTACTTTTGTGACCAGTGTGAGAAGAGCTTTAGTCAATAATATAGTCTGCAAACACACCAGAGAATTCACACAGGAGAGAAACCACATCATTGTGGTCTGTGTGATAAGAGATTCAGTAAATTACTGAATCTGATTGGCATATTTGAAAAAAGAGAAAATTCACTAGAGAAGGAGATGGAGGCGAGACACAGCTGTGCTGGAGCTAGTTGTTGCGTGTTATTTTCTTTATAGTAAAGTTTGGTCGTTTTGTATTTTTGTTTATATTTAATTTAGTTAAATACGTTTTTGCACGTTTTTTTCCACTGATAAACGAGAAAATAAAAACCCACCACCGGGTGATGAGAACCTGTCTCGGACTATATTTTTCCACCGCTTGGCCACATCCTCACAATATTAAAGGTGCCATAGATAATATTCAGCCACTAGATGTTGCACTAGTGATAAGTATTGCTTTCCCCCCAAGAAAATGATTAATGAATTTATCATGTATCCCCTCCCTACTTCCCATTTCCTCACGTGGAATGCACCTGATTGGATAAAATACATGCTGGTGTGACATCTAGTGGTTGGATGTTATCTATAGCAGGGGTTCCCAAAGTGGGGGTCGATCATTTTTTTTTTTTTTATGCAGTCAGGCCACTGAACATAGAAGCAGGCCAGGCCAGTGTTTCTCGTTGCAGCAGCACAATAGTTAGATAACCTAGGTGGGGAACAACCAGGAGATCACTGCAACTCACACACGTTTGATCTCAAAATAAAATAAAATAAAGGTTAAATAAAATTAAAATCTCTCTCTCTTGCTCTCACACACACACAAAGTGAGCCGCATGTGATTGGTGGAGGCGGGACCCTTACAAAAAACTGTTGTTGCTAATGATTGACACATGCTAGCCTGTAATAATCCCCCCCAGATAAATCTACTTTGCATTTGATATATTGCAAATATATGCCATCACAAACACTGGCATTTAAAGGGTACAAATAAAAAAGTCCTGCACCAGAATGCAGGAAATGAAGTCTTTGTAACAAAGAATTTCCTGGTGGGGGACCCCCAGACCCACTGCTTAAAAAGTGGCCTGACTGGGGCTATATTTTGCACTATATTTCCTGGCCGCGTCTATTCGAAACCCAAACGGTGCATGCTTCCGCGTTCGCGTTTTGCGCTCTGATTGGCCACTGATGTTTCTGGTCGCACCAATCGTGTGACGGCAAGTTCTTTCGCCGGTTAAGCTTAGGCACTCTTTCGAAGTTGGTTAAGGTTAGAGTTTGTTTTAGAGCAGGGGGCGATAGAACGCCCGCCCTGATTCCAAACTCTAACCTTAACCAACTTCGAAAGAGTCACCTAAGCTTAACCAGTGATAAACTAGGCGTTAGGTAGTTTGCTGCTGGTCGAGGCGGAAATGGGCGCGTCACGTGATTGGGCGCGCACATGTCACATGACCAGAAACGTCAGTGGCCAATCAGATCGCACCAGAAACGGCAGTGGCCAATAAGATTTGCAAAACGCGAACGCGGAAGCATGCACCGTTTGGGTTTCGAATAGACGCTTCCTGGCCTGAATGATTTCCCCAGTCCGGCCCTGGTTAAAAGCCTCCAATGCTTATTAGTGTGTGTGCGTTTGAACGTTTGCATGTTTCAACCAACATTTCCATTTATAAAAAAAGAAAAAAAAATAGTATAATTTTTTTTATTTTACCTCCTATAATAGTGGGGGTCGCGGCTCTCTGACACCGTTATTTGGGGGTCACGGCCTGAAAAGTTTGGGAACCCCTGATCTATAGCATCTTTAGTCGGTCTTAGAGGGTTTATCAACACATTTCCCAAGAGACCAAAGAAATTCCTTCCTTCCTTGATATATTTTTTTAGTTTTTCATAATCTTTCATAAACAATAATAAATTGTATTTATGGAATAAGTCCTCAATAATAATAAGAGAATGAGTCAACAGAAGTAGCGTTGTGTCTCTATCGCCACCAGTGATGGGAATACTCTGCCTTTGATTGGCTCCAACACGTGCATTCTGCAAAGACCAGCCCCGCTCTGTCTCTGATTTAGGCGTTTCACACCGGCCGGGCTCTGTGCTGGAGCCGGTTCCCGAACGTAATCTCTCACCGGCCGGCGCGTTCACACCGGGATTAATTAGTTCAGAACGTGACAAATCGGTGCTCAGTTGGCACAGAAAAAAAGTAGTTGTTTCCTCGTGAACCGTGACATCATCAGTGGGCGTGTCATATTCTAGGCTGTAAAGACGAGCGTAAACTGGGGAAAGTAGAGAGTCGGCATTGCACTCAATCGATCCATTCAACAGGAAGCGATTTGCAACTGATCTCAGAGAGATTTGAACCTGGGACGATAGGATCCACAGGCAGCCGCACTAATCCGTGAGCTAAACGGTCCGACGTTAACTGTGACTGACTAATCCATAGTTTACATGTGTATGTTGTATGTTGCCTGTAAAAGGCATACTGGGACTCTGAAGGTGCAGTACCGGCCAAATCCTCCCAGGCGGCGGTATTGAGCACCCTTTGAAACATTGTATCTTGGGCTGTGCATCGATTATATGGGTCCGGGTCGGCTATTTGTCTCCGGGCAAGACTAGCGGTTATAGCGCTCGGAATGAGAAGAATCAAATACTCCCGATTTATGATGTGTGGTGGATTATGTTGGCGACACGATGGACATCAATACTTGGAATGGCGATCAGATAATTGGAATATTCTTTTTGGGGTACATCCTAGTCAAGGTAAGGGCTATATGATATCAATCTTGCGTTGATCCAAGCATGTTTTCAATGCGATCCGACCGCGTGTGTCTAACATTAGTCCACAACGTATGCCGTTGATGGCGATCAAAGCATAAAAAAAACTACCCCCACCCCCCCACCTTTCATGCATTCATGAGGAAACATAATACCTATCATATGCATTGTTTTATTGTAGCGTGTGTAGGGACGAAACGCCAATGGATTTAGTATAATACACGTTGCGGCTTATAACCAGCCTCCCAGGAATTAGCCCGGATCATTCCGAAATAACACTCATATTCACCACGGTATAAAACGGGAACGTATGGATGGAATTCTTTTTTCTTTTTTGCATCTTGACCGGAAGAAACTCAGTGTCAAATGGCCATGGTATTGTATCCATAGCTATAATATAGAATATAGTTATAGCTCTACAAACAAGGTGATGGACTCCATTAGTTTAATGCGTGGCAGTGTATAGGTGGGGCCCGAAAACAGCGCAGCACTCAAAGTGTTAAAACAAGTAATTTAAATAATAGAAGCCTACTTTGCTGGAACGATTCATTTCAAACGTATACAGTGCGTGTGTGTGCACTCGCGCGCTGAGGCTCGCTAAGCCTTTCTCCACGCATTATGTTTACCTCCGCCTGAGTAACGCCCCCCTGTTGATGATGGAGACGGCGGAACGTTGGTTCTGCTTAAATAGGTGTAAACGCGGGCTGGTTCTCCAGAGGGCACCAAGTTTCAGAGGCTCCAGTACGGAGCTGGAGCTAGAACCAGAGCCCTGCCGGTGTGAAAGGGCCTGATTGGCTCTGATCATCACCCTGACATTCTTATTCGCTGAATGACGGGGTAAACAAAGGCCATGTGCAACTGAGTTTGCTGTGTCGGAGCATCAACTTTCCGAATTGAAACGTTAAAAAAGCACAGCGTCTCAAAAAAACACATAATGTGTCGTGACAGGTGTGTAGTCAGCACATCAGCGCCTCTCCACGAAGCGTTTCAGCGCCATACAGCAGCAAACAGAAGAAGTGATGAGGTCGAAATGAAGATAACATTTAACACGGTTTATAATATCGCCAAAGTAGAGCTGCCATTTACAAAATTCAAGCCGCAGATCACCCTTATGAAGAAAAACAGATTAAACGTCAACCCAACGTACAGCAACGACACTGCCTGTGCCCATTTCATAGGGGTAATTGCAGACATTGAAAAAAAGACATCCCTTCAGATCGATGAGAACAGCTACATGGCCTTCATGATTGATGGAGTGTGAGCTCATGTACAGCCGCATATTGCGCAACGGGAGACTGATCAACATGTGAATTGGCCACATCAAGGTGGAGCACGCACATGCACAAGGTACAGCAATGTTATTATATAATAACTCCAGTTTAAGCAGAAATAAAACAAGCAACAAATCCATTTAATTTAATATTCAGATGTATCATAAATAATTGAACATGTATTTTATGTTCCGTTAAAGAGGGGTGGAGGTGGGGTCACATTTGAGCATTTAAAAATGTACTTGAAAGTAACGCAATAGTTACTCTCTGAAGTAACTAGTTACTTTTATAATTTGTAACCAAGTTAGTAATTTAGTAAATTTTTGGAAGAAGTAACTAGTAACTGTAACTAATTACTTTTTTAAAGTAACTTTCCCAACACTGATCACCACTAGGAGACAACACATTCAGAGAAGTAGCGTGTCTGTCACCACTATAGGAGACAACAACACACATTCACAGAAGTAGCGTGTATGTCACCACTAGGAGACAACAACACACATTCACAGAAGTAGCGTGTATGTCACCACTAGGAGACAACAACACACATTCACAGAAGTAACGTTGTGTCCCAGTGCTGAACAATTTCAGAGAGAACATTAGCCTTGTGACTCATCCTCCTCTAATAAATGAGAAAAGGTTCCACTACAAAGCACCATTACACTTTTTACATTAAACCTTTACCAGATTGAGGCATAACTGATTCATTATCTCTATGTGTCAGGATTGGGGGGGGGGGGGGGGGACTCAGATTCAGAGTTTTATTTGCCACATGGAAGTAATACCATCATACAGTTTTCATACAAAATCATAAATAACGTTCTACCATGGGCAAAAGGAGCAGGAAGAAGAAGAATTCTTATAGTTACCTGCCCCCTATTCCTAAACTAAACAAATATTACAACCTAATTTACACAAAATAATAATTCATACCATATACAAAGAAACAAACAATCCACAGATTAACTCATTGGACGCCAGAGGTCGCTGTGGGCATATGGACGTGTGTGCCAGCGCTGTAATGAAATGGGCGTACATGCCGGTGTTTGCAGTGCTGAAACTATATTAAATATTATAGCTATGGATCTAATGATATAGTCGATTGTCATTGAGTGCCATTCCTCGCCTGGATCAATAATCATTGTGAAATCAATGCTAGATTATTGGTATTATGTTTCATCATGCATGCATGAAAGGGGGGGGGGGTTCTATGCTTCGATCGTCACCAACGGCATACGTTACACAGTACATTACAGACACACGCTCCGATTGTGGGGAAATAATTATCGGATCAACGCAAGATTGATAACATATAGCCTTGTCTAATAATCCAATGATCTGATCGTCATTCCAAGTACTAATCGCGATCGTGTTTTCAACGTAATCCAGCATTGAACATGAACAGGGGGGTGACCCTTGTCGATGCATCCATTATAACCGCTTGTCTTGCCCGAGTATTTAGACCCCACCCGCATGCCGCAGCTCGGCCCACACACTAAGCCACATCGTTTCAAATGGAGTGCAATAGCGGCCGCAAGGCGTTAGGTGGCGGTATTGCACTTTTGCAATCTCAGACCCATCCCCAGTGATAACACACAGCTGCTGCATGTTTATGAATGGTAATAGCGAATAAAAGAAATAACGATTCAATAACGTATATATACGTGGTTGGCGTTATTCGATTGGTGGACAAATACATATATATGCGTGAACGGCGCAAAATGAGTTAAACAAGAACAAAATTATAATAATAATAATAAACAAGAAAAGAAAATCTCACTATTCAGATTCACATTTGAATTTCATACTGACTAAATATTTATTTTATATAATATTTTTTGAATTGACAAACACTATTATCCCTTAAGCTCGCTATGGAGATAATTCCACAACTGTACACCAATAACTGAAGGACACATCTGTTTAACTCAGAGCGCCACGCCCTTTCCCCATCTGCACTGGCTAGCGCCAGCTTTTCTTGACCATTTTCATGATATTTCACCATCTTTGCGGAGCTATTGTATATTCTATATTATAGCTATGGAGACAATAGTATGGCTCATTTGACAGACACTATTTCTAGTCCAACATGTAAAAAAGAGTTTGTTTCTACACACTGTAGTTTGTAGTTTATTACACGCTAAACATCGCCCATTTCCAAAATAATCCAGTCTTTTTCCATATATCGCGAGATAAGACGCACTATATGCAATAAGCACAAATCGTTCTGGCTGATCCCCTGAAACCCCAAATACTCCCACATCAAAGGTATATACCATGTACATACGTGTCTTCACAAAATTATCAAGGGGGGGGGGGGGGGGGGGGGTGATGGCGAAAATGTGATTGTTAGAAAAAGGTTGGTCTAGGTCCGGTAAAATAAGACACTGATCGTTACAGAAGCATGTTTCAGGTTCGGTAAAATAGACATAGAATATACCTTACCTTAGCCAGAAGGTACTCCAAAAAGAATAATTCCAATGATCCCATCGGCGATTGCGATTACTCGTTTATATGTAATTACTCGTATACGAGAAACTATAGGTTTTGAGGCGAGGAGATCTAGCGATTGCTCTGCAAGAGCTCCTCCCCCTCAGAGCGCGTCAGGAAAGAAAGGGAGCAGGACAGAGATAGTTTAGGTCAGACAATCAGAGTTCAAAGGGTAGGCGATACTGCCACCTGGTGAGATTCGATCGGCATTGCAATTCCAACATAGGCAAACGAGCCAGGGACACCTAGAGTGATCCGGCTGACCGTTTAGAATGGGGATCAAAGGAAAAATATCAAAGGATCTAAAAACAAGATATTACGTTTTTGGCGGTGAAACACAAGATATTACGTGTTGGGCCGTCAAAGAGTTAAGTGTGGTACGTGCAAACTGATGTTTAACATTTTATTTCCTCCTAATAAACTCACTTTCTAAATGAAAAATATTAAGTAACTTTTCTGGCTTAGGGCTTATTTCTTGCCCTAAACATAATTAACACCGTTAGAAACTTAACCATGTCTTCAAGTTTAATTATTCTAGAAACCTGTTCCACTCGACAGGGTCGGTACCGACCCCTTTTGACCTTATTAAATTATTATTATATTTTTATGAAGATGGAAAATAATTTGTGATTTTAAAATCAACCTTTTTCAAGTATTATTATCACTACTATGTCACAAATACATGTAGAATGTAAAACGTTAGGTTGGCAATAGTTTAGCAATAGGTTAAAAGTGTATTTATATCATTTTAAGTTTTTTATGTGCAATCGTTTTTTTGACCCGGAACCGGATATGGAAATGTTGAACCATAGGAATTGGAATCTTTTTGCGGCCATTTTGAAGAGGACATCGCTAGCTATCTGCCAGCGTTGGAATTTCTCCAATCTACACTTCCTGTGGTCCACTGGTGGTTCAAAGTTCAGCGTTCTGAATGAATCATATCAATAATTGTTATGATTCGCGATAATAAGCTACAAAAGGTAACGTTTTTGACAAATATTGAAATGCAGTCAGTTTCTCCACACTATTGTTAACATGTAGGAAGAATTAGATCTGAAATTAGTTTCAATATGGTTACACTGTGGGGGAAATAAAATATTACAGTCGATTACAGTAAATATCAGTATCTGTTATTATGCAAGCCTGGTGATACTATATCCAAATTGAACTCGGCCATTTGAAAGATACTATATGTATATATATATATAAATGTGCGAATTGGCTATAATAAGGTAATGTATAAGCATATATTCTATATTCTATAATAATATTTCAAATTGCATTGGTCCGGATGGGAGAATTCAGTACTGTATATACAGAACCTTCAATTTGATCATCTTCCCTTTATTAATTTCCTTAGATATTTTGTACACATGATCTCAAGAGGGTACTGAATGAGCTCAGTGGCAGTTCTTTAAGTTTGGTCATTATTATCATGGTTTTATTCACTGTCAAAGATGAAAAGAAAATTCATAATTAATATTTTCCTTTGTTTCATCACAATTTAAGCAAGCCTAGTAATAGACACAATATTTCTGACACTGAGAATACATTCATTGAGGTCCATAGATGTTCCTAGATACCAAGAATATGCAAATAGCCCTTGTAGAAGTGGAGCAATATTCCATTTACCTAGGTATACATTTTATGCAGATTTTCACCTGGGGTGGAACAGGTTAATAATATGTTTGTGTGTTCTCGATAATTCACTTTATGTGTGATTCTTACAGCCCTCTTCTGTAGTATATATAGTGGTTTTATATTAGTCCCATGAGTATTCCCCCATACTTCAACACAATAATAACTAGGACAAGGTGAGATGAGTGAACAGAGTGTTCTCATTGCCTCATACTTTAACACATCCTTTACTTTATTCATAACAAAAATACTCTTTGACTTCTTTTTTCATGTGCTATGTTAGATTTCCATGTTAGTTTATCATCCATAATTACACCAAGCAAACAAAATTCAGTAACTCTCAATATCAACTCCATCTATGGACAATACTATATTTTCATCTCGTTTTCAATTGCCAAAAATCATAAATTAATCTTTTTTTAGATTCAGTGATAGCTTATTTACATCAAACCATTTTAGATTTGTCATTTCATACACAATGTATTCAGCTAGTTCCTTTAAATTATTTCCAGAGCAAAAATTTTTTGGTATTATCAGCAAACAAGACAAACTGTAATAGTTTTGAAACATCACAAATATAATTAATGTAACTGAGGGGTTACAAAACCCTGACTGTATTAAAGATTGTGATAGATTAAACCACTGCTAGTTATGTACTTTAATTACTGGCCAGACAGTACATCAAATATAGATGGTGAACACCCACAAGAACACGGCATTGACACAGAAATACTATTGGAGGGTAATTTATTATTATTAGGCAACGTTAGGTTACAGAATGAGAATTAGGGTCGCGCTTGTACTGTATGGCGAAGAATATACGTAAAGTCAGTCAAGAGCATAAGTCACTAAGAATAGCAGGAATCCTACGATGGGTCTAAGCTGACGCCACCTGTTGTATAGTAGCAATTATATAGGGCAACACTGGTACCAACTGGAGACAATGGGTTCCCTCCGGGGTGTAAGGCCTGGAGGGTAGAGGAATGTTCGGGTACTCCGTCTGATTGAATGGGGAATAAAGAGACTCCAGGTGCTTGTAAACTCCCTTGATCAGCAGCAAAAGCAATAGTTGTAATCCAAAATGCTCGACAGCATTGATGACAGCTAGCCAGCCCCGTCCACGAGACAGGCCCGAGTTGTAATCCTCACGAGGTTGAATCCCAAACGATAGTGGAAATCAACGATGCTCTTCTCCGGTAGTCACGTCCCAAATCAATATAATCCAACCAGGAATGGTTCTGCAATCGCCGGCGCCGATTCTCCTGTGTACATGTCCAATGGTTCTCCGCCTAGGACTCCTCGGGTGTGGGCGACGTATTTAGGCCACACAGCCTGGTTAAGTGCACTAGCTAAAGACACGACGAACCGATGGGTAATGCTACACACGGAAGAACTGTGGCCGCACGATATACAATAAATGATCGACTATTTACTTCACATTAGATTAAGTCGAACTCAACGTTACTTCATTAAACTCTGACACTTTAACATTCTATTCGCACGCGGTTCTCAATGCTCTATCTAGACACAAGATTTCTCACTTCACTGCACGTTGACTCGTGGTGAAGGTGGGTAAGGGTACTGCTGTTTACACCTGCGCCAATATATATACTTAAGTGAATATCTAGTCCCAACCTCAGTCCTTGTCTCGTATTACTACGCTGACTCTGGGCATGTTCTGACATGCCTGCAGTTGTCTTTGAACTTGCCGTTGGGGGCTTGCGCGCTGGCGCCTGGGGGCGCTGTCCAATAGGAGAGCGAATATTACTCTGGTCTGAACGCAGGTAAAGGGATATTCCGTGTATATATATAAATAATATACAAAGTATTTCAAACGATAAATATATATATTCAGTTTAATCTGGCCCTTCACAACAGCCGCCTCCTAATTAGTCCGCACCTAATTAGTTAAAGGAAGACAGATTAATAGTCTAGTCAACTGCTCAATGTCTGTTGTGGGGAGTAGGGCAATCTACAAAGTCAGTGGGTCATGGTTGTCATCAGGGGAGTCAGGGAGCCTTGGCAATTCTATCAGCCTCGCCACGGGTCGGGTGTGACGGTGAGGCAGATCGGCCATCCTGGGTATACTGGGCTGTGCTCGCCACTGGCGACAGTCTGGTCGAGTCCGCTGGAAGCGACGTACTGCTTCTCTTCCGTTCAGTATCCAATAGCGACGTCGGATCTCAGCGAAGACTCTCTCTGCCCCAGTGTGGTGCACATCCTCGTCATATTTCTTTATGATGAGCTCAGTGACCTTGTGTCGGCTGTTGAGGACTATAGGAAACTTGACGTCATCCGTTAAGTCCGGGGCCCGTCTCAGACGACCACCCACCCTGATGAGGCCATGGGTGTCGCGCTCGGGGGCCAAGTGGAGCAGTCTGCTGTCTGACGGGACTGGCTTTGTTCCCTGCAGGCAGTCTAGCTCGTCGGGGAACGAGTCTCTTTGGGCTCCCTGTAGCAGAAGGAGTTCTGCCTCTTTGTAGTTAGCTGCGTTAATGTCGGTAGTGGGGGGAACCTCAGGGTGGTGCCACAGGAATGTCTTTAGCTGCGCACTCTCAAAGGTGAGGCAGTCGTCTATGTTAGGGTCAGTGGGGACTGGGGTGTGCGTCAACCCACAGAACATAGATTTCTTGATCTCTGCCTCCTCTTGACTAGCCTCCCGAGGGGTGGGGGTAGGCCACTCTTCCTCCGAGAGTTTGAGGAACTCAGGACCGTCACTGTAGATATTGTGACGTGTGAGGTCATCTAGGGACATCCCCCGCGTGATGACATCGGCTGGGCTCCGTTTCGTGTCCACGTACCTCCTGCACGCTGATCCTACTAGGTCTTGGATCTCTGTGATTCTGACTCCCACGAAGACCTTGTATCTACAAGAATCGGACTGGATCCATGTGAGTACGGTCATGGAGTCTGACCACAAGATTGTTCTTTGCACCGGGATGGTGAGTTCACGTTGGATTAACGTGGCGAGTTGTGCGCCTACCAGAGCTGCGCAGAGCTCTAGACGCGGGATCGATTGTTGCTTGCGGGGGGCTATCCTTGAGCGAGCCAGGATGAAGGCTGTGTGTATTTCTCCTCCCTCCTCTCGGGCCCGCAAGTAAGCCACCGAACCGTAGGCCACTTCTGAGGCGTCGCTGAAGACGTGCAGGTCCATCTGGCACGTCTCCAGCCGCACTGTGGGTGGGAAGTAGCTTCGGCGTATGTTCACATTTTGGAGCGAGTTGAGTTCTCTCTCCCACTCTCTCCAGGTGGAAGCGAGGTGGTCGGGTATGGGGTCGTCCCAGCCCTGTTCCTTGTCCCACAGCTCTCGTACAATCATTTTCGCCCGAGTGGTGTAAGGTAGGATACACCCCAGCTGGTTGTATTGCCTTGCGAGTGTTCTGTATACGCTCCGTCTGGTGGTCGGTAGAGGGGTCAACCTTCCCTGCTCTGTGGTCAGGGGTGTGTATTTGTAATGGAGCGAGTCTGTTTTGAAGCACCAGACCAGGCCCAATGTCATTTCCTGTGCTTCACCTGGGATGGTCGCCATCCAGGTCTCGCTGCTTGCTGCCTTTGTCTCTGGGGAGAGGCTGCAAAGTACTTGAGGGTCACTGCTGGCCCACTGCCGGAGATCAAAGCCGCCTTTGATCAGTGAGGCGCGGAGCTTGAGTAGGAGGGCTTCGGCTTCTTCTGGCGTCGAGACGCTTTGCAGACAGTTGTCCACGTAGAAACTCCTCTCTACACTTTGTCTGACCTCCTCGTCAGCTTCAGGGTCTTCTGTCACATGTTTTTGCAGTGCGAACGTAGCACAGCATGGGCTGCATGTGGTTCCGAAGGGGAGGACCTCCCATTGGTAGATGGATGGTTGCTCATCTTTGATCCTCTCTCTCCATAGGAACCGCAGCAAGGGCTTGTCCTCCTCCACTAGTCTCACCTGCAGGAACATCCCTTTGATGTCGCCGCTGATGGCCACCTTGTCTTGGCGGAAACGTAGTAGTACGCTGAGGAGAGAGGGGCCGAGTGTTGGGCCGGGCAAGAGTTCTTTATTCAGATTCTGTAGTCCGATCTGGTAGCTGCAGTTGAATACAATGCGATCCTTGCCGTTGTGGTGGACCTTGTGGTGGGGCACGTACCAAGATTCGATCGTCTGGTCGGCCTCTTGAATGTCAATTTTCTTTATGTGTCCCGCTGTGATCAGCTTGTCGATCTCAGCGCGGTACACAGTGGCTTGAGTGGGGTCTTTGGCTAGACGCCGCTCGGTGTTCAGTAGATATCGCTCTGTCGCTTCTTTTGAGACGTGGAGGGTGGGCATACCCTCTCGCCTCAAGAGTGGAGTTGCGTATCTCATCACTCCATTGACCTCGACTCTCTTTGTCCTCTGCTCGAGGAGGGTTATGGCATAAGTGTCTTCCTTTGAGCGAACGAGTTTCTTTTCATTCTTAAAGGGCATCGCGTCTAATGTCCATAGCCTCTCGACGTGCTGTAAGAGGGTGGTGTCTTCTTCGTTTATCCTCGAGTAGAGACAGCGAGTGGCTGTCGGTCGGTTGGAAGACCCGGAGAGGGGGCCTTGTAGTGTCCAACCCAGGCGGGTCTCGACCGCTGCTGGACAGCCTCTGGGCCCGATGTGGACCCGGTCCGTTGGGACGATGAGGTGTGCGTGGTCGGATCCTATGAGCAGGGTCGGGGTGGCGTCGTCGATGAGCGGTATAGGTAGTTGACGTAGGTGCACGTATTTTTCCATCAGCTTTGGGATGGGGTAGGTGTACTGTGACAGGCCTATGTCGTAGCTATGTCCTGTAGTCTCGCGAGAGGTGCAGAAATGGGATTTGACGTCAGAGGAGACGCTCCAGTCTGCGTTTGACTGCACAGACTGGAATGTGTTCCGCGACACAGATAACATTAATGTCTACACGGAGACAGTGCTGGACTATGTTTGTACTTTGGCGGAAGAAACAATCCCCACTACCAAAATGAGAGTTTACCCAAATCAAAAACCCTGGGTAGACAAATCCGTCCGTGAAGCTCTGAGAGAGCGCACCAAAGCATACAACGACGGCCTAGTGGCAGGCAACATGAATGACCACAAGGTGGCGCGATACAACGTAAGGAGGACAGTGTCAGAGGCCAAACGGCGCTACAGGGATAAAATTTAACTCCAGTTTGAACAAGCTGACTCTAGAGCTATGTGGCAGGGGCTCAAAACGATGACAGACTACAAAGGCGCCTCCCTCAAACTGAACAGTGACATCTCCTTAGCAAATGACCTCAATACCTTCTATGCGAGGTTTGATGCTGGTAATAACAACACCAGCTCACAAGCCACAGCAATGGGGGGGGGGGGGGGGGGGGGGTCGCCTGCTGATGGAGGCGCAGTGTTCAGGGTAACAGAGCATGAGGTGAGGCGGACCTTTAAAAAAGTGAATATCAGGAAGGCAGCAGGTCCGGACGGCATCCCCGGCCGCGTCCTAAAAGTCTGTGCCGACCAACTGGCCCCAGTATTCACTGACATATTTAACCTGTCCTTAGAACAGGCTGTCATCCCCACCTGCCTGAAGAAGTCCACTATTATCCCTGTACCCAAAAAATCCAAGCCTGCTTGCCTCAACGACTACCGCCCTGTAGCTCTCACCTCCATAGCCATGAAGTGCTTTGAGAAGCTAGTAAAGGGCTACATCTGCTCCTCCCTCCCCATCAACATGGACCCCCTGCAATTTGCATACCGCCCCAACAGGTCCACGGAGGACGCCATAGCCCATGTGCTGCACACAGCAGCATCACACCTGGACAAGAGGCAGGGGAACTATGTGAGAATGCTATTCATCGACTACAGCTCGGCATTCAATACCATAGTCCCCTCCATACTCATAGCCAAGCTCAGGGACCTGGGCTTGAACTATGACCTCTGCCAGTGGGTCTTGGACTTCCTGACTGGCAGACCCCAGGTGGTGAGAGCAGGCAACTGCACCTCCTCATCCATCACCCTCAACATAGGGGCCCCCCAGGGCTGTGTTCTGAGTCCCCTCCTCTACTCCCTGTACACACACGACTGTGTGGCTCAGCGGAGTAGCAATACAATCATCAAATTTGCTGACGACACAGTGGTGGTGGGCCTGATCTCTGCCAACGACGAGAGGGCCTACCTGGAAGAGGTCAAGGTCCTGGCGGGATGGTGCCAGGAAAACAGCCTCTCCCTGAACGTCAGCAAAACAAAGGAGATGATTGTGGACTTCAGGAGGTCGGGGGTCAAGGACTACAGCCCCCTCAGCATCGACGGGGCACCGGTTGAGAGAGTCAACAGCTTTAAGTACCTCGGAGCTTACATATCCGAGGACTTGACATGGACCACACACATTGACAGTGTTGTGAAGAAGGCACGACAACGCCTCTACTTCCTCAGGCGCCTAAGGAAGTTCCAAGTCAGTCAGAAGATCCTTAAGAACTTCTACTCATGTACAATAGAGAGCATCTTGACCGGCAACATCACCTCCTGGTTTGGGAATAGCACTGCACAAGACCGAAGCAGACTACAAAGAGTGACACGTTCAGCCGAACGCACAATTGGAGGGGGGCTCCCCACCCTCCAGAACATTTACAACAAGCGTTGCAAGGGCAAGGCTAAGAGAATCATTAAAGACTCCAGTCACCCGAACAACTGCCTCTTTGAACTGCTGCGGTCAGGCAAGCGATACCGGAGTCTCAAGGCGAGCACAGAAAGACTCAGAAGAAGCTTCTATCCCCAGGCCATCAGGCTGCTAAACGAACAATGAACACTACACAACAACAACCACCAAACGCACATAGCACACACATCCACACGCACACACTCACTTTAAACAAACACACTGTAGCACCCACTCCACACACTTTATAGCACACACCCACTTTAAACAAACACACTGTAGCACCCACTCCCCACACTTTATATTTATTGATGAAGGATTGCACTACAACTCGTACACCTTACTGTAAATTGTACCTAAATTGTACCTCATCCCATTTCTGCTTTGCACTATATAGTACTGTACATTAGTACACTGCATAGTATTGTATATTATATGGTAACTCAGAACATTGTACATATGTCTATACCGAACACTGTGACCTTTTTCTTCTTCTAAATTACATGCTATACTATGTTATTTGATACTATCTTGTCTAGCACAGTCTCTGGAGCGTAACAGTAAGAAGCATTTTGTATGAAAGTATTCTGTACTTCTGTATGACAACTATTAAAGAAACTTGAACTTGAACTTGGCTGGTGAAGGCGTTAGTGATGCTATACTGCTTCTCGGGCTGCCCGACCGCTGCTATCGTGAAGGAGACATTTTCACCCTTTATGGTCTTCAGGTCTCTTCTAATGGTACGGATTGTCATTGTTTCTTCGCTCCCCCGCAGACCCAGCCGGGCTGCGGCGGATGCGAGGAGGAGAGTCTTTTCTGACCCATCGTCTAGGACGGCGTAAGTGTCCATGACCTTGTCCTCGTAGCTTAATATCACTCGGACCACCTTCAAGAGCACTCGGGAGCTCCCGCTCTTCGCAGGGTCTATGTACATGACGTTCACTCTCGAGCTGCTTGGGGGTATGGGTTTCTTCTTGTTGCTGTCGTGTAGGACCTCCAAGTGGGCGCCGTCGCACTTGCTGCATCTTTTCTTTAAGCGGCACTCAGCTGCCATATGGCTGCGCGCGCAGCGGCGGTTGGCTTTGATCCACTGACTCACCTCGTCAGCGGTCAGCTTCTTGAAAGTGTCACATTGAGACAGCCAATGTTCCTTTTCACAGTACTGGCATACAATCTTCCACTTCCCCTTGGTCTGGGGGGTGCTGCGGCACTGACTTGGCCTGGTGCATGACGGTCACTGACCGGCGGTTATCGTTGGACCTCCGAGGTCCATCTCTTGGGCTAGATCCACTCCACACGAATGTGTCCAGTCGTAGGCTGCTAACTTCCCTTGCGAGGAAAGCGGCCAGGTCTAGGAGGGATGGCTCGGGGCCGTCGGGATCACGGTGGTCTCTCTGCCGCCGAAAACGCTCTTGGCGGGCTGGAGGGAGCTTCTCCAGTATTCGCTCCACATTAGAATTTGCATACATTTCATATCTCCCCTTCTCCTTTTGGGACCCCAGCATCCCTACTAGGGATTGTACCTTGATAGAGAGGTCATCCAGTGCTCTATTGTCTTTGGCTGGGGGGAGGCGGTCGATATCCCGTATTTCTTGGATCACGTAATCCCATATGCGTCCATAACGCTGGTCGAGGGCTACTAGAGCCGCGGAGTATGGGGTGCTTGAGTTGGAATATGCCAGTCCTATGTTATGCGCTCTGGGCACCTTGAGATGCTTGAGGAGGATATACCGAACGGCCCTTCCGCCGGGGTGCTGTTTTCAGGTCGAGTCCTTTTGACCTGTTGCCTGGATTGTGGGATCAACCTCTTTGGGGGTTGTCTCCCCGGTGCGCTGCCTGGTCCCGCTGTGGGGGGGTGTAGCCTCTTTGAGTGCTTCAGGGCGGCGTGCTGTAGGGGGGAAGGGCCTGCTCTTAGATGGGCCGTGTCCGATACGCTGGCGATGCGGGGGGTGGTGTCACTAGTGACCGCCTTGTGGGGTCTCGATGCTGCGGCGTCGTTGGCCTCACCAGGCCCCCTTTTTCCGGGGGGTCCTGACCCTTCCTGGGGCTGGGTCCTCCTTCGCACTCCGCTGCTATGGCCTTGCCACGGGGTTGGGTTCTTGACCTTGACCCCGTGATATTAGGGGTTGTAACGTTTTATTTTTTCTTCCCGTTCGTTCCCTAGTGGCATGTGGGTTGCGCGCCTGTGTAGTCGTGGGTTCTTCTGTGGGAAGGTAAGTCCCACGATCTGCTCACCCTGTGCGTTTGAGTTGCTAAACCCTCTTGGCACAGTCGGATCCGATTCCCTCCCGTCCTCCACTAGGGGGGTCCGGGGGCTTGGGTCCTCCCCGGTTCTGATGGTTGTGGGGTGCCTCAGTGGGTACATTTGTCGAGCTTCCGTTCTGCTCAGCTCCTGTGTTCCACTTGAGCGCAGAGCGCTCGCTATACTCATATAACATACGGTTATCCTATAACCATAGTTATATGAGTATAGCGAGCGCTCTGCGCTGGACTCACTGAGGACCCCGTGGTCTTCGCCTTTGGTGGTGAAAGACTTGGGAAGGACCTGTTAGTATGGCCACACCCGTGCTTATGTAGAGGAGCGGATGGGGGTGTGGCCAGGCGGATGGGTGTGTACATGTGGAGACATTTATTCAGTATTTAGACTGATATAGGATATGTTCCACTTGAGCGCAGAGCGCTCGCTATACTATAGGATATAGGATATATAGGATAACCGTATGTTATGCAGTGCGTGAGAACTTGAAAAGAAGTTTTCTGCTCTGCGCTCTGTTGCATACAGTATGTCTTGAGCTTGGTCACGTACCTCAATGTTACATATATCTTTTCAATTATTACTCACGTGGTTCCCTGTCTCCTCTCTTTTATACAGGGCAGGGTTGACAGGGGTGTTTTCCCTTGGACGCGTCATATGGGACCCATATCTGTGTCTTGGCCAGCTTCCTGCCGATCTCCCAGGCAGCTTGGAGGGAACGTTATCTGGGTTCTTGTTAGAATTACCATTGATATGTTTTGGGTCTCGTCGTGTACATAGTGCTGGCCCTGGGTGCTTCTGTGTGGAACCACGCATGGGCTTGCGCGCCTTGGTTGCTCATCATTGAAACAGCGTTTTTATGGGGAAACTAGGATGGAGTTTTGTCTCTTCCGAGCGCCAGTGTACTAGGTTAGTCTCGATGAATTCTCGTTCATCTCTGGGGGGAGATAACGGAATATATCAAAGCATTGGCGGAGGGGTCTCACGCTTTTGGGGTGGGCCACCGCGCGCAGTGCTTTATGTTCTGACCGTCTTGGTGGCGCCCTCTGTGATGTTTTGGATCGACACGCGTACCTACCCCCCTCTTAGGACTGGGGATGGTGGCGTGATTAGGACACAGGACTGGTTCTGGTCGCGCCGGACCAGGTCAGTTAACCCGTTGTCCGCCGGGGTGCAGATCTGCTGTTCTGTACCCTGAAGGACTTGTGCTTTTTTGGGGGGAAAATGCCGGGTTGGCCCGGGCGTTGCAGGGTTTGATGTTATGGAGGTGTTCATGGTTATGTCACTGCGTGTTATCCTTCACTATTGCTTGGTCCATATTGTGTTGTACCTTGCGCTGTGCTAAAGGAGCCTGGTCCTTCTCCATTCTTTTTTCGCCCCTCTCTTCTCCTGCTTGGCGGGGCTGGGAGGGGGCTGTCGAGGTGGTTCTTGTACCCCTCTGGCATCCCTGTGTACGTCCCGGTCTGCCGGGCCCAGGTCCGGACTCGTTCTCGTCGACCTGTTGGCCTGGGTTAACCCCTTCTTGAGAACTGAAACACTTGTACTGCTGTATAGCCGGTGTATACCCGCAGTTGTGTTTTGGAGTTTTTTCTTGGGGGGGTTATAAGAACAACCGCCTCCTGTTAGGTGGTGATTGGTTTCCAGGTGTGTTGGTAGCGGAGTCGACTCTCGGGTTAGGCTGGGCTTGACCCCGTCTGCCTGCGAGTGTGCCCCCGCACCTTTCATGACGTCTGCCAATTGTGTCAGCCTTCTCTGCCTCGGCCCCTCTACGGCCTTGCCACAGGGTTGGGTTCTTGACCTTGACCCCGCGATATTAGGGGTTGTAACAGGTTTTTTCTTCTTCCCGTTTGTTCCCTAGTGGCATGTGGGTTGCGCGCCTGTGTAGTCGTGGGTTCTTCTGTGGGAAGGTAAGTCCCGCGGTCTGCTCACCCTGTGCGTTGAGTTGCTAAACCCTCTTCGCACAGTAGGATCCGATTCCCTCCCGTCCTCCACTAGGGGGGTCCGGGGGCTCGGGTCCTCCCCGGTTCTGATGGTTGTGGGGTGCGTCAGCGGGTACATTTGTCGAGCTTCCGCTCTGCTCAGCTCCTGTGTTCCACTAGGCAGCGCAGAGCGTAAGCTATATGATATATAACATACGGTTATCCTATAACCATAGTTATATGAGTAATAGCGGCGCTCTGCACTGGACTCACTGAGGACCCCGTGGTCTTCGCCTTCGGTGGTGAAAGACTTGGGAAGGAGCTGTTAGTATGGCCACACCCCTGCTTATGTAGAGGAGTGGATGGGGGTGTGGCCAGGTGGATGGGTGTGTATATGTACATGTGGAGAAATGTATTCAGTAGTTAGACTGATATAGGATGTGTTCCACTAGGCAGCGCAGAGCGCCGCTATTACTCATATAACTATGGTTATAGGATAACCGTACGTTATGAAACGCAGGGAGAAATTACACAATGTTGGGTTTTCGCCGGAGGTTCACCAGCCCCTGGAATCTTCTCGGCACATCCTAACAGCGCATCGGGCCTTTCCTGGGGTTCCTCATCTCGTGACAGCGGATCAAGGGACATCGCGCGACGGTTAGCAGTCGAGCTACGTCGCGCACAGGTAGGCCTGCGTTGTCAGGCATTGATACTAGCATGAGTAATACTGCTGGTTGTCCCGTGAGACAACTATCCTAGTGCGGGCGGCTAATGCTAATGCTACAATGCTGGGTCTTCGTTCTTTGTTCCCCGCTGAGGGCTGTCTTTACTAAAAGGTCTTCCCTCCTCTTAACCATTCATGCTGACGGTCAATCGGTGTCTAATGTTGCGGGTTTAATGGGGGCTTGTTTCATGAGTGGATGGGCTGAGGCTCAGGGCTGGTGTGCTTTTTGTGAATCTATGAATTGTGTGCGGAACTGGTGTTTTCTCTGGTCTGCATCCCCTTAACAATTGTGTGTATGGGCTAGCCCATTCTGCAGTGTGTTAGTGGAGTTTTGGTTCATTTATTCATTTACCCCTTCATGGGTGCACACCGTTATACAGCGCTGAGAATGAACGCGTTCTCAATTACGTTCAGATATACTGTACAGTACGTTCAGTTCACGTTCGCCCAAAATAAGAACGCGTTCATGAACGATCGTTCATTGAACGCGTTCAGGTACATCACTGCCCAGTGTGATGTCAGCTTCCCCCGTATCAAACCGGCCCTTTCTGTCGGGGTCCCCCCTTGGGTGCGATTGCCTCGTTGGTAGTGTCAGAGTGCGATATCCCAGCTCCACGAGGCGCCCTGCTCGCGCGGTTGGTGAGTCCAGGGTTGGCAACGCACAGCGGGTGGGACCGGGCCGCCTATCTATGGTTCCTGGCGGACCAGCGCCAAGTGGCGGCGGGTGCGCTTGGGATTATCATCACATATGGCTACAGCAGTGCCATATGTCGAAGTGGATGGAGAGAATGCTGAGGCGGGGACTTGTGTTGCAATTTGCACAACCCCACCCTCCGTTTTCAGGTTTGGTACAGACCCTATTGTCAGGGTCAACGGCAGTGACAGCTCTGGCCGACGAGATCCAATCCAATCCAATGCCGCCTATTCTCAGTCCTTGCCCCACAATAGTGGAATGAACTACCCACCCCAGTTAGGACAGCCGAAACCCGTCCAATCTTCCGCCGTCGACTTAAGATGCACTTCTTCAGCCATTATCTGAAATAATAATATAAACTTTTTTTTTAATATTTTTTTTTTTAAATGACATAAACTCTAACCCTAACTAACCTTACTGTCAGGCACTTGTCCTAATAAACTAACCTACACTGTAACACGCAACACTTTGAACATTGTTACTCAGCTGATAGAGTTGTACCCTTCCTGATGACTTGTCGTACAGAACTTGTAAGTTGCTTTGGATAAAAGCGTCAGCTAAATGACTAAATGTAAATGTAAAATGTAATCTCTGTTGGCGAAGCAAGCCATTGTCGTGGTCCCAAAGGAGGACTGATACTGGACCTGTCCCATGGAAGGTTCAGAATGTTGACCGTCTCCCACCTGTTAGACGCTGTCAGGTGGGGGACTGGTTCACCTCCATAGACCTGTAGGATGCGTATTCGCATCCCGATCTTCCATCCTAGGGCTTACCTACGCTTCCTTTGCAGGGCTTAGCGTACGGGTACCAGAGGCTGCAGTTCGGCTACTCTCTGGCTCATCTTCACCAAGTGCGTGGAGACCATGCTAGGGCCTCTGCGTTGTCGGGGGTTACAAATTGTATTCTGCCCTGGACGACGTTCTGGTCCTTGGCCAGTCAGGGTAGATCGCCGGGTCTCGTACCAGGCAGGTGGTGTCTCACCAGCCTGGGTTTTGCTGTAGACTAGAAGTAGAGTTCCCCTCTTCCCAGTCAACGGGTGTACTTGGGCTTTTTCTAAGCTCAAGGTCTATATGGGCATCCCTCTCGGAGCGGCGGCGAGTGGTTGGTTCTCGGCGCGCTCGGGAGGTTCCGTCCTAGGACGGTTACGGCGCTGTCCGTGATGCGCCTGCTGCTGGGGTCCCTCTTGGCCTCCTCTTCATGAGGATACAGAGGTGTTTTTTTCCGGGCGGCGGTCGGGCTCTGGCTATGGGCGTTCTCCATCTGCTCTGCCTGAGGGCTCTCCATATCCCCGGCAGGGAGAATGTGAGTGCAGGTGTGATGTCGCGGGGCAGTCCTCACCCTGACGAGTGGGGACTACGTCCAGACATAGTCAGGCAGGTCTGGGACTGATTCCGTGGCCGTCGGGAGCGCGGGACTTGGTCCTGGTCGCGCCGGGGACCAGCTGTGTGGTCCCCGGCCCAGATTCAGCTCTTGGTGGCCCCGCCATGGCCTGTTCCGTGGTCACCACGGGCCCTCTCTCAGGCACGCAGAACTCTGTTCTGCCTCCTGTTCTGGGGCAGCCTCTAGGCTTGGCTGCTGACAGGGTGAATCTGGTGGGGATGCGTCTTGACTATTCTGTGGTTAACGCTATCCGGTACGCGCACGCTCTGTCCTCTACCGTGGCTTATGCTGGGGAGTGGCGTATGGTCGAGTGTGGGGGCAGAACATTGTTCAGCCACCCTCTCGTGGAACATTCCTGCTTGGCGCTCGGCGTCTCAAGCCTGTGGAACATTCTCTGTCTCAGAGTGGGACCTCCAACTGGTCCTGGGCTAGTTGTCGGAGGCCCTGTTTGAGCCTCTTGAGCAGGCGCCATTGGATCTGCTGTCTTTGAAGACGTGTTCTTTTTGGCCATCACCGCCGCTAAACGCGTGGGTGAGCTGTGTGCTCTCTCGGTGCGGCCTGAGTGCCTGTCTATTCGGCCGATAGCGGTGCAACTCTGAGGCCTAATCCAGTCTTCGTGCCAAAGAATATCCTGAGCTCTTTTGCTCCAGGGATATTGTGGTTCAGGCATTTGTCCGCCTCCTCACGCTGGTGAGTTGGAGGTGGGCCTTCACCTGTCGTGTCCTGTCCGTGCACTGGGGGTTTACCTCAGGACTCTGGCTCTCAGGGCTTCCGTTCAACTGTTTGTTTGTTACGGTGGCCCTTGCGCGGGTGAGGCACTGTCCAAGCAGCACCTGTCACATAGGGGCGTTGCCTTTTGCTGCACGTTGGCTGGACAGGTCCCCCCTCGGGCTGCTGCCCTGCTAGGGGGGGCCTCGGTGGAGGACATCTGTGCTGCGGCCTCCTGGTCCTCCCCGGGTCCCTTTGTTAAGTTTTACCTCGTGGACATGACTGGGGGTTCTGTCTCCCAGGTGGTTCTGAGGTCTGGGACCTCTCCTGCGTTGCGCCATTTGGTGGGCTAGCAGGGGTGTGTAGTTGTGTGCCACAGGGTGATGTGTCACACGTGGTCCCGCCTGTGCTGTGCGTTTTTCAGGGGTCTCTGGTTCCCCCTTTTTCGCATTTTGGTGGAGTTGACTGCCTCCCCCCCTTCATTAGGACGGGCGGGTGGACAGGACTCCCCTCCTCCCTGGTTGGGGCTTACAGGCCCTCAGGGGGGACACGCGTCTGCTCTGTCCCATATCTCATAATGGCAAAGAGCGAGACGCGATGGCCAGTATGATATATAACGAAAGGTTATCCTATAACCTAGTAGGGCTGACCCCTATTAGTCGATTAGTCGACTAATCGGTCGAAAGGAGCCGTAGTCGACTGGCCATCCTCTTAGTCGAATATATATAAAAAATATATATATATTTATAATTTTTTTTATCATTCATTCCATAAGAAAAGAGGCCTAGAAGCGTGGCTAACGCTAATGGCACGCATACCAGAGGATAACTGCCTACGAAAACAGGCACAGGGGCACTGAAAGAGGATTTCACCCATCTAAATGAACACACTAGACTAGACAAATATCAAGATGTATCCATCAGTGGACCAATTGCATGCTTTTGCAGAGGACAAGAAGCCTTCAGTCGACTCCTTCAGACATTAATCACCCCCCACAGTCCAAATGGAATGATAATTATATATAATTATAATTAAATTTAAAAAAAAAATTACCGATAGTCGGCTAACGGTAAATTTTGGCCAATCATAGTCGACCATCCAAATCCTTAGTCGGGGACAGCCCTATAACCTAGTTATATGAATACTGGCTGAGCGTCTCGCTCTTAGCGCCCTGAGGTCCCTTGGTTGGGTTTTCAGTGTTGGAAACTTTTTCCGAGGAAGGTAGAGTGTGACCATGTCCGGCGTCTTATAGCAGGACGCGAGGGCGTGGCCTGGTCACGTGCATGTGAGTGCAATTGTTTGTTCGTGAGCACAGTAGGTGCTAGGAGATAAGAGATATCTCATAATGGCAAAGAGCGAGACGCGCAGCCAGTATTCATATAACTAGGTTATAGGATAACCTTTCGTTCTACAGTCAGATAACACCTTACAGTTGGGAGGTTGTTCCTTGGTCCTTGGTTCAACAGTCCGATAACACCTTGCAATTGGGAGGATGTTCCTTTGTCCTTGGTTCGACAGTCAAATAACACCTTACAGTTGAGAGGATGTTACTTGTTCTACAGTCAGATAACACCTTACAGTTGAGAGGATGTTCCTTGGTTCTACAGATGGATAACACCTGGGCCCTCATTTATCAATAAGGTGTAGAAAGATCTAATTTCGTCCCTACGCACGGAATTTAGAATGTCTCTACGCACAGAAAAATTTGGATTTATCAAACGTGTACGCACACCTGCTGCGTGTTGATAAATACCACTTGTTCTTACACTCCTCGCTCGTGCACGACAAGTATTTGCATACAGAACCGCCCCCAATTAACCATTATGGTAACAGGCCTCCCCTTTAAATTCCACAAGGACAATTCCTGTCCGTGGAATGTTGGATAATGGCCAAAAGAACGAAGAAGCGGCTGGGCCAACAGATGGAAGGTAATAATTAGAGCCGGTAATAATTAGCATTTACCGGGCATTTAACGGCAGACTATTATCGCGCGATAAATTAATTGCTGCCGTTAATCTATTCTCAAAATTGGGTCTGGGAGCCTATTACATTAGCTGATGTATACCTGGTCGAATTACTCTGTGTGTGCGTAGAACTCCTGTGTGCGGAGACACGTTGTGGGTGTGTTTGTTTACACACTGCTACTACACTCGCGTCGCCAATAAACATAATAGTTTCAAGACATTGCGTCGGTCTGAGAGAAGAATCAAGCATCGGAAATACATTTGGACTGCAGTATTCTGTTGTGGATGGTTAAAACCTTTGTTTACATATTGTGGTGTGGATTAAAAGTTTTAAAACGTTTGTTTCTGGACCCGTTTTCTGCCTGGCTCAAATCAAGCTGGCAGGCTTGTTCGAAGTTGAACACAGCTACAACCTCCACTCCACCACAAGTCTCTGTAAGTAAGCTAGCTAATGGCTAATGCATCCTTACACTACTGGCAAGTATTTTCATATCTTAACCAACGTTGCAACTTGCAAGGCGCTTATAATGAAACGTTCCAATGGTGACATCAATTGTTCATCAATTCATTCAACCTAGCGTGCACTTATTTTCAACCTAGAACCTAAGCGTGCTCTCTCTCTCTCTCTCTCTCTCTCTCTCTCTCTCTCTCTCTCTCTCTCTCTCTCTCTCTCTCCCGGCAGGGAGGGAGGAAGGAAGGGGTGGGGAGTGAGGAAGAAAGGGCCAGAATGAGAGACAGAGAGCAAGAGACATACTAGGAGAGATATATTAGTGGAAACTGTCAAAATGATCAATATATATTTTTTAAAGTAACAAGTTACTTTTCACAGTAACGCATTACTTTGGGGTGTAAGTAACTAGTAAAGTAACTGAGTTACTATTTTTCAGTAACTAGCACAACACTGCGTAGAACACACATATTTTTAATACCTTCGGCAGACTTCAAATGAGCCATTTTAATCTCACCAGGATTGCAGATAGCTTAATCTAGATAATATTTTTTTTTATCTATGCCCACCTCTAGTAATAATATAATATAATATACACTTCAATTGTATAGCACCTTTCATACAGGAATTGTCACATCAGTAAAGAAGACGGGCATAGAAATTATTTCGTTATCAACGATTTTATTAGGGAACATGACAAACAATATTTTGATTTGTATTTGAAACAATATGTAACCGTATGGTTTCAAACCTTTCTAGCAAATAAATAAAACTTAATTAAATTGCCTATTCCACAGACAACTCGGCTGAGTTGCCCAGTCCCGTGGACACCCAGGAGGGGCAGGGAGCGTCCAGCAGACCCTCTTCGGCGCACCGGGAGCCAAGGGTCCTGACAGAGGATGTCCTGTCGAACCAAGAAGACACAACGCGTGTTATGGGAGAAATACGCGACAGGCTGACGGACTTGTGCACGGTGATGTCGGATATCAACGACTCCCTAAAGACCATTGCTGCCTGGGCAGCACAAAATACTAATAAAGACCGTTAACCACTGTTTGGCGTTGGTGTCATTAATAACCATGCTGGAATATTAATGCCTTTTTTAGTTTCGTTCTTTTAAAGTTTGATTAATACCTTGCATGGGTAGACTTACTTAAAACTGCTCTATGATCCTAGCTTGGGGGTTCCAGCAGCGGGATGCCATTTCTGATGGCTAGATTATGGAGCACACTGCAAGCCATGATGATGTGGCAAACCTTTTCAGGCCGGTACTGCAGCGTGCCCCCCGTGCCAGACAGGCAGAGCCAATTGCACACTCCACGGTGTCTCTTGTGCACAGGTGCGCCCGGTTGTAGATGCGCTCCTGTTGGGTGGTGGGGTTGGTCAGAGGAGTCATCAGCCAGGGCTTCAGTGGATAGCCCTGATCCCCTGCATTTAAGTGATATTTTAATTACAGATACCCCAGTAATAACATTACAATTTAATTAAATAAAATTAGGCCTGAGTTGTGCATTCCTCCCGGCCACCGGAAACGACTTATCAGCCAAATGCAACGATAAACCATGCTGCATCCATTCGGAAATACCTATTCCAAATGCTATTTATAGGGTTTCACAATAATTACACTAATGTCGCTATTTTACAATTATAATTAATTAGGGGTCATACCGAACACGTCGGTGTTGAAACTAATGCATGGAAGCTTGTCCCGTCTGTTGCAGTCTTCCTATTCTACCGCTTGGTGCCACGTACGCACGGTCGGAGCTGTGCGTAGATGTACGCACAATCTCAAGCACACATTCATATTGATCAATCCCACACATTGCTTAGAAATTATCGTACGCATGGTTTACGCACATCATTGATAAATGAGGGCCCTGGTTCTACAGTCAGATAACACCTTACAGTTGGGAGGTTGTTCCTTGGTTCTACAGTCGGTTAATAACTTACAGTTGGGGATTGTTCCTTGGTTCAACTGTCAGATAACACCTTACAGTTGGGTGGATGTTCCTTGGTTCTACAGTTAGATAACACCTTAACAGTTGGGAGGATGTTCCTTGGTTCTACAGTCAGATAACAACTTACAGTTGGGAGGATGTTCCTTGGTTCTACAGTCAGATAACACCTTACAGTTGGGAGAATGTTCCTTGGTTCTACAGTCAGATAACAACTTACAGTTGGGAGGATGTTCCTTGGTTCTACAGTCAGATAACACCTTACAGTTGGGAGAATGTTCCTTGGTTCTACAGTCAGATAACACCTTACAGTTGGGAGAATGTTCCTTGCACACTTGACTTTGTTTGCCTTGCACATCAGCCGCTCCAGTGGCTGGCATCAGCAGCAGGTTAAATCAAGCGTACCCCTTGCTGTGCTGGTGGGAAACAAGGCTTCTCTGAGCTTGTGCTGCTCTGCTCAGTCTGGCTGTCTGGGCAGGCTGCTGTTGGCTGCCGGCCCAATCTGGCTACGTGGACTCCAGTGTGCCAATGTTTGCACTAGGATTTTTTTTCCCAGCTTGCAGTGGCAGGCATGATTTCAGTTTGCCTCAAATAATTAGAATTCGTTTTTGTCTAGACATAGCTGTATGTTGCACAAGGTTATATATAACACCTCAATTTTGCATGATTACATTTTTGGACAGAAGTTTGACAACAAAGGTTTTCTGTCGTTATAGACATGCCTCACACAATAGACTGAGAGAGAGAGGGATAATAAAGGGATAAGCAGGCTACTAGTACTGTATGTGCTGGTGGTGAGAAAGTTGAGCTCTGTGGTTCTGGCATTACCGTCTGTCCATATACGCCAGTCTGAGTCAACAGTGTGCATGTGTATGTGTGTGTGGGGTGGGGGTGGAGTAAACCAGTGAATAAATGAATGAATGGAGCCTCTTAAATTAGGTTAATATTCATATTCACACCTGTTTGCCTACTGCCTTCACTGTCTACAACTGCCTTACACTGTAACCATAACTACCTCAAACTAATAGTCTATCCAAATAACTGTATGATAGCATGTACAATAATGCTGTATTTACTGTACATATATGTATCCACATGTGTCTGAATATACCTGCATATAATCCTTTTTACATACCTGTATATACTATATCTACATGTGTGTATATATCCCTTACCTACTTTTAATAGTTATACCGCTGGCCACTATGGCTTACTACCATAGTGTGTTTATACCTGTATCACTGTGCAATATAATACTATAACACTGTACATACCTTTGATTAGCATTATTACTCAGTAGTACTCATTTATATACTCCAATTTAGTCACTTGTATATTGCTATTGCACTATACTGTTACCTTTGCACTCTCGTTAGATGCCAACTTATTTTCGTTGTACTGTATTTGTGCTGTGTGATGACAATACATTTGAATCTAATCTAAGATAACATTTGGATGAGAGAATTCAACATAACATTTTACGGCTCGACAAAGTTGGTAATACATTGGGGCTCATGCCAATTTATCATAATCAAAACAACCAGCAACGAAAACTTGTTCATTGTCATGATAGGCGACAATAGGTCTGCGATCAAGCGGACAGAATAAAAATCCTCAACCTTGTCTTTGAACATGTTCCAGACCTTCTGTGTGGCAATATGGCTTCAGATAGTCAGCATTTATGTACAGGATAAAATAATAACCCCCATCCCCACATACACAACACATTAGCAACTATCTATCCTCTTTAGTTACCCGGTTCCAATTTGTTTCCCTTTTTGTGGAGAGGAATAACTCTTGCCGATTTCATTTCGCTTGGAAATGTTCCTGTGTGAATGGCTAGGTTGGTAATGTGAGCTACATATGGGGCAATGATTTCTGCAGCATCCTGCAAAAATTTACCAGGGATGTTGTCTAATCCAGTAGCCCTTGAGGTGTCAAGTTTTTTAAGCTTTTCCTGGACCTCCATCTCAGTCACTTTTCTAAAGGAAAAAGCATTTGCTTTAACCCCCTGATCTAGGTAGAATTTATGAACTTCACTCTCTATGTTGTTGCCGGGTTTAGCTGGTATCTTTTCCGATATAGTTTTTGCAATGGATGTAAAATAGTTATTCAGACAGTCTGCCACCTCTGATTTGTCTGCTGAAATTTTGTCTCCAATTTCTAAACTGATATTGCCCGATTTAGTCTTTAATTTCGTACTGTATCCTACCTCTTTAAGTGTCCTCCAGAGTTTCCTTGAGTTGTTCCTATACTATATTAAAAAAAAACTTCTTTGCCCCTTTAATCAAACTATTTACATAGTTTTTGTGTTTCTTTAAATCTAGGAAAGCCTGTTCTGACCTGGACTTCTTAAATTGTTTAAAAAGATTGTTCCTTATTTTAATAGCTTTTAAAATGTCATCATTAATCCAGGTGTTAATGATGCTGGAGTTACGGGAATATATGAGATCCAAGGAGTTGCCTGCTTTGTGGGTGGGAGGCATGGCAGTGGGAGTCAGGTCAAACGATTGTAGGAGGGAGACCACTGGGACAGACTGAGATGAGTCAGGCAGGTTGAAGTCGCCCAATAGAAGGAGAGGGGTACCATCTTCCGGTAAGGAGCTTAGAAGCATGTCCAGCTCAACTGTGAAGTGATCGAGGGGACTTGGAGGGCGATAGAGTGTAACAATGGTGAGATTGAAAGGATTAGAGACAGATACTGCATGATATTCGAGAGAGGAGAGTGACAGATCTGGGAGTGGTGTTAAGTTTGTAGCCCATGAAGGAGATGTCATGAGGCCAGTGCCTCCACAGTGATTGAAAATTGTATTAAAGGGGACATGTACTATAAATGTCATTTTTCAGTCTCTAGCATTGTATTATAGTAATAGGAGTTAGTATCAATGTGTTTTAGTCTCTAAATACCATATTGGCGGATTGCTCTGATTCAGCTCAGATAATTTCCTGCTCCAGTAAATTAGTCCATCCTGATTTGAAGGCCTGAGTCACGTCATTCAGGCTCTGGGTAGAAGACAGTGATGTGATTGGCTCTGTGGTTGTAGCTAATGCCCGCCCACTTCCTCATACTGCGAGGCAGATTGAAACCCGACACCTCTGCATACTCTGGAGGGAGAGAGAGAGAGAGAGATAGAGAGGGAGAGAGAGAGGGAGAGAGAGAGAGGGAGACAGAGAGAGAGAGGGAGGGAGCACTTGGGGGGGGGGGGGGGGGGACCTGCCGCGCCACACGGGAGAGGGGAGGAAGGGAGGCCCCCCCCCCACAAAACGAAAGGAAGAGACGGCCTGTCTTTTTTTTTCTCTCTCTCTCTCTCTCTCTCTCTCTCTCTCTCTCTCTCTCTCTCTCTCTCTCTCTCTCTCTCTCTCTCTCTCGCACCCCCCCCCTCTCTCTCTCTCTCTCTCTCTCTCTCTCTCTATCTCTCTCTGTCTACCAGTCGCAGACTGTGTGGACTGACTGTCACTCAAAGTGCTTATGGGCGGAGCCAGGCCATAACAGCCTGAAATCTTGGAGCTGAAAAATTATGGTTTTGAGTACTTGATTAGAAATATAAAACAATGCATTTTTTTGAAAAAAAAACCTTACAGATGTCTTCAATAGACTAACAGGAATTGTGTAAAGTTGCCCAAATAGTGCTAGGAATAGCAGTACATGTCCCCTTTAACTTGACAGACTGTGTTCTCCATGTTCTTAATGGCTTTATTTGTGATTCCTTCATGTCAACCCTACGCCTCCTTGGAATTAATTACTTAATCATAATTAAAATAAATATGACAATTCATTCAATCTTTATTTATACTCGATAATACACTGAGTAATTAAACTCATTTACAGTGCCGTCGAGATGTTACATACACAAGTGTCACAGTGTGTTCATAAATATAAAGACATCAGACAATCAGAATAATTGAGAGCACATTTTAAAATACATTAAAAAAATAAATAAAAAATCTTTTAAAAAGAATAAAATAGCTCAAAATTAAAACAGAGGTAATAATTTAAAAACAATTACATATTGTGGTGACCTGATTGGTCATTAAGGTTCTAAACCGACCCATAGACACTAGAGTCTCTAGTTTCAGTGTTTCCTGCAGGGTATTCCATGATGTAGGGGCAAAAAAGCCAAAAGCAGATCTACCAAGTTCAGTACAAACTCTAGGCACTCTGGATCGTGTACGACAGGGTCCAGTGGTCCATTCCAATAAAGAACTAATATAATTTGGACAATCTCTAATTATGGCTTTATAGATAAAAAGATTGCAATGCAACTTACCTCTCTCTGCCAGAGAGGCCCACCCGACCTTATTATATAGGATACAATGGTGAGTACCATAACTATCACCGGTGATAAATCTAATGGCTGAATGATAAACAGAGTCTAAGGGCTTAAGAGTGGAAGCCGCTGCATGTCTATAAATCACATCTCCATAATCCAAAACAGATAGGAACACTGCTTTAACAACTCTCTTTCTACTAATCATAGGGAAGTTGGCTCTATTTCTATACAAAAGGACAATCTTTTTCCGTAATTTACTGGCGAGAACGCCCACATGATATTTAAATGTAAGTCCTTCATCAATCCAAATACCAAGGTATTTGTATTCTGAAACTCTCTCGATATCAGAACTGTTCAGAGTCGATATATGCAAGTCACTAAACAATATTTTTGAATTGTTTTACTGGCATTAAGCACCAATTTTTTATATTAGTATGATAAGAAATTACACATTTGATGTTGGAAAAATAAATAATATGGATTCATCTAATCACAGGGCAGCTGGATTAACCATATCTGAACCAGCTATTTTGGACAAATGTATAATTACTTTAATTACTCAGATATTCAAACACAATTATGCAATTATTGTGAAATTATTGAAATTAATAATTCTTTAATGCCTTATGTGGAATTTGTATTTCTTATTTGTTACATATCTGTTTTATTGATTAATTATACATTTGAAAGAATGCAGGTTATAGCTAATATAAATAAAACAGATATTGAAATACACTATGTAGCTTATACACCAACACTGCAAATGACAGTGGATAAATCAATAAATAAGAACTAAAGCTAATCGTGTGGAAATAGACTGCATTAATATTCCATAAGTCTTGTGTGCGCCAGTATAGCCTACGTGTCTAATGAATGAACAGTATAGGCTTATATTATTCTAATTACTTGTTTCATTAGGATTTAGTAGATACTATATGCTCTGCCCTACGTACAGTAAGTACAGTACACATATTAAGGCCGCCGGAGTCGGGCGTACCATGAGCGGACTGCATGGTGGACTGTACTATGGTCTACGGGGCGGGCAGCGCAGTATCTGTGCTGCTGCTCCTAATAAAACAAGTCATTAGAATAATATAAGCCTATACTGCGTTCATTCATTACGCGTGTAGGCTATACAGTACTGCGCGCGCGCGTGTGTGTGCGCACGCTGAGGCAGGTGCACCACGAGCTGTATATGATGACAATACATTAATCTAATTTTGATTGGTCGCAAAGCGCTTCCACATATCGGCCACCATTTTCACACGCTGCATCGTCAGTTGCATTCTAATGAACTGGACCGGTGTGTCTAACTATTGACTTTTTGCGATTTCATCTGCACACTTCCCTATTGGCTGCCTTATAAGGAGCTTCGGACGGGGACGCGTGTTCATGTTTCAGAGCGGTGACATTCCTCATCGCGGCATCTCAGCTCAGATAGTTTGAGCCACTTAAGACATCTTCCCCACGCGTTGAGGACTCAGAGTGAACTTGTTGTAGATTCTGTCTCAGTCTGTTCCAAGATAAGTCTTCCAAGAGAACTCGGGAATGAGACCCATTGATATTTGATTAACATCCTAAAGTAGCCACCACGCATTGGAGGGCACGGTTCAAAATCAAAATGTATCAGAAGTTTTTTGCGGGAGGTTCACCCCTCACAGTGTAGGTATGTTTTCGAGGAAGAGAAAACAATGGATTTATTTATATGAAAATAACATAAAAATAAATAGACACACATGGAGGAAAACTAATTTTTTTATTTCAAGGGAAACATTTAACCTATTTGTATGATCATTTTCTAAGTTTGAATGCATTTCAACAAAATCCAGATGCCTTCTAGCCCTGACCCTCACAGAGCCTGGTTCTTTGAACTTGTTGGCGTGTCCTTTGATCTTCGTCATCAAATCCACAATAATGAGGCACATGTCACTCTACTTTACTAACCGCTGTGCTCTGCCCTACACTCCACATGGTGCACAAATAATCACCAGTCAGAAACAGTTAGCATGTTGTAGCTAGTTAGCAGCAGACTACTTAGCTTCTATGCTCTGTCTCCCTGACATTTATCTAGTAACTCTTTCTCTTGTAATCCTGATATCTCCTGGTAGCTCCTCTAATGGTAGAACGTTGTATGATGTGAGTTGTGACTGGTAAAGTACCTGCTTTCAAAATGGAAATGTTGCACAATAAACATGCTGCTAGTTTGTATAAACATGCTGCTAGTTGAGAGGTCCCTGTTTCTCTGCTCCTGTTTTCAAAAAGAAAATCTACTTTTTGGGGTGATAGTGGATCAGGAGGTAGAGCAGTCGTCTGGTAATCCGGAGGTTCCCACTTCGATTCCCGCTCCTTCCAGGCAGCGTGTCGAAGTGTCCTTGAGCAAGACACTTAACCCCTAATTGCTCCCGATGTGCAGGTTGGCACCTTTCATGGTTGTAAAGCCAATTGTAAAGCACTTTGGATAAAAGCGCTATATAAATGCAGCCATTTATTCTCTTTTTCAACTTAAAGTTGAACCTAAAATAATAACTAGTATAAACAAGTTAAATATTGTATGTATGTATAAATAATGTATACATTACAATAATTATTTACCCTATGCAAGCACACCGTTTTAGTCTGACATGATGATGCTCTTGTGTGACATCTAGTGGTTGAATGTTATCCACAGCACCTTTAAGTTTCACTTTTGGTTTTGGCTTTCCGGAAGTTGTAATGCATCAGACCCCCTTTGATTTGCAGGCAGTTAGCTTGTTAGTTTTGAGGAAGATAGACCAATCAATTGGAAGCACAAGGGGATTTCCACACACCTCCAGAACACTCTTTTTGTGTTCTAAAATAAATCACACAATGCTGATTTATTTTGCACATAAACTCAAACACGTCCGAAAACTAAACAGTTTTGCACACATTGATTTAGTTATTGAGAGCAAATTAGTTTGAATATGGCCACCAGTGATGTCATCAGGGACATTGAATCATTGTTTTGTGTTAATTATAAGACAAGGTATTACTATTTTTTCATCTACATAATTTCATGGAGTAATTAACACAATACAATCCCTGATGACATCACTGGTGGCCAGAGTTGTTGGATGTGTGTGAGATTATGTGCAAAATAAATCTAATTTAAAAAAAAAATTGTAAAGTGCCCCTTTAAGTAATGGTTGAATAAAATAATACCAATAAAGAAATTAAGAAATAAACCCAGCCACTGGTTGAATGACTTTGTGTTTCTAAGAGAGAATAGGGCAAAGTGACACAACCCCGTGGCTATCAGACCAGACCATGTACTGTTGATTCTGACTGGCACTTCCTGCTTACATAACTTCACTTCACACTCCAAAAGCCCTGCTGTCATTAGCCAGTTGCGACAGAGACAGCTAGCCTATATCACCAGGGTGTACCGGCTACCGTCCAGGAAGTTTGAACACTAGACTAATAATGGCTCGGTTGTCTCTCAGCTGAACTATGTGTGAAACAGATGCTGTTGATTAGCAGGGGGTAGTCTCTTTCGCTTCAATCAATTAAAATAGAAAATTACACTTAATTGACAAATTTCTTACATAAGGATACACATGACTATTGTATACTATTTGACTAGATGTAGCAGTTAGGACCGTCTACCCTTGCAGAGTGGTTTCCGGGTAGTTGCCGTATTAACGGTATCAACCAGTAGGGGCATTCGGGTTACAGCAGGTTACAGGGAGAAACAGCCGGTGCCGAGCGCTGTTAAATTGCTTGTTCTCAGCATGATATAATTAATACAAAATGTCCAATTTAACGAATTTTGTTTGCTCATAAAATGCTTAAAATGTTAAATATATGAATTCTGTTTTTGTCCTATCCACTATCCATTCAACTTAACGGAGCAATTTAATTTGGCAGTTTCTCCCCTCCTCCCCTCTCCTTTAATCAATACGATCAATGGATTCACGTCAACAATAAATAGTAAGACTGTTGTATACAATATTGTTTGTGTAATTTATCTGTACTTATCATACACATATCAGCTCTACCTGTTATTATAAAAGAGCTGCAAGCCCCTCGATTACGCAGCTCGAATGCGCTCTGCAGATCGAGTCAGTTTTCTCACGTTGCATATTACAATAAAGGATTTGAGCACTCTTTTAAACATGTAGCCTATTATTATTATATCATGTGGTCAGCCTTTGTTCTATTCATGCAAAAGTGTGTTAGGCTAAGCAATATTCCCGCGGGTTGGTCGTTTTAACGGACACAGACCCAGTATTTTGTCGAGTTTATTATAATTTATTTGGGATACAAAAGCCTCTGTTCCTTTCCTTCCTTTATTGCAGTGTTTCTCAAAGTGTGGGGCATGACCATGTTGACGTCATCGACCATGACATTTTGTCGATTTGCATATTCATGATCGACACATTATTGTTGTTATATTTCGTTATAGCTTACACTCTGCTCTATTGGAACTATCCCTTTAATCATATTCTATCATGAAAACTTTAACCACATGTACTGTACGCACCTGCCCACCTGCCTGACCACTCCCACATCCGCTCCTATATAAGCGGGGTCATGGCCATACTATCAGCTCCTTCCCTACTTTCACCACCGTGAAGTCCGTGTATAGCACCGCTTCAAGTTTAGTGCTTAAAGTAGTTAGTTAGTTACTTATAGGAGCTGTGTTGGCATTGTCTTTTTTTTCTCCCTCTCTCACTAATTTACGGGAGAAAGAAAGGATAATATCGTCACCACCGGAGAGTCTAGACTAGAGGATTATTCTGACCTCCACTGGCGCTTCGCATTTGTGGCGAGCGTTGTTGGCAGTTCCCCCGCCGGCGTTGTGCTCCAGCTGTGCAGCTGGATACTATGCCACAAGAGGCGGTCGGCTGAGAGAGCTGGCGGTCTCTCTAGGGCGGGTGGTGTCTTGCGACGCAGGCCTCAGGTGTGTCAGTTGTGCGGGGGCAGCTGCGCAGCTTGCGTCCCGCACAACAGCCGGCTCCAAGCGAGAATCCCTTCGTTGCCTCTCCATGGAGGGGATTCTTGTTTGATGCCCCACGACAACACAGTGCTCCTCCTCAGAGAGTTCGTAGCTTTGTTTTCCTGGGAGCCCCGATTCCGAGTCTAGGGTTCGAGTCCCGGGTCTCTGAAAAGGGATGCCCTCTGCCGCCGCGCTGGACGTAGCCCCACCTTTCAAGACGAAAGCTCCCGGTGCGAAGGATGTAAGCTTGGTGTTTTGTTAGAAGAATATCCCCAAGCTCAAGACGGCAGCAGCCCGCATAAAACGGAGCTTTGCTGCCGATGCCACTGTATCTCTGGTAACACCGTTCTGTGAGAGGGACGGGTGTTGTCTGCCCCGTTTTTTCTTAGTGGGCTGAAGAAGAGGCAGTCGGTTGTCTGAAGTGATCAGGCCTGCATCACTATTCCTCACATTACACAGCTTCAGTAGTAGCCGTTAGCTAAACAGTGGGCCCGTGAGAGCTAACCGTTAGCTTGCTGCTGCGTTAGCGGTAGCTATCGGTAGGCCGGTAAGAGCTAGCTGTTAGCCGGTAGCTGGCTGTTGGTCAGTGCCGACGGTGGGCCTATGAAGGCTAGCGTTAGCTTGGTGCTAACCGTCAGCCTGGAGTTAGCTGTTAGTTTGTGCTAACCGTTGGCATTAGCCGTGGGGAAGTAGCGGGCCCTGAGCACTCTGACTCTGCGTCATCTCTGGCAGAAGATGTCATCGGCCTGCACCATGGCCGGCCGCAGGATGTGGGCGAAACACCGGAGCGAGGCTCCAGTCGTTGCCACTTTTGGCCCCGCCAGCAAGAGGCCTAGTCAACATGGTGGACCAACCATTTGTTTTGCGGCCATTCATCCTGCGTCCGGGGGTCAGATAGGACATTACACTATGCCCCACTCTTCCTCCCCCCCCCCCCCCCCCCCCCCGAATGTTTTTGGTTAATAACAATGTTTTTGTTTAACAAAACGTGTGTTTACTTCACTGCATTTTGGGGGATACGACGTGTGCTATGTGAACTCACAGCTACAAATGCTGGGGGCGCCTTGGAGTTTGTGCAGTTTTCTCTGAATTTTCTATTGTGTATAATTTAGCAAAGCCTGTACTTCTAGCACTCGGCCAAGGGCTTATGTCCTTATAATAATAATAATAATAATAACTTTATTTGTATAGCACTTTTCATACAGAGGTTGCAGTTCAAAGTGCTTCACAACAGTAAAAAATACAGGCTCTCTACTTAAGACAGCGTTCTTTCTTACGTGAGTAAAGGTGAACTTGGGGTTTTATTGTATGATGAGAGTTGTGTGTTCATGTAATACGTTTAGGTAAACGTAGCATTGAGTCCACAACTGGTATGGGTGTTAGCTTACAGAGTTGTACATATGTGGCATATTAACCAAGGACCTCTTGAGTCCCTCTCTTTAATCTGATATTTTTTCTTTGCTTAAGGGTAATGATAAAAATAGCGGGTGGCAAGTTTTTCACACATAAGCCAGAGCCGTGAAATAAAACCTGTTTTTTACACAAACGAGG
Source organism: Notolepis coatsorum (assembly GCF_963971535.1). Taxonomy (NCBI): domain Eukaryota; kingdom Metazoa; phylum Chordata; class Actinopteri; order Aulopiformes; family Paralepididae; genus Notolepis; species Notolepis coatsorum. The sequence continues at coordinate 43,248,139 of NC_140184.1, read as the reverse complement.
TTATCGGCTGTGGCTGGCGTGCATGATGTAAAGCTTTTACTCCACAGGTAAGTATGTGCTTTCAGCTGGCGCGCCATGCAACTGGTGTCACGGCTCTGCTTTTTTATGGCGTCGTATCAGGGGTGAGATGGTGAGGTTGTGGATAAAATAAACCTCCCCCCGGATATAGTTATATCCTTTACGAAACTGATTGGCAGAGAGGTTGTGCCTTTCTACCGATCAGTCTCCCTGTCGAGGGTGTTCTCTCTCTCGTCACAGGGTGGGGGGGGGGGGTTTCCTGTCTCCCACACCAAATCAGGATAAGTGGGACACGGGATTCCCTCTGCCATTTGAAAACGCCACAAGCGTGTTTTCTTATTGGCCAAGAGACATGTCCGTGAGTTACAGGGCCTGTGCTGCAGACCGCTGTCATTGTAAAGGACAGGTGATGCAATGCAGTAGAGACAATTTGTTCTTCTGCTCTGCTCCCTACTAGTAGTGTATATTGGGTCAGAGCCTCCTCCTCAGGGAGTTTCAGAGCCTCCTCCTCAGGGAGTTTCAGAGCCTCCTCAGTGAGTTTCAGAACCTCCCTCTCAGTGAGAGAGCCTCCTCAGAGTTTCAGAGCCTTTCAGAGTCTTAGTCCAATTGTTACACAAACCTTTTTCAATTGTTTTACTCACGTTGTGGTCTCTCTGGGAAAATCGCTGTCTTCTCCCCTTACATAAAGAGCAGAATTGACACGGTTGTTATTCCCAGGCTTGTCGTATGTGAGCCCGTGTCTGTGTCTCTAGACCGGCTCCCTGCTGCTCGTCCCAGACAGCAAGGGGAAACGTTGTGAGGCTCTTTCTTGTTAGAAATTCGCCGTCACTGTTCTCGGGTTCTTTGCGAGCATATACGCTGTTTTATGAAATCAGCATATAGTCTTACGAGACCGATCAGCGCTGGCCCAGGGTGTTTTTTCAATGATTGGATATGCTTTGTGGGTCCGGCGCACCTTGGTTGCCCAACATCATAAAAACTGTGTTTTTTATGCGGTCGGCTGGGAAGGAGATTTTTGTCTCTACCGAGGGCCAGTGCACTCGGTTAGACTCGACGGCTCACGTACATCTCCGGGGGGAGATGACGGAGTAGATCAAAACATTGGCAGGGGGGTCTCACAACCGTTGGATGGGCCACCAGGAGTAGTGCGCTCGCATATTGACCGTCTTGGTGGCGCCCTCTGTGATGTTTTGGATCGACACGCGTACCTACACCCCTCTTAGGACTGGGGGCGGCGGCGTGACTAGGGCACGGGACTGGTCCTGGTCGCGCCGGACCGGATCAGTTTAACCCGTTGTCCGCCGGGGCGCAGACAGGTTCTGGTACCCCGAAGGACTCTGTGCTTTTCCGGGCGGGAAATGCCAGGTCGGGCCGGACGTCACAGGGGTTGATGTCATGAATGTGTGTGTCATATAGATGCCACTACGAGTTGCCCTTAACAGTGGCATGCATTGGTCCATACTGTGTTGTACCTTTTGCACAATGTTAGGGAGTTGGTCCTTCTCCATTTCTTTTCACCCCTCCCTCCCTGCTAAACCGGGGATGGGAGGGGGCTGTCGGGGAGGCTGCTTCTGTCAACTCCTCTATGCATCCCTGTGTAGGTCCCGGTCGGGCCTTGCCCTCAATGACCTGTTGACCTGGGTTAACCCTTTTTAAACCTTAAACGCTTGAACTGCATTGTATAGCCTGTGTATACGCGCAGTTATGTTTCTGGGGTTTCTTAGTGGGATTAAGGGAGCAACCACCTCCTGTTAAAGTAAAGGGGGGTGGTTGTCTCCCCGGTGTGTTGGTAGCAGAGTCGACTCTCGGGTTGAGGCCGGGCCTGACCCCGTCTGCCCGAGTATATGCCCCTGTATCTTTCATGACATCTGCCAATTGTGTCAAACTCTTTCTCTGAACCTCGACCCCGCGGGATTAATAAATTGGCGGGTCGGGGTTCGTGGAGATTGTGACATGGTGCACAGCATACCGAAACACCCTTTCCGCCGGGATACTGTTCTTACAGTAAGCCCCTTAGGCGCCTGTCTAGTCCACAGTGCTCCGGGCGCAGGTCGAGTTCTACTCTTGGGACCTGTCGGCCTGGATTGAGGGATCAACCTCCTTGGAGGGTTGTCTCCCCGGCGCGCCGGCTGGCCCCACGATATTGTGGGGGGGAAGCCTCCTTGGGAGCGCTTCGGAGCGACGTGCCAAGTTTAGGCCCTGTCCGATACGCTGGCAATGTGGGGGGTGGTGTCACCAGTGACCGTCTGGTGGGGTCTCGATGCCGTGGCCTCGTGGATGTGGCCTGCGGCTGGGACCTCCTCTGCGCCCCGCTGCTACGGCCTTGCCATGGGGTTGTTTTTTTTACCCCGACCCTGCAATGTTGGGGGGTGTGACGTTTTTTTTTTGCTTCACGTCCGTTCCCTGGTGGCGTGTGGGATGCGCGTCCGAGTAGTCGCGGGCCCTTCTAAACAAAGGTAAGTCCCACGGTCTGCTCACCCTGTGCGTTTGAGGCGCTAAGCCCTCTTCGCACAGTCGGGTCCGATCTCCCTCCCTTCCCTCGCTAGGGGGGGCGGGGGGGGGGGGCCCGGATCCTCCCCGCTATTCTGATGGTTGTAGGGGACCTCAGCGGGTACATCTGTCGAGCTTCCGCTCTGCTCAGCTCTTGTGTTCCAATAGAGCAGAGCGTAAGCTATAACGAAATATAACGAAGGTTATCCTATAACCCTAGTTATACGAGTAATAGCGAGCGCTCTGCTCTGACTCACTGAGGACCCCACGGTCTTCCGTTTCGGCAGTGAACGACTGGGGAAGGAGCTGATAGTATGGCCATGACCCCGCTTATATAGGATCGGATGTGGGAGTGGTCAGGCAGGTGGGCAGGTGCGTACACGTGGTGAAAGTTTTCATGATACAATATGATTAAAGGGATAGTTCCAATAGAGCAGAGCGCTCGCTATTACTCATATAACTAGGGTTATAGGATAACCTTCGTTACTTGTATGCCTTTTGCGGTGGAAATGGCAGACGTTCAGTCATAACATGTGTAACTTGTAATCTAACTACACTGTAAAAACTGGGATTGGGGTTAATTCATATTCATTAAATAATTATTAGTAACCTATACATAATAAAAACACTATGTGCCGTTTCAAATCGAATTGAGCTGAATTCAATGAATTTTAACCATTTATGAATTGCATTTTACACAGTTTAGTTCAATAAAATTAGCAATGAATCACTTATCTTAAACCATTATTCGTGATTCTGCCTAGAGCCAGGACTCGACAGTGTGCATTTCACTCGCATTTGATAACTTCCGTGTTTCACGTCAACTCCAGCTGGAAGGGAGGGGCTGAGCCCGATACCCCCACCTTAAATTTTAGAAGCTACGATAGCTCTTCAGCCGCAGAGGGCGAGTGACACTGACAGCAGACGGACGCTCGAGCTCCTAGCGGCGTCTTGACGGAGTTTGTGTGGTCACTGGTGGTTTTCAGCTTTCTTTCTGCTCTTTTGTGTTGTTTTGTTGGGTTTTTTGTTTTCTGGGCTTTGTTAGGAAACCGTGAGGAGAGAGACAGGATCATACGGTAGCGTAGCCTATGGCTACAGGGAAGGCTGGGGGGATTGAGGGAATTGAGGAAGGAGAAAAAGTGGGAAAGGCAGGTAGGAAGAGAGCACTTTCCTTAGACGGTGACCGGACAGCAGAGGGGGAAGGGGGGACTAAAATATTCAAAATGGGTAGTAGTGAAGGGTTTGTTGTTTTGTTTAAACTAAAAAGTCAGAAACCGGAGGAAACTGCTGGATTTAGAGCATTTAATCCAATAGTACTATCTAAAAGTTTGGAGGGACTGCTAAAAGGAGGCTTCGAGACTAAGATTTTGTCAAACGGCATATTGAGAGTTTGTTGCAAGAATAAGGAGCAATTCGATGTAGCTACGAAGGTGACAAAGGTGTTGAAGGTGGGTGTGGAGACAATTATCCCTAGAGAGAGACAGCTGGGGCTTAAAGGAGTGATTTATGGGGTTTATGGTGCATTGTCTAATGAGGAAATAAAGGATAATATCAAGGGAGGAAATGTCTTCATCTTCAGATTCAAGGCTAGGGAGGGAAGCTCAGCAGATGCACCAGTCCTGTTAACATTTGCAGACAGTTACCAGGGTGTTTATAGGAAGCATGTCGTATATACTGCGAGAATATATAAGACCTCCGCTGCGCTGTTACAAGTGCCAGAGGTTTGGTCATATTGCTGGAGTTTGCAGGGGGAAACGGAGGTGTGTTAAATGTGGCGAGGATCACGGTATTCAGGCTTGCAGAGCAGAGGTTCCTAAATGCTGTGGTAGCACTTTATAATAACACCCTGTTATAATACATTTATAAGGTATTTGTAGATAATGAACTAATCATGAACAAACCATTTATATACATTCATAAATGATTATTAAATCATCTATAACTATATTTGTATAACATTTACAAAGTATTTATAACGCATTAGTGGATAATGAACTAATCATGAACAAACCATTTATATACATTCATAAATGATTATTAAATCATTTATAACTATATTTGTATAACATTTACAGATTAGTTCTACATTATTTATAACTCATTATCAACATTGTTTGTACTTGATTTGTTCATCATTAAATAATGTTGTTTAATGTGTAGTAACACATTTGTAGATGCTTTGAAAAATGGATATGAAAAAACGACTATACTGTATCTCCATTTATTTTTCATGTTCAACAAATGATTTGTTAAGACATTCATAAAACATCTATAAATCATTTGCAGATGCTATTGTGGGGGCCAATCTGAAGTGAAGCCTATTCATCATTAACAAATGTCTAATACAGTTAATTATTTGTTTACTTTTTCATCACATGTTACAAATGTTGTAGACAGCTTTCGGATACACCCTTCTTTGTGACATCAAACAGTGACAGAATTAGGACACATTAGGAACAAATGTAACGTCAGCGCCCACCACATCAAGTACGTCTACACAACATATAAGAGTTGTACTTGTTTGTAGGTCAGAAATGGTGGAATAGATTTACCAACAAAAAAGGTGTTTAAACTGCTCATACCTTATTAAAAGCGTGGGGCAGGAGCAGCACGGATAACTTGGTTCTGCATGTATCGTGCTTCCATTCTGCGTTTCCGCGTTCGAGTTTTGCGCTCTGATTGGCCAGGTCATGTGACATGTGCGCCAATCGTGGGACAGCAAGTTCTGCGCCTATTTCCGGGTCTAACAGCCTGCAAACTTCCTGGCGTTCTATCGCCATGCTCTAAGACAAACTCTAACCTTAACCAACTTCGAAAGAGTGCCTAAGCTTAACCGTCGGAATCAGGGCAGGCGTTCTATCGCCATGCTCTAAGACAAACTCTAACCTTAACCTACTTCGAAAGAGCGCCTAAGCTTAACCAGTGTAGAAACTTGCGGTCCCATGATTGGGCGTACGCGTCACATGACCAGAAATTACCTGGCCAATCAGAGACGTGGAAACGCAGTTCTGTTGTAGAAGGCATTCAGGCGGCCAGGGTACTCCTGGGTCCTAGTGCCCCCATGTTACACTATATGTCATGCACATGTATTTTATATGTTAATACAATTGCATTTATCTTTAGTCCTTATTCTGTCACTGTTTGATGTCACAAAGAAGGGTGTATCCGAAAGCTGTCTACAACATTTGTAACATGTGATGAAAAAGTTAACAAATAATTAACTGTATTAGACATTTGTTAATGATGAATAGGCTTCACTTCAGATTGGCCCCCACAATAGCATCTGCAAATGATTTATAGATGTTTTATGAATGTCTTAACAAATCATTTGTTGAACATGAAAAATAAATGGAGATACAGTATAGTCGTTTTTTCATATCCATAACATTATTTAATGATGAACAAATCAAGTACAAACAATGTTGATAATGAGTTATAAATAATGTAGAACTAATCTGTAAATGTTATACAAATAGTTATAAATGATTTAATAATCATTTATGAATGTATATAAATGGTTTGTTCATGATTAGTTCATTATCTACAAATACCTTATAAATGTATTATAACAGGGTGTTATTATAAAGTGCTACCAATGCGGTAACTGTGGAGGGGATCATGTAGTAGCATTTCGTGGGTGTGAGCATGTTAACCAGGCCAAGCGAGTCCAAACTGTGAGGGATCAGAGCAAGGTGTCATATGCCGAGGCAGTTAAGAAAGTTACAAGTGAGAGAGAAAGGAGAAATATGGGGGTGAAGTTGAACAGTGTAGTGCAGCCTGTGCAGGGGAGTCAGCACTCTGATCTTATTCTGCCAGCTGCGTCTCAATCTGACATGTTGATAATTAACAAACATGCGTTTCTGGCTTTCATGGTGGAGGTGGTGGTGAGAGTAAAAAACAATAGCAGTAAGTCAGATGCCTGTAGTATGGTGGCTGAAGCAGCCGAGAGGTTTTTGGGTATAGTGGTACATGGTGGAGAAATTCATACTCTACTACAGGAAAAGGAGAATGAGAAGAAAAGTGGGGGTGATCAGCAGGCAGGCAGGAGTGGGCGGGGTTTGCTGCCAGTAGACAGGGATGGGGGTGTGAAGGAGAGAGAGGGGGAAAGTAGAATGGAGGAAAGTGATGGAGCTGATTAGAATATTGATGTTTTATATTCTTCAGTGGAATGCCCGGAGTCTGACTGCAAATGGACAGGAGTTAAAGAGATTTGTTGATGAATTTAAAGTTACGCCTGAGTTAATTTGCATTCAAGAGACGTGGTTAAAACCTTGCCTTGATTTTGTTATTCCAGGATATGAGTGTTTAAGAAAAGACAGAGTTGATAGAGCAGGTGGAGGGTGTGCAACTTCCATTAGAGCAGGGCTTCAGTACAGGGCACTGGACATAACATCTAATCTTGAGTGTGTGTCAGTGGAAGTTTGGAGTAGTCAGAGCCATAGTCCCATAACAGTGCTTAATTTATATAATCCTTGTAAAGACTTATTTTGTCAAATTTGATGAGATTATGGAGAAGGTGAGATGTCCTGTTATATGGGTCGGTGACTTTAATGCTCATAATCCGTTGTGGGGCAGTGATAGTAAGGACAGTAATGGAGTCGTGGTTGAGGAGATTTTGGATAAGCATGATTTAGTTATGATAAATGATGATAGACCGACTAGGTTTGATATCTTAAGGAATACCTGTAGTCATATAGATTTGTGTTTTGCCTCTTCAAATTTAGCCATAATTGTAGAGTGGGATGCGATGGACATTTATCCTATTTTTTGCAGATTTGGAAGGGATCTGAGAATAGAAGTTGAGGAGAGAGTGCCCAGGTATAATTTATTGCATGCTAATTGGGATGAATTCTTGGAGGCGGCCGGAAAGTTGATAAGAGAGATTGATTCTGAGGGGACTATAGACAGGTGGAATGCTTCTCTTAGTGAGATGATCCATAAGGCAGCGCAGGACACAATTCCTATGAAGAAGGATCCCAGAGCTAGAATGTTGGTCCCCTGGTGGAGTAAAGAGTGTGATGTAGCTGTAAGGAATAGGAATAAAGCATATAGGAAGGTGAGACATTATCCAGGGTTGTGTCATGCGGTAGAATATAAGAGGTTAAGGTGAGTAGCAAGAAGAGTTATTAAAACCTCTTAAGCTGCAAAGGCCCACATGTGGGCCCTTTTTAGGACGATTTGCCCACCGGCACTTTGGCAACCCCTACTGGCTCGGGTGTGCATATTTTGTAATACAATATAATATATCGAATTGAAGGGTTATTTGTTGCCTGTCGATAGCGACAAAATCCGACAAAATCCGTTCAGCGGTTCTCGAGTTACATGCCGGTATTTGAGGCTTGTGCAAAGTATACGGTATTGCGTAAAATACCACTCCAGACTCTTGGGGCTCTAGTTCTGTCAATCTAGATCCGATCTCGAAAATGATTATGGACGGTTGTAGCCAATGAGCGTGGCTTTCCAATGATACCCCAACTGGGGATGTATGAATCAGGGATCTGGTGAAAAACTAACGAGTGAAAACAGGAAGAGAAAAACAGCCGAATGAATTGAAGTCTATGAGAAAACTCAGTTTTTCTTTTGTACACAGTTTACCAAAATCACTCCTAATCACTCATTTCTGAATGGATCTTTATGAAATTTGGACATGTACTACATAACGCTTCAGGATATGGGTCCATGGGATTTATAAGCCATACCACCTTCTGAGGAAATACTACCTCTGGACTATTAACTACTACAGAAAAACTTGAGTAACACGTTTTTTACAACTCAAGTTCAGACCTATGTTACTCTATTACTTTAGCACAACACATTTATTTTCTTTCTGGAATCAGAAACTTCAGAATATCATCTTTCAAAAGAGACCAGACTCATGCATGTGCTATAAGTATAAAGTATGTTGTTTTGGTTTGCAAAAAAAGTATGCAGTCCTCAAAAATGTTAACTAAAAATGCCACTTTTGGGGGCGCAGGTTAACCGCTTAAAGATGCTAAAAAGAGTAGTTGGAGGAAGTTCTGTGAAACACTAGGCCCTGAGACTTCTGTAAGGCAGTTGTGGGCAGTTGTACACAGAATGTCAGGAATATATAAGAAAAGCTATATAAGAGAAACCAGTGATTCAAAAGGGTGGGGTAGAAGCAGTTACCAATAAAGAGAAGGCAGACATGCTGGTGGAGGCCTTTCAAGCAGTGCCTATTTCTGGGAGTTTGGGGGAGGAGAGAGGGAGAAAGAGGATTGAACTGTTGTCTCAAAATTAGTGGAAGTTGAGTTGGAGCTCAGAAAATGAAAATCCGATTAATTTGTACTTTACAAAGACGGTTTTCAACCTGTGGTACGCGTACCACTAATGGTACTTGGGCCCCCTGCTGGTGGTACTCGGAGGGATCCCTGGATTATCAATGTTTTTCAAAAATGTTATAAAACCAACTTTAAAATCTAAATACTACAATGAATGAAAATAAGCTTGAGATAATTGAAATTGTGGTTTAAAATAAGTTGTAAATTTATTTGGTTGTTTTTAGATTCAGAAACAAAATAAATGTTTGTTTCCATGACGTTGTTTCTGACGGACACTAGTACCTGTGGCGCAGGCACGATTAGCTAATGTTACAAGCAAGCTAGTGATGACTAGCCGAGGGATGTCGCAAAAGTGGCTCCAAACGGGAGATATTCGAAAGAGAATAGTGGAGGAGAATATTTTTTTAACCAGAAGATTTCTTCACAACAAAACGTGATTCAACCTGCTGTACAACCACATCCAAGCCTCGTATCGTGCCAGGTAAGTAACACTATACCAAGTGACTAGGGCTGTCCCCGACTAAGGATTTGGATAGTCGACTATGATTGGCCGAAATTAGCCGTTAGTAGACTATTAGTCGACTATGAAATATATATATTTTTTAATCATTCCATTTGGGCTGTGGGGGTGCTTAAAGGGGAACTATTTGTTTCACTATTTGGGCAATTTTACACAATTCCTGTGAGTTTATGGAACAAATCTGTACGTTTTTTTTTTTTTTTAATTCATTGTTTTGTATTTTTAATCAAGTACTCAAAAACAGCATTTTTCTACCTAAAAATTTTAAGCCGTTTTGAGGCTGGGCTCCGCCCATACTCGGAATGGGATGTGAGTGACAGAGCGAGAGCGAGAGCGAGAGAGAGAGAGAGAGAGAGAGAGTGAGAGAGAGAGAGAGAGAGAGAGAGAGAGAGAGAGAGAGACATTGACACGCAGGGGCCAATCGGTCTCTCTTAATGAGTAATACAGGTGGCTGGCAGTTGGCTACAAGCATAGATGCATAGCTGGCAGTTGGCTACAAGCATAGATGCATAGCTGGCAGTTGGCAGTTGGCTACAGGCATAGATGGCGCAGGCGTTATTATGCAGATGAGAAACCTCTGACGTCACAAATATGCAACATTTCAGATGACTCACTTGAGTGAGGGACAATATTGTGAGATGAGAATTGGAAGAATGCGCCAAATTGAGAATTAGAGACATAGATCCTATTAATATAAGCTTCTAGGCCTATTTTCTTTTGGAAAGAATGATTGAAAAAAATTTAAATGTAAAAAAGAAAATGTATAAAATATTTTTTAATTTTTTTGTATTCGACTAAGAGGTTGGCAGTCGACTACGGCTCCTTTCGATCGATTAGTCGACTATTTGACTAATAGGGGTCAGCCCTACAAGTGACTGAACACTCGTTTCTCAAAGCCTTCCGTCTCTTCTAAAATGTAAAACTGTTTTGTTGATTTACATCCACATCACTATTCATTCATCATTATGCTGTTACTGCTGTCGGATTAGACTTTATTTGATTGGACTCGGGAAAGAGTCGGGATTTAATGCAGGATATCGGCTATATTATGCAAAAAAATTATTTCAATTTAACACTATGATCGCCGGGGACGAGTTAAGATGTCATTCCTAGCCATGCTCATTCTGCCAAAGACGCCGTAACTCGTCTTTGATGTCAATATTTCAAAAATCTGTGACCGAAATCATATTTCCCCTCCGGAGCCCTGAGACACACTGCAAAGCTCCACTCAACTCTCTAGTGGTTCAAGAGCGCCATCTGGTGGCCGATCGGCAGATCGCCAACCGGAAATGAGCCTTTGAACCGGTAGTGCTCATCCATATGTGGTCCGGGCACTCGCTATCGTTAGAGAGACTCCGTCTTGACAGAGTGAACATCGATCGGTGCAAATAACTCGAAAAAACAACATGATTTGGACGTATATACTATTATACAACCTGGAAATGGATCGGGCATTTCTCCATCCCATAATAGACAAAATTCTGTTCCACGCTCATCTGCCAGCGGCGCGAGGAAGCCACGGTAAGATTCAGCGTTATATTCGTAACGTGTTCCATATAAACTGCTATGATGAACATATGACCCACTCTGGATGAATCATCTAACGCTGCCCACGGAATTATAAACGATCCCCCGCCCATCAGATGACATGTAGTAACTTCTAGAACCACGTCCAGTTGAATTTTTTTATCTCGCGCCGATTGCTATCAAACTGTATTTCATCATCAATATAATGCATTTGGAGCTATAAATCAAGTTCTGGAGAAAGCTGCAGAAAACGATAAAAACATACTTATACTTTAGACCATATTTTAGTATGAATATGTGAATGAAAAAGTTTAACGTTGCTACACCCTGAACAATACATATAGGACATTGAATGGGCCATAATAATGGCAATTTAGCAATAGAATTTAAAAAGTTATAGCCCTGCAAAGAAGGGGAACTTCTCCATAGACAAATAGAGCTGGCGAGGGATGGTAAATTATGAATTTAACCCATGGCGATCAAAGTGTTAACTAACCCGGCCGCAAATGACCCGAAAACAATACAAATATTTTAGTTTGACTCGCGACTCTGGATCAGCCCGCGCAAAATTTGTGTGTGTGTGAGAGAGAGGGGGAAGAGAGAGAGGGAGAGAGAAAGGGAAGGGGAGAGAGAAGGAGAGAAAGGGAAGGAGAGGGATAGATGCAGAGGGAGAGATGGAGAGGGAGAGACACAGTGGGGGAGAGAGAGAGAGAGCATCTGAGAGAGAGAGAGAGAGAGAGAGAGAGAGAGAGAGAGAGAGAGTGTGTGAGAGAGAGGGAGAGAGTGTGAGAGGGAGATAGTGTGTGTGTGAGAGAGAGGGAGAGAGTGTGTGACAGGAAGAGAGTGTGTGTGAGAGATAGAGAGTGTGTGAGAGAGAGATGGAGAGAGTGTTCATTCAGAGCGAGTGTTTGAATGAAGTACATTTGCTGAAATACAGTTGTTCTTAATTTTCTCACTTGCTATTGAAGAAAATCTGTGTTTTTCAATGTATGTAATGTATATATTAGGGGGAGATGACAGCATCTAACGGTGCTAGGTCAGAGAGGTGGATGTGCAGGGTGGTGGAGGCGGTGAGAGAGAATCACTGTATTTAGCAGCAGACTGAGATAGAGCTCAGGGCATGCCGAGGTTGCCATCGGCACATAACAACTGATAAGAAACAGCAGCAGGCAGAATGGTCAGAGGGAGTTTGACATTAATGAAACAGACGTTTTAATGTGTGTGAAGGGGTGAACAGCAGTTACCATGACAGCGCGTCACATGACAACCAGAAGAGGGGCGGGGCCTGTCATTAATGATGATGATGATTATTATAATTATCTTCCGCATATGGGTTAGATTTAGACACAAAGCTGACGCGAGCGGACGTGGATCAGAGACGTCCATCTCTCTCTCACCCTCGCCGGTGGGGGAGGGGAGATGACACATCATCATTAGCTTCGGCTAACGGGAGAAGGGTTTTGGCTAACGACAAGGCCTTAGCCACTATTGGACTGAACAGCAATACAATCTGATAACATCTGATCTGAGGCTTTTGTTTATGTGGAGCATTTTTACCTATTGTTAGGTTTTAGTGAGTTTTTCCTTACCTTCGCGTGGGGTATGTCTGGGAGTGCTTGCATTCTTTCATTTATTTGCATTTATTTTAAATTTGTTGGACCTTATGGTGTCCTTGTTCTGTTCTTGACTTATTGTTATGTTTTCTTCTTGACTTGTGTAAAGAAGACCTGTACGGCCCATGGGGACATTAACATGTGTTGTTGGGCCTTATAAATAAATTTGATTTGATTTGATTTGATTTATGTAATAAACAACATTTTTCAAGAAAGGTACTACGCTGTCCAGTGTCGAATACTTATGGTTACGGAGTTGCATTAAAGGGGAATGACAAAGATTGTACAGCCAGTATGAGAAGACGTCAAAGAAATAAACACAACGCAGAGTCAGCGGATGGAGAGGTGATAACACAAGCCAAACAGATGAAGAGGTGATACTGGCTGATTGTTCTCAATGGCCCTCGCATTGTATGAAAATTGTGTGGAAGAGTTTGCTAGTTCTAGTACCCCTTTCGTACATTGTGGCTGTGTCTGACAAAAGTTAACAATAAATAATGTTATTAGGAATAAATCTGCCTCCTGCGTGAACTGTGCATAGCTGAATAGAGTTAGACTGTATTTTAATGTTGGTCATATGGTGGTACTTGGAGAGCCAGCTACGCTCTCAAGTGGTACTTGGTGTAAAAATGTTGAGAACCACTTAGGGGATGCTATCCAAGCTGGTGCAAACACGACACCTGGAAGAGATGGGTTATCTTATGAATTATTTAAGAATTTGGATGATTTTGTAAAGTTAGAAATACTGTGTCTGTTTAATAATGTGTGGTTAGAAGGCTGCTTGCCAGAGGAGTGGAAGCATGCCGTCATCATTCCTATTTTGAAGCCAGGTAAAGTTGCGTCTGACCCAGGGTCATATCGACCCATAGCTTTGACATATGTACTCTGTAAAATTATGGAAAGGATGATTACTAATAGATTAGTTTACTTTTTAGAAAGTAAGGATCTTTATGTTGGATTTCAGAATGGGTTTAGAAATGGCAGGTCTACAATGGAATCAGTAGCCATTCTAGATCAGGACATTAGAAAGGCATTTGAGAATAAGGAAGTAGTGATAAGTGTATTTTTAGATATTGAGAAGGCGTATGATTCTTTGTGGAAGGAGGGGTGGCTTTTGAAATTGTATGATTTAGGAGTTAGAGGGAGAATGTTTAATTGGATAAAGGATTTCTTATTAGACAGGACGATTCAAGTATGTGTGGCGGGGCAAACCTCAAAAACTGTAAAAATTGAAAATGGCACCCCACAAGGAAGCGTGATTAGTCCAGTCCTCTTCGATGTTATGATTAATGACATTTTCAGTCAAATAGGAAGAGGGTTTGGCATAGGCGGCGGGTGAGCTGGACATTAGGGTAGGCTATAGATGGGATGGTACATGAGTGGAGCGTGCAAAATTTTCCCTTTTTCTTTTTTGCTTGCACGCAAACGGTGCTGTCCAGGTTCTGATGTCATACAATACACACACCCACGTCTACTAGGCTACTACAGCAAGCCCCACTCATTTCATATAGTGCAAATTAATTGTTCGAATGAAGGCATCCAATATGATTAACCATTGTCTTACCTTAATGCAACAAAAAAAATGCAATGTTTCGCGCATCAATGATCTTTTCTGCTTTAAGTTTGTTTGTGAGATCACTTACAATTTGAAGAGGACTCAGAGTTGACCGTCTCTCCTGGCGCATATTGTTGTTCTTCTTAGCCAGTTTCGGATGCGCCTCATTGGGAAAGACAGTTCACAAGTTGCGGTGCTGACGGCAATGAAGGAAACGTTTTCCGTAATTTGGATCTCATCATGCTTTGAAAACAATGTACATAGCTCTAAAAAGTTTCCACAGTTTGATTAACTCTGACTCAGTCTCATCATGCCCTCGTAGAGCAAGCCCTTGGCCTCAGGTGTGTTATGCCCAGGCGGCATGTAATTTGGAATGGAGTTCCAGGTCTTGGCAGCTCTCACGGAGAGGGCTGATTTGCTAAATGTACTTGTCCTTAATGGAAATTAGCGCTAGGATTCGAATAGACGCCACCCGGTACAACAGTTCTGAACCCGAATGCGGAACTGCAAGTTTGTTGGTAAAAGACTACACGTGAACCTGGAGGTGAAAAATCGGAAAGTGGGGGTGGGGCTAGAGTAGACCATGGAGGATTTTGAAGACCAGACTGGCATCGGTTAGTTTGATGATGCGGCGTGATTGGTTACTGCCTGAAGTCTGGAATGTTAACGGCCACCACACCTACTGCCATTGACACCTTGGTTGGCCGACCCTTGCATATTGTCATCACCGGGCTGCAGCACACAATATCGTAGCCTAGGCTTCCTATAATAATGCGCAGACTGGGTCGGCATTGCCTCCCCTGGCCTTATATACGCGCCGCCTATGCGGTTTGGGTTGTCTTTATTTGCAGATGATGGGACCATTTGGAAAAGAGGGAGGAATGTTGAGTACTGTTTAAAGCAGGTTCAAAGAGCTCTGGAGTAGAGGTTGGGGAGACAAGTGGGGTTTTAAAATCTCAGCCTCTAAGTCTAATTATATGATTTTTGGTTTTAAAAGGAAATTGCCTAGAGGTGGGCTGATCATGTATGGGTCTCCTCTAGAGAAAGTGAAGGTGTTTACATTTTTGGGAGTTTGGTTCGATGAAAGAATGAATTGGGCTGTTCATATAGAGAAAACCCTGGAAAAGTGTGAAAGAATAGTGAATGTGCTGAGAAACTTGGCTGGGAGTGGGTGGGGGGTGGATAGAGAGACCATGTGCTTGATATATCAGGCGATGATCAGGTCAGCAATTGATTATGGCTGTTTTGTGTACGGTTCTGCTGCCAAGTCAAATCTAGGAAAGCTGGATGTGCTACAGTGCAAGGCTCTGATAATCTGTTGCGGAGCTTTTAAGACCACCCCAACTCCATTGCCATTTTGGCTAGTTCCAGATCGAGATATTGAATTTAATTTCTTGATGGAGAAAGAGAAGGGGCGAGATTGTGGGAGAAATAGAGAAATTCCTTTTAGCCTCAGGGTCTCTGGAGGTTTATACTGATGGCTCTGTGGATCCAGAGAGTGGGAAGGCAGGATTTGGGTGGTGTGTGCCTCAGTTAGGGATCGGTAAGGGACAGAGAATCTCTGACGGCAGCTCTGTATTTGTAACAGAATTACTGGCCATTCTCTGGGCATTGTGGTGGGTGGAGGAAGTGGGACCAAGCCAGGTGATTACATGTTCCGACTTGGCCTGATCTCATTCATGAAATAGTATTAGTTTTATATAGGATTGAGAAGGCAGGATGTTCAGTGGAGTTTTGCTGGGTTCCAGGGCATGCTGGGATTGAGGGAAATGAGACAGCTGATTCCCTTGCCAAGCAGAGCCTGGAAAAGGAAGAAGTGATAAGTATTTCAATGGGAAGAGTTGAACTCAGAGAGAAGATCAAGAAAGGAGTTGAGGCTGAGTGGCAGGCTGAGTGGGAAAAGGGGACCAAGGGGAGGCACTATTTCTCTCTGCAGCCTCAGGTCAAAATCAACTTGGCCGGATATGGGTCTAGGAGCGATAGGGTCAAGGTATGTAGACTGAGGCTGGGACATTGTGGATTGAATAGTACCTTAATCATTGTGGGAAAACATCCAGATGGGCGGTGTGAGTGTGGAGAGCCTGAAACTATCAAGCATGTTTTTCTAGAATGTAACAGGTATAGGAAAGAAAGGGACATCTTTTATAAGAGGTTATCAGTATTAGGAGTTTCTTCTTTTTCTCTAAAATCTTTCTTTGGCCTGAATAATGAGAACCACCAGCTGATCACAGAGGCAGTGCTGACATTTCTGCATGAATCAGAGTTGTACCAGAGGATATAATGTTTTTAAATTTATTTTTTATTATTTTATTAAACACATTTTTAATCTAAAGCTAAAAAGTCAATATGATTCCCAGTTTTTCAGCATTTACCTACATGCGTGATTGATTGATTGATTTACATTTTATTAACAGATTGCAGAATGGGTACACTACAGTACAGCTCAATACACACAATTGGTAAGGTGTTACGTTCCAAGGGCCAGTCCTGGCTGGACCGGGCATGAGAATAACATTGGACAGTGCTCTCCTCCTGACATTGGCTCCCTACCTCCCTCTGGTGACCTAAGCCCGATGGTGCGGTCTGCCATTTTATGTTGGTTGCACATTATTGATTTGATTTCTAATATTCTGTTATCCTGGGCCATCCCTGTCTGTGTTTGATGTCACCCCCCTGTTGAGTTGTTGGGTGTCATTGCCTTAGTGTCTAGTTGTGTTTAGTGTGTCATTGCCTTTGTGTCTAGTTGTGTTTATGGTGTCTTTGCTTTTGTGTCTAGGTTGTGTTTGTGATTCTGTGTTTTGGCCAGGTGTTGATCATTGTTAATTAGTGTTGGTATTTAGGTGTCTGTTTGTCCTCATTTCCTTGTGGTGTCATTTCCTCCAGTACCCTGTGTTGTCCCCGTGTCGTGCCTGCCTTCCCCGTTGATGTCTAGTGAGTCCTTGCCTGTATACTCCTGTCGTTTTCTTGTTTTCCTTCGTTGTTGTTAGTAGTAGTGTCTTTTATTTGTATTGTATATTGGATCAGTAGTAAACACCCCTTCTTCAAGCATTGCTCCTCATCTCTGCCTCCGTTTCTTCTCCCTTGTCTGCAAACTGTGTTCTCACCTTCATTAGCACCCCAATCGTTACAGAATGACACCACCAGTCAAGAACGCAGCAGACAAGGTGGCCGATACCATGACGATCATCCGGAGCCTGGTGGATGGTGACGTGCAGCATTACTCACCTGCCAAGTGGGTGTTCCTGCTCCGGATGATCGACAAGGTCGCCACGGAGAGTCCGACACAGCGATGCGGGTTATGGCCGACCAAGTCGCTACCCTCATGGACACGGTTAGGTCGCTGGCTAAGGCAGCTAGTCAGCCGACTAGCATACAACTCACGGTCAGCCTAGCTCCTGAAGCTAACCGTGTGTCCCCAGCTAGCGCAGCTCCGCCCGTTAGCGCCGCTCCTGTAGCTAACCCGGCGTCCCCAGCTAGCGCAGCTCCGCCCGTTAGCGTCGCTCCTGTAGCTAACCGTGCGTCCCTAGCTAGCGCAGCTCGGCCCGTTAGCGCTGCTCCTGTAGCTAACCGTGCGTCCCCAGCTAGCGCAGCTCCGCCCGTTAGCGCCGCTCCCGTAGCTAACCGTGCGTCCCCAGCTAGCGCAGCTCCGCCCGTTAGCGCCGCTCCTGTAGCTAACCAGGCGTCTCCAGCTAGCACAGCTCTGCCTGTTAGCATTTCTCCTGTAGCTAACCAGGTGTTCCCAGCTAGCTCAATCCCCACTGCTATCCTAATCTCCAGGTTTACGATTAGCCTAGTACGTGAGACGGACCAGATGTCCCTAGCTAGCATTGTCCCTGCAGCTAGTCAGGTTTCCTCAGCTAGCAAGCCTCAGAAGGCTAGCAAGCCTAAGTAGGCTATCGTGACAGGAGCTTCTAGTCTTTCCCCGACAGCTAGCTTAGTCTCTGCAGCTAACCAGGCATCTATAGCTAACCCAGACCCTACTGTTAGCTTAGCCTCTGCAGCTAGCCAGGCCCTCCCAGCTGACACAGCCCCTACAGCTAGCTCAGGGCCCACTGTTGGCCTAGCCCCCGCAGCTCGCAGGCCTCAGAGTTCTGGCAAGTCTCTGAGGGCGGGCGGGGCTAGTGCCACCGACAAGGCTTCCACAGCTGATCCGGTCATCGCTGCCAGCCTGATTCCGGTCGGCATAGTCCCGGCTGTCACCGCTCCTCCTCCGGCTTCCACGCCCTGCCCAGCCTCTACGCCTGGTGCGGCCTCTACACTGGGTCCGGACTCCTCATCCCCGGATCCTACGCCACGCTTCGCCGCCGAGACCGGTCCGGTCTCCACGCCCTGCCCGGCCTCTACACCTGCTCCGGCTGCTACGCCGGCTCCCGGCTCCTCGACTGATCCTGGCTCCCCGTCTGGTCCAGCTCTACGCCGTGATCGGCGCCCTGGTCCTCGCCGTGGTCTTCGGCGTGGTCTTCGCCGTGGTCTTCGTCGTGGGCTGCGTTGGGTCCTACTCCGGGGGTCGTCGCCGCCGCACCTCCGTTCCGGCTCTCCTGAACCGGTCCCTAGTCCGGCGGCTGGAGGGTTCCTCGTCCGGGATCCTGCTCTAGGGTCCAGTTCCCCTTCCCAGGCTTCTGCACCTGTCCCCACCCCCCCTCGTCGGGTCTCTGTTCCCAGGTCCAGCCCCCCTCCCCGGGTCTCGGCGCCCGTCCCCACCCCCCCTCGTCGGGCCTCTGCTCCCAGCTCTGGCTTCCCTCTCCAGCTCCCTGTTTCTCTTCCTGCCTCCCCTCTCCGGCCCTGTACCCCCGTTTTCACCCCTCCTGGGTTTTTCGCTCAGCCTCCCGGCCCCTGGTCTCCGGGTCCTCTCCCTGGGTCCCCTCCAGGGTTCCGGCTTCCTCCCTCGCCTGGGTACGGACGTTGTTCTCGGGGGTCTGGAAGCCCCCCGTTGAGGGGGAGGTACTGTTACGTTCCAAGGGCCGGTCCTGGCTGGACCGGGCATGAGAATAACATTGGACAGTGCTCTCCTCCTGACATTGGCTCCCTACCTCCCTCTGGTGACCTAAGCCCGATGGTGCGGTCTGCCATTTTATGTTGGTTGCACATTATTGATTTGATTTCTAATATTCTGTTATCCTGGGCCATCCCTGTCTGTGTTTGATGTCACCCCCCTGTTGAGTTGTTGGGTGTCATTGCCTTAGTGTCTAGTTGTGTTTAGTGTGTCATTGCCTTTGTGTCTAGTTGTGTTTATGGTGTCTTTGCTTTTGTGTCTAGGTTGTGTTTGTGATTCTGTGTTTTGGCCAGGTGTTGATCATTGTTAATTAGTGTTGGTATTTAGGTGTCTGTTTGTCCTCATTTCCTTGTGGTGTCATTTCCTCCAGTGTCCCAGTGTCGTGCCTGCCTTCCCCGTTGATGTCTAGTGAGTCTTTGCCTGTATACTCCTGTCGTTTTCTTGTTTTCCTTCGTTGTTTTGTTAGTAGTAGTGTCTTATATTTGTATTGTATATTGGATCAGTAGTAAACACCCCTTCTTCAAGCATCGCTCCTCGTCTCTGCCTCCGTTCCTTCTCCCTTGTCTGCAAACTGTGTTCTCACCTTCATTAGCACCCCAATCGTTACAGGGATGCAGACCAGAGAAAGACTTTCATCTTGTTTACATCAGGGTCCCCCATTTTCAATTCATCATATGCATGTATACATTGTATGTAATGATAAACAATGTGATAGTAAAGGGCAGGTGTTTCAAGAAAATAAAGTAGCTATATTGAGTCAATAGATAAAAAGCAGTAATGGCATAGGTACTCACCCTACTCATGTATAGGCATCCACAGCATTTATAGACATAAATAAACTTCATGGCTCATCTTCTACTCTGGGTATTCAGTAGGTGGTGTCAAAGAGGCAACTACCCATGTGACCTGAGGATACTAGTAAGACATAATTCAGATTAATCGACTAATCAATAAAATAATCAACAGATTAATCGATAACAAAATAATTGTTGTTTTGACATCTGCGCGTTTCTCACGGCTAGGGCTGCAATGATGACATCAACCATGAAATTCATGACCGACGCATGGTATCGTTACTTAAGTCATAACATGCGCAACATGTCATTTAACTAGTGCACAATGAATGAATCACGTTCAAAATAACTTCTCTTAAACCACTGTTCGTGATTCTGCCTAAAGCCAGGACTAAACCGTGTGTGTTTCACTCGCATTGATGTCAACTCCAGCTGCAACAGTCTCTCATAATAGCCTGCTGCGGAGGGAAAGTACAGGGACAGACAATTATGTTTCCATGATTTTATTAAAACTCATAATAACACAAACTGGCTATAAATGGTTATCTCTGCAAACGACAGGATGATGCCAGTCTACTCCACTGCTCTATTTATAATCGATCCGTTCATGAATGCTTTGCTCGTTGCAAACAAAGTGGGCTTTCAGAATATTTCTTTATCATCAAATTCAGATGATAAATAAAACGCTTGTAGATTCATGATGACAAGCGGAACGGCGCAACTTGGGCAGTTTCTCCCCTCCTCCATTTTCAATTCATATATTTAAATCTAGGGTTTGTGAAATAATATTTCATGATGATCTTGTATCTTCATTTGGGAAATATTAGTAATCATTTTTGGAAAGTTGTGCTTCGATCAAAGATGTATCTCGGCTGCTCCCCTACATTCATTATCATAAGTTATGAATGTCAAATTGATATAAATATTTTTCATTTTGTGCTATGGCTTTCAAGACATATTTCTGAAGTGCTGTGGCTATCCTATCAACGCTGGGATCATAATTGGGATCATAAATCACAGCAGTGGTGAGCGGTGATAATAATAAGCTATAAATGCGTGCATGCCCAAGGCATTTGAAAATGACGAGAGAATTGACATATTAAAATTAGATTTTCAATAAATTATTAGTCATGTCAAGTAACATGAGCATTATTTACATTTAAACATGTCAGTTAAATGCTTGTTTCTCAATGTCTTCGATTATTTTATTTTCAAACGGCAACAGCGGTCTGGTTTTCTGACTAGCATTAACATTACCGCAACCTGCCACATCCATCTATCCTGCTAACAGCAGAACTGCCAAGCGTTCAGTTTACTGTACTTCACACATGCGCTCTGTGATTCCCAGTCGTAGTATGAAAGTATCTTCTGAGCGCGAGAGTTGGTGGGCAGAAAAGCTGGCTGTGAACTAGCTTATCCGGAAACACACATGCGCAACACTGCCATCTAGTAATAATAATAATAATAATAATAATAATAATAATAATAATAATAATAATAATAATAATAATACATCTATTTTATATAGCGCTTTTCCAGATGCTCAAAGACGCTTTGGGTGATACACAACTCTGTGGGTGGGTTTTGAGGGCTGATTTAAAAGATGTCAGGGTGTTTGCATCACGGATATGGCTGGGGAGGGCATTCCAGAGAGAGGGGGAAGCAGCAAAAGCCCTGTCGCCCCAGGTCCGGAGCCTGGTCGTGGGAGGTGTTATGAGGTTGGCATCAGCAGACCTAAGGCGACGGGTGGGCGTGTGATGGTGGAGGAGGTCGGACAGGTAGGGAGGGGCAAGGTTGTTGAGGGCTTTAAATGTGATGAGAAGTATTTTAAATTGTATCCTGTATTTGATCGGAAGCCAATGGAGGTCGTGGAGGGAAGGAATGATGTGATCAGAGTGACGGGTGGAGGTGAGCATGCGGGCAGCAGAGTTTTGGACATATTGGAGTTTATTGAGGATAGTGTTTGGTGAGCCGTAGAGGATGCTGTTACAGTAATCCAGTTTGATTAAATGAATGCATGAACCAGTGTTTCAGCAGCGGAGAGTGATAGGGAGGGGCGGAGACGAGCAATGTTCCGGAGGTGGTAGAAAGACGTTTTTGTTATGTGGTTCGCATGGGGGAGGAAAGAAAGGGTGGGGTCCAGGATGATGCCAAGGTTACGAACGTGAGTGGAGGGGGTGACAATGGAACCATCAATATTTAGGGAGAAATCCTGGGTGTGGCTGGTGAGGGTGTTTGGACTGATAATGATGATTTCTGATTTATTGAGAAAGTTATTTTGCATCCATGTTTTGATATCTGTGAGGCAGGTGGTGAGGGTGGAAAGAGTGGCTGGAGACTGTGATAGTCTTGGTAGTCTTGGAGAGGTAGAGCTGAGTGTTGTCTGCATAACAATGGAAGCGGAGGCCATGTTGGCGGAGAATCAAACCAAGTGGAAGGATTGTAGAGGATGAAGAGAAAGGACAGGGAGACAAGCCTTGAGTAGGATGGAGGGGATAGGGTCCAGGATGCAGGTTGAAGTTTTCATTGTAGTAGCTAGTTACTGTAAGTGGGCACTTGTCTCGTCTTGCTCCCGCCGGCGCCTCACACACTTTGTCAATATGAGCGACAATTCGCATTTCCATAGAATCGTTACGTTCTGTGCCATTTTCTCTGAGGAATTTTGAAGAGAAAAGGATTATTATTGCAAGAGGACGTTCAACTCCTGAACTTGTTGTCAGACAGCGGCGTTTGACTGGCCTGGGAATGATGTCGATTGAAAGAAGAATGCTGCACAGAATGAAGACATCCGACAGCTTTTATGACAAAGTCATTGCAGAATTCACAAAGAAGGATCAGAGGATGGACTTCATGTACAAATAAGGTAGGAAATTGCGCATATTTTTGAGCATTATTTTGTATCATGTTACATAGCATTTTTTTTAAAAACACGCTTATGACATCTCTTCCTAAACCGTAAGTCTGATTGCTACAACATTTTATTTTGATCATTACTGGAACAAGGCTTGTTAATTCATATCTAATAGCGCTTTGAAGATATTGACCAATGAACTTCAAAGGGTGTGGCTCAGCACATAAAGTCAACAATCCTTTGGCCAATCATCTCAAAACTAACAAGATATGTCTACATAAGTACCTGAAACCTACCCTGAAAGTTTCATTCAATTCAACTCATCTCTATGGGGTGCTAAAAATGACAACATCGGTGTGTCATAACACAAATTAGAATATAAATAGTTTTTGTCCAATCATTACACTAACACTGTTGAACCCTTGTAAAACTGTTTTGAAATCGCCAAACTGTTTTGAAATCGCCAAATCAGACTATACATCAAACACTTTTGTCCCATCATTACAAAACTTGCAGCATTCCGGGCCGGGGTTTTCACAATAAAATAACATCTGTCGTGGGCGGCTGGGTAGAGCAGTGGACTAAGCACTCGCCTACCACCCCAGAGACTCTAGGATTGAATCCAGCTGTCAGCGGTGCCTCCAGCTTGGTCAGTCGTCCCTACTAATGCCCCTTTTCCACTGCATGGTACCTACTCGACTCTACTCTACTCTACTCTGCCTTTTCGGTTTTTCATTGCCAAAAGTACCTGGTACCGGGTACTTTTTTAGTACCTGCTTTGTCGAGGTTCCAATCGAGTAGAAGCGATACCAGAAAAGTGATGTGAACCTCGCGTAGGATTTCATTATTTGTTTGCAGCAGGAACAAGTGCAATAAACAAAAAAGGATACATTCACTGTGTATTCTGCCTCATTTATTGATGAAACAAAACCAACATCAACACAATTTACCACCAAGAGCGGAGAGTTTAGTCTCACAAAAAGATAGCTGATTTGTTAAGCTTGTTGTTAGCTTACGTGCTAATGTGATTGCGTTTTACCATTATAAGAGTTAGCATTGTGGCTACTGGCTAGCGTACATAGTGTGATCAATTTCACTCGCTATTGATTGTTTGTACTAGTAACGTTAATGCTAGTAGAATAGACACAACGTGAGGTAATCATCATCATCCATTTTAAACTGGTTATTACCTAATGCTAACGTTAGTAGAATAGACACAAGAGGTAACGTTAGCAGAATAGACACGAGAGGTAACGTTAACGCTAGTAGAATAGACACGAGAGGTAATGTTAACGTTAGCAGAATAGACACGAGAGGTAACGTTAACGCTAGTAGAATAGACACGAGAGGTAACGTTAACGTTAGAAGAATAGACACAACGAGAGTCTGGTTAATGTTGTTATTGATTGATTGATTGAAACTGTGTTTACTCTGGACATAGTTATGCTCACAGAGCTCTCATGCTGTACACCAGCGGCCCTGCCTCCCCACACAGAGATGAAATGGAGTACTACCTGCAGTGGAAAACGAACGAAGTACCAGGTACCTAAAGCGAGTAGAGTAGAGTAGAGTAGGGTAGAGTCGAGTAGGTACTATGCAATGGAAAAGAGGCATAACACAATTGGCAGTGTTAGCGGGTGGGAAGCGGTGGGTTATGTGTCCTGGTCGTTGTAAACTGCGACTCCTACTGGTCGGTCGGGGGGGCCTATTCAGCCGGGAGGGGATCTGGGGGAAATAGTGTGACACGCGTTACGTTCCCCCATTGAAACTCCTTGCTGTCAGGTGAAAAGAAGCGGCTGGCAACGGGTGGAAGCATGTGGTAGTTCTACACCCTCCCCAGGCCGACAGTGGGGCAATGGGTGCAACGACCAGGAAGGGAATTGGCATAACGACTAAATTTGGATGCATGAAAAAATACAGAAAATAAATAACATCTTTCACTTCCTGTTTACTTAACCCCTTAACACATTCAGCGCCAGAACCCGACTATACTCCGATCGTTTTCATTGTTTTTTCTTTTATTCGATTTTAATATTCTTTACAGTCTCACGGACCTCGGTGTATCATTGGAACTCATTCTGAGACCTCGAGATTGCAATGCCTGCTAGGTGGCAGTATCGCCTACCCATTGAAACTTTATTTCACACTGTGTGTTACATTTTATATGGTCCGGGCGGAGAAATGTAAGTGAAAGGCTTCATTCGAGCCACTTGGAACACGTCCAGCACACTTTTTTTGTGTGCAGTTTGTCCCATTTCATGTCAGGGACCCGATGGACATCAATACTGGCAATCGCGATCAGACCATTGGAATATACCTCCTAGCAAAGGTAAGGACTATATAACATCAATCCTACTTTGATCCTACAATGATTTCACATCGATCACAACGATCATTATGTCACATACTCCAAAACGTATGCCGTTGCTGACGATCAGAGCATCACAAAATCACCCACCCACCCCTTTGATGCCTTCATAATGAAACATAATACCTATTATATACCTTTGATTTGGAAATAGTATCGTGTCCAGGCATGCAACGCAAACGACTTTCGCAAAATGCACATAACGCTCCATAACGCAGCTTCCAGGAATTATCCAGGATCACTCTTAAACTATA
Organism: Notolepis coatsorum; assembly: GCF_963971535.1. NCBI lineage: Eukaryota > Metazoa > Chordata > Actinopteri > Aulopiformes > Paralepididae > Notolepis > Notolepis coatsorum. The sequence continues at coordinate 43,222,857 of NC_140184.1, read as the reverse complement.
CAATATTCACCACGGGATAACACATAATAATAATAAAAATAATAATACATTTAATTTGTATTGCACTTTTAAAACATAGTTAAAAAATTAAATAAAAAAATTATTAGTAAAAAAATTTAATACAGAATAAAAACAAGATAAAAATAGAACATAGTTAAAAACATAGTATAAACAGAAAATTAAAGAAAACAGCACAAGAAAAAAAACAATAATATCACAAGAAACATTTTTTAAAGCTAACATAGGTTTTCAGGCCTGCTTTAAAAGAGTCCAGGCTCTGTGGTGCCCTCAGCTGGATGGGGAGGCTGTTCCACAGGCGTGGTGCAGCCGTGCAGAAGGCTCGGCCACCCATGGTGCAGAGCCGGGTATTGGGGATCCGAAGGAGCAGGCTACCTGCAGATCTGAAGTGGGGTTAAAGTGGGACGGAGTTTCGATATATTTTTTAGGTGATAGAATGAGGTCTTGCAGAGGTGTTTTATGTGGATGTTGAAGGTCAGGTGGGGGTCAAATCGAAGCCCCAGATTTGTGACTGAGGGGGAGAGGGGGATTACCTGGCCGTCAAAGGTGAGATGGGATATGGATGAAGACTGAACCTGGTGAGGGGTGCCAATGAGAAGCGCCTCAGCTTTTTTGCTGTTTAGTTGGAGGAAGTTGCTGTTCATCCATGCCTTTATCTCCTCAAGACAGGTGATGAGGCATGACAGAGCTGCAGAGGGGTTTGGGGCAGTTTTTATGTGGAGTTGTGTGTAATCGGCATAACAGTGGAAGGACATTCCATGTCTGCCGATGACACGACAGAGGGGGAGCATGTAGGTGATGAATAGGATGGGACCAAGAACCGACCCCTGCGGAACACCACAGGTGACATCGAGCAGCCTGGACTTGTGTCCTCCCAGTGAGACATATTCAGTCCTGCCTAAGAGGTAGGATGAGAAGTGATGGTGATCCTGCGTCAGCGGTCATTAGAAGGTCATTCGTCACCCTGAGCAGAGCTGTTTCCGTGCTGTGTGATGAGCGAAAGCCTGACTGGAACTTCTCAAACAGGGTGTTATTTTTAAGGTGGTCCTGGAGCTGGGAGGCAACTACCTTTTCCAAAACCTTGGACAGGAAGGCAAGGTTCGAAATTGGCCTGTAGTTGGCAAGAACCTCCGGGTCCAGGGTGGGCTTCTTTAGGAGGGGTCGGATGATGGCAACTTTGAGCGCAGATGGGATATGGCCAGTTTGAAGGAAGAGGTTAACAGCCTGGGTGATGATTGGGCTGATGCTGGGGATGTTTGACTTGAGCAGGGCAGTTGGAATGGGGTCCAGGGTGCAGGTGGATGGTTTCATTCCTCTGAGGGTTTTTTCAATGTGGCTCTGCTGAACCTCAGTGAAACATGGTAAGCTCTCAGGTGATGGGTTAGAGGCAGGGGGAAACAGAGAGGAAGAGCTGGGCATCAGAGAGCGGATGTTGTTTACTTTAGATCTGAAGAAATCTATAAAGTTATTACATCGCTCTTCTGTAGCTTCAGTGGATGAGGATGGTTGTGGCTTCAGTAGGTGATTTATGGTGGAAAAAGCTGCTTAGAGTTGCCAGTGTTTTTATTGATAAAAAAATTTAAATTTTTTTACATGTTGGATGAGAGATAGTGACTGTCAAATGAGCCATAGTATTGTCTCCATAGCTATAATATAGAATATAGATATAGCTCTGCAAACATCGTGACGCACCGTGAAAATGACCATCTTTAAAAGCGTGGCGCTTTAACAGCAGGGATGGGGATACACACTGGCGCTGAATGATTTAAGCCCGGTCGGCCCGACACCGGGCCGAGATTTATTTCACGTCATAAATAGATCAATCCAGTCCGTATTAATTAATGTGGCGTTTCTTTTTCAAATGTAGCCAAGAGTAAAGACCCTAACCCTATCAAAACAGCAGTCAAAGTACATCTTTTCAGCACTATGTTTGTTTACCAATGATTTTAAGTGTTATTAGCGAAATAGGAGTTCATAAAAATGTCAGTGCATTGCATCGGACACCAGATGAATTAGACGCAAGGAAATTACGCCGTCATGAAATTGTTGTAGTCCTAAGAAAGACGAGAACCACGGCTTTCGATGGACATCGAAATAACATAAAACTACACTACCCAGCTCACACCAGCCGCTGTCAAAGCTCAGCCGATGTGGGAAAAAATATTGATATTTGAAATATCTTTCTCACGGGTCGAACAAACGCCTATACTATCTAAGGAAGCTGAAGCAGGCTGGCCTGCCACGAAATCTCCTTGTCAACTTTTACCATTGTGCGGTTGAGAGTGTGCTGACCTACGATGTGTCTGTGTGGTTCTCCAGCTGTACAAAGGCAGAGCAAGAGGCTCTACAGAGGGTGGTGAAGGCGGCAGGCAGGATCGTCGGGACTCCTCTACCAAACATCACCTCCGTCTTCACCTCCCGCTGCCTCCACCGCTCCAAATGTATCATCAAGGACCAGTCGCACCCAGCACATCACCTCTTCCAACTCCTTCCCTCAGGAAGGAGATACCGGTCCATACATGCCAAGAGTACAAGATTTAAGAACAGCTTTTTCCCCCAAGCAGTTAGACTGTTAAATACTCATTGACTGTCCCCTCACGTGCACCATGCACTTACCACTGCACTTGATAATCTCTGATTACCACCCATTATGCACTTTATTATTTAAAATATTCTGTTATGTACAGTGTTATATGTGTTATGTGTTCATGTATGTATATATGTACTACGGTCTGTGGGAGCTCCCCTGAAATTTCGTTGTATACTGTGCAATGACAATTAAAAGTCTATTCTATTCTACCTTTCTGTGAACGTCTACAAAAAAAACGCATCGCAATCTGGTGAAAAATGGTGGAGCTATGGACATTATATAAAAGTAACTCTACTTACAGTAGATTCCATTCACTGTCTTTGCTGCCCTGTAACGGGCGCCTGGTGGTACTAAATACAGATTTATAGGCCTGATATTCTATATTCATATTTCAAATTGCATGTGTCCGGATGGCAAAATTCATTACTGTATCTACAAAACCCCCTGTAAATCATCTGCCCTTTATTAATTTGCTTAGATATTAGTACACTTGATCTTAAGGTGCTGAAGGAGCTCAGTGTAAATGTGTGGTCAATGTTAGCATGGTGTTATTCACTATCAAAAAGATTCAATAATAATAATAATACAAAATTATTAATATTCTGCTTTGGTTCATTCCAATTTACTCAAGCATAGTAACAGACACAATATTTCTGACACTGGGAATACATTCCCTGAGGTCCATAGATGTCCCTAGATACCAAGAACATGCAAATGGACCTTGTAGAAGTGGAGCAATCTTGCATTTACTTGGCTATGTACTTTTATGCAAATCTTCTGAAAATATGGCTAGGGTTTAAGAGGTTAATGTGGCGAGATCTGCTTTCATTGGTCTATGCTGCTGCCTGGTGGAGATTTGCACTCTACTGAGCGCACCTTTTTATTTTCCTGTATTTCCTAAAAGGCATGGGCTACCCCCTCCCCCAGAGGTTTTGATCAAATGTGGGATTTAATCTGTCCCATAGAAATGTAGGTAAATATTGGACCTTCTCTGACATGTTGGTAGGTGTTTTGAACATTCTGGGACTGAGTTGATGTTTCTCTGACTATATCCAGAGGCAAAAGAGTCTCGTTTGTGACTTGTCCAGTGATATTCCAGTGTTAAGGCTGGCATTCAACGGGGTAAATAGGAAACGGAGGCTGGCACGGAAAGTGTTAATGTGCCTGCGTAAAAGTCCCGTCCATTTAGTAGACAGATATTGTTCCATTTATTACATATTCTGAATGAGACAGTAGACACAGGAGTAATTAAGAATACTGTATATTTTCAAGTCATTAGATATATTCTGTATAAAAATCATTTCAGTAACATTGATCATTTCTACAAACATTGTTATTACATTGTGTTCTCTCAGCAGTGAGGTCTTATGCTGTGTTCCACTCAAAGTCGTAAGATGGAAATTCTCAGTTGGGAGGTCGCAATTACGACCTCAGTGCGTTCCAAGGGTCTGGCTCGGAAAAACCTATAGAGAAACATGGACGCCCTCAAGAGGCTGACGTTTGTTTGGCTGCTTTTTGAGCAAATGACAATGTATATGAAACTATGTGAATTGAACTATTGTAATGTTGAGAGTTGAAATGTGTGTTTCGCCATAATAACATGATGCCAGAGAACTGCATCGAGAAAAACTCTGAGTTGAGAAATCATACCCAGCTTTCCTACTTGGAATTTCTTCTTGAAGGGCCGTCCATTGCATTTCTCCTAGTAGGAAGTTGGAATTTCAGACTTTCCGACATTTCTGGGACACAACATTACAGTGTAGAAATGCAGTAACAAGACAGACAGAAAGAAATACACAACCGGTATAATCATCGGCTTAGAAAGCGTTGACATGTCTGGCACATTAGCAGATAACCAACCAGTTGATTAGTAACAGATATATATATTTTTTAGCAGTTTGAAAGAAGATTGTTCATTAATATCTTAGAATTCTTAAGGTTCAAGCTAAATGTAAGAGGGAGAATGACAGAGAGAGAGAGAGAGAGAGAGAGAGAGAGACAGAGAGAAGGCCAGCCACTATGGTCGTTTCCATTTCATGTTAGTACCGTATCGTTTAGGGACTATGTTAATGCAGCACTGAAACTGTCACCTGTCTATTATTATTATTATAATTATTATTAGGGGTTTACATTTTCATCTGTTCTACAGTCTTCTATATTATTGTCTCACACCCTGTATCTCTGTTGCCTAATGGTATTGGTCTAAGCTACTCCTCTCTTTAGATTTTGTTGCTTTTGCTTCAATTTAGTCCAGCTGCACAGAGTAAACCAAGTTTAAAATTTTACAGTGAATACAAATAAAATTCACATAAAAATGTATTTACAATCCTCAACACAGCTGGATTATCTTAAATCTTAAATTGAAACAATGATTTGTATTCATTAATTCTTACAGGAATAGGACTAATGTGTGTGTGAGTGAGTGATAGGCCTATCTAACGTGGTTTTACTCACATTCAACATTTCCAGGTAAAATAATTGTTAAAATATCTTGTTCCGAGGGTTAAATAGACAAAGTTGAGTGCTAAAATGTGTAGCGAGTTGTAGCTAGCCACTCATAACAACAAAATGAGCGCCTTCAAGGGATGGAATGGTTAGCTGTCAAGCTAGCATGTTGTTACGTTCAAAGGCTGTTAAATAAAAGTGCATTTTGAATGGCAGGCGTACACGCATGGGAAATAACTATGTGTTTGTGTGTGTTGGACTTGCAGTAGGATATAGTTTCTGCATAATAGGCCTACTAGTTTTGGCTTAGTAACATGGCTAGCTGAATACCATCTTGTTTCCCTGTAAGCATTCTGTTTAATAATTTGTGATATCTGTGAATTTAGAGTTACATGGAGTGATTGGTCAGTATCTTATGTAGCTAACACTGCTTTTGTCATCTTAGAGAATGAAACTCATATTCATTATATAGTTTGCTATTTTACATAACTGCCTTTTATCCCTTTAAGACAACATTTTGAATCTTCAGCCTTCACAGGCGATGATGGGTAACAGTTTGAAGCATGATGGGTAGGCAGGCTAATATTTGTGTAGCGCAAATTCCACTAAATGTAAGCTTTTAGGCGTATTTTGGCTTTTGTATCACAGGTATGCAAAATACCCTCATAGAGGGTGACTAAAAATCAGGCCTGACCCTACATGAACCCGTGTATGCTTTGTCTGACCAACCTGAGCCTGGACCGCGGCAGCAGTTTTGGACCAGCGCCTGACACGAACCCTGGCGGGTCAGGTTCAGCCATCGGCGTATTTAGACCACTATCAGTAGGGCACGTGCCCTACTGATGATCATCTGATAGGTCTGTACAGATTAAAAAAAAAATAAAAAAATCTTCTTTTTTACAAATGTTTTTTATTTCCCCTTTTTTAACATGATCAAATGATCATTTAACATGATCAAATAATTATTATAATATTTTTTACTTCACTTTGAAATATTATAGTGAAATATTTTGCAATGTTGTCGCATTTATCTTGTTGAAATCCTCCAACAGGCAATTTTTTGTAAGTTGACTGGTTTGCACACCAATAATACAGTGCAATAATAGAATAGTAGAATAGATAGTAAAAGTATGCAATAGAATGGCCAGAGTAAAATAGTGCTACAGTACAATCAACAGCGGGGTGTATTAGAAGGCTATGGTGAAGAGGTACGTTTTTAGCTTATTTCTGAAAATATTAAGAGATCTAGCTTCCCTAATGTCCATAGGTAGTGTGTTCCATAACTTTGGTGCATAGTTAGCAAAGGCTGCATCCCCGATTTTCTTTAGACTGTGGCTTGGAACCTTCAATAGTAGATGATCGCAATGTTTATACTTTGTATATAAGGAGGAGGACCTTGAAATCAATTCTAAATGTTACCGGAAGCCAGTGTAGGTTATTTACTTGTAACTTTTGGTTTGATCCAAGGAGTAAGTTGCCCCATATTGCTCTGTAACATTTCTCTTTTTGTTATAGGACCGACTAGTAAGATTTCAGTTTTGCCCTCATTTAATTTTAGGAAGTTGCTCGTCATCCATTTGTTTATTGCTAAGAGACAGGCGGAAATGGAGTTTATAGCTGTGTGATAATTTGGTTCAGCGGAGATGTACAATTGTGTGTAATCTGCGTAACTATGGAAACATACATTGTGCTTTCTAATGATGTCTCCTCAATGTTCAATGTTCAATGCAATGTTCAATGCAAGTAAAGCACTTTAAACTAGTATGACTAAATGCTTTCTTGACTATATATATAGTAACTGTTCCAAAATGCATAGATTTCTATGTATTTTAGGGGTTTGGGGGGCTAGCTCTTTTTAATATAAATGTCAGATTGTTTTATTTATTTCATAGATTTCTATGCATTTCAGGAGTTTGGGGGGCTGGCTCCCCCAAATAATTAAATAACATAACCCTAACCTAACCCTAAAACCGAAATAAAGTTTAAAAAAAATTGTTACAAAATCCACCCATTTTCGCCCACAAACCGGCCAAAACCGGCCAAATTGTTTTTCGCGGTCGCGCTACACGCTCCCGCTTCATAGTTTTTGGTGCCCTTCTGTGCCCTACTGAAGTGCTGGGTCTAGATACGCCCCTGGGTTCAGCCCAATCGGGTTTAGGCAGATAATCAAAGCTCTAGTATGGAGCATGGCCAGCCCAGGCTCATTCCATCCGAGCCTGACCCGAGTCCGAACCACAGCAGCAGTTTTAGGCCAGTGGATCGGGATCGGGCCCAATCGGGTTTGGGCAGAGAATCAAAGTTCTAATTCCAAGTCCTCCGGTCCCAACCAGGGAAAGAGATGGAGTTGACGTCTCTTCTCTATAAGGAATAAAAGCATGGAATCCCTACGGTAGGTGGTCAAAATTGCCTTTCTACATTGCCTGTATAGCCTGCATGCATAATCGCAGTGTTTAAAATGCTGATCTTCACCTGCCTGGCTGTGGTGTGAGGTGTCTAGTAACAGAGACTGGTGCAAATCACTTTCACTATAATTTTAGATGTTGATTTTCTTCATAACTGAAATACTAAAAGATCCTTATGCTCTTATGTATGGCTCATGTAGTCCATCACTGATTAGAGAATTAACTTTACCCACGTATTGTTGTTTGAACTCAGATTATGCATTCATTCAATTGTATGAACTGTGAATTGACCTCAACCAGCTAATAACATTGGAGGTCTAACGGTCTGTCATTTCATTCCCTCCTGGCAATTAGCATTTCTTCTGAATCTTCTAATCTGAATCCTACATCACCGAACGTTTACCCTCATCAATGGATGAATTCTAACCCAGCATAAAACAACCAGTGCATACTTCACTGCTAAAACTAAAAAGAAAAAGTTATTTAGCCTTTCTTCTAACAGTCATTTAGCCTTTCTTTTCCTGTTTGGCACTACTGAACATGTTGTGACTGATAGGTACACACACATCTAGGTAAGGTGCTGGGTTGGATAAGTCACAGTAAGAGAGAGTAAAAACAGAGTTCAACATTATTCATACAGTACATACACTCCAGTCAGAGTTGACTGAAACTCTTTTAGTCAAGTAGTCCCATTTATCTGAGGGTTTTCCCCATACTGAATGATTTATTTCCTGGTCAGTGACAAGCAGATCTCTGGCATAATAAAATTCACCAAAAAACTAGATTTGGGATTTGGTCCTTCTGCATCATTACTTTCATTTGCAGAAGGACAATAATGTGGGAAACAAAATCTTTCAGATTTATCATTAAATGGACTGTTTGGTTACTCAACCAAATCCCATGACTATTAGTTGACAAAGAATTACCTTAGTCACGGACTGCCATAGTTTTGGTTAGAGAGTTAAATAGTTGGAATGTGTGATTTCACATATTCCAGTATTAAAGTGAAATGATTGAAGTGAAAAAAATAAGACAAAAAACATTTGGCCAAGTTTCTATGACAATAACACTGACCCATCCTCTTCTTATTATTCTAGGACTATGCAACATCATAATGTCCAAACTCTTAAAAAAAAATTACAAAAAAATGCATGGATTTGGAAGACATTTTGTAGTTTTGGGATATGTGTGAGATTATGGGTATAATAAATCTGCTTTGTTCCTTTAAATCATATCAATATAACTTTATCATTAATGCATGAATATGATACATGAACCAGTTTGCTCTGTTCCTGCTCTACAACATGCGCAACATTATGAAGATATGTACATGGGTAATTACACAGGTAATTACACAAAGTTGCAAATGCAACTACCACCAACTACCACTAACTATAAGCAAGGTACTGAATCCACATATGCTCACAGTGGAGCTGCTCAGTTAATGTCCCTGTCCCCTCTGCAACCCATACTGCAGTTCCATTGCCTCAAAAGGTTGCCCACAAATCATGACCCTTTGGATCCCCTTAGAATGCAATAAATCCATTCAGATTGAATCAGGTCAAAATAATTCATTCATTAAAGTAAGTAAGTATAAGTAAGTATAAGTAAGTAAGTAAGTAAGTAAGTAAGTAAGTAAGTAAGTAAGTAAGTAAGTAAGTAAGTAAGTAAGTAAGTAAGTAAGTAAGTAAGTAAGTAAGTAAGTAAGTAAGTAAGTAAGTAAGTAAGTAAGTAAGTAAGTAAGTAAGTAAGTAAGTAAGTATATTTGCCAGTAGTGTAGTTGAAGCAAAACTATTCACACTAACTCACCACAACTGAACGACCACAGGACTCTGTGAGTAAGCTAATAGCTTTGCATTCGTTACACTACTGGCAACTATATGTGTCTATCTATTTGAACTATCCCTTTTATGAATGAAGAAGAAACTTGCTTTGGTTCCCATAGAAAAAAAATGTCACAGGACAACAAGATATAGTTCCTGCCCCCTGTGACTAACAGTCAAGCCAGTATCTGACAATCAAACATGTTTCATGGATAACAAAACCACAGAAATACAAAACATTGAAAAGACACGGTTGGCAGAATTTTACCATACATGCGTTCAGGCCTATAGCACACACTGCAGTTGGATAACTGATTTTCACAAAGTTTTTGGCTGGTTTCATTTTCCATGAGCAGCTCTTGTCTGATAGCTGATACTGAACAACTGATCTTTTCAGAAATGGTTTGTTGGATTGATAAATTACCACCAGCCATATCAGTCTTGACTTTTTTCAGTTGAACAAAATGTAAACATCCACATGTGATATCTCTCACCTAATCATTTGTCCAAACCCAGTGTGTGCGATTTGTTAGGTTGGTAAATACAAGAGTGTAAGGCACAGGCATGGTCTAATTCGATCTACTATTAAAACCAGTAAATGGTCTAATCTCTTTTTCTGGGCCAGAGCCGTTGATATACAGAGTTTGGTCACATTGTACTATGGGCACCATATAGCTCCCCCATTCTCTAGAAGTTAATAGCATTGGCTGGAAACCATGGCAAGGTGCCCAGCATCCTAATAAATACCTGGCAAAGAATGCCATGTTCCTTAGCAACAGCCGTGGAGCAGGCCTGTGGAGCTGATATGGCTGCCACTGAAAACTACAAATGGCCAAACTCTTTCACTCAATAGCTCTGATAAGAACCAGTGTCCTTCTCTGGTTCCAAAGGCATATAGACATACATCGTCAGCATACATCAGTAGTCAGACAAATATATTAGAACCTCATCCATCCCAACCATCTGGTCCACCAGCAAAAGAAAAAGTAGTGATGCAAAAATAATATTAATTATGAGTAACTAATGGACTTGCCATGTTGATTCATGCAATTAAAAGCAGTTAATGGCAATTAAATGGCAGATTAGACCGTTTCAAAATGTGTTTACATGCATGTCCACATGCATCAAGTTTTGAACTAATGCTGATCCTGAATTCAATTGCATTTCAGCATTCTGAATGTTCCATTCTGCTTTGCAATTTCTATATTTTGAGGAGCTGGGATAAACAAGGTTCTACTCTACTGTCCTCCATCTTACATCCACAGTCATTTAGGTCCATTGGCATGCTGTATGCACATTGTTCAATGGTCAGTTCTGATTGTAGTTGAAATAAAATCACGGTCTGCTATATTTGTATTTTTAATAGCATTACATTCCACCATGTTTGTAGTTTGAGCAGCATCACACTCTGCCGTGTTTGTAGTACTAACAGTGCCAGTCCACCATATTGCCCTTGAAGGCAATAAGACTAGTGGACAATGGTAGCAAAGAGGGCTTCCCCAGTGTCTGAGGTCATTCGGTCCTTATGGTCTACCCCACGATACAAAGTAATGTAAGGTGGCAGACCTGAACATATTTGCTACTAGTAGTGTAATTTAAATCTAACATTAGTAACATTACAATCTTTAAGAGTGTTAGCTACAGTGTTAGCTTGATACATTTGGTAGCTAACATTAGATGTAGCTTAACATGTTGTTAGTGCTAATGCCAACTAATGGTGTCAAACGTGTCTGTTGTGTTAGACGCTTTCCACTGAGGGATTAACCAGGAGGACTGAATGAGTGCAAAGGTAATCAAACCATTTACAGATAATTGCTAAACTGACCCTGGATCAACATATGGGCAATTTGTCCCAACTCTGATGTCTACTGTAGAAAGTTGATAAAAAAGTTTGAGGAAATCAATAACTCAGTGAGCTGACTGACACAGGACCAACAACTATCATAGTTCAGTTTCAGTGCATTACTCTTTCTTTCCTTGATGTTACATTAAAATAAGGCAGTTTAGCTGGCCCCACGTAAAAGAGGTCCCAGTGTTGGTGCCACGGACAATATGTTTCCACATTGTTAAGATGTTATGTTTGGAAATGGAAAACACTGGAAGGATATTTCTCCCTCATTCTTCTACTTGAGGTGTTCAATGATGGAGATATCTCCTCTCTCTGGGTCCAAACCATTCAGAAACAAACCTCCATTTCTGGTCAGGGGCGTAGTTATCCCCTGGAGGCCCGCCTCCTTCTCATTCCTCTCCCGTTCCCGTTCGTCGTTGAAGTTGACTGATAGGGCTCTCCTGGGCAGGGTGAGCTCGGAGGCAGGGCCCAGGCCCAGGTCTGTCGACAGCTTGCGTTTGATCGAGGCGGCACGCTGGAACTTGTCGTAGATTTCCACGCTGACGCGGCGACGCGTCTCCTTGAACTCTGCCGACACATTGGCTGTCCACTCTGCCGCATGGGCACGGATTTCCCCAACCTAGATAGATAGAGAGTGTAGAAATTATGGTGAGTAGAGTAGTATAATTATTGAATGGCCACGCAAACTACATCTTTAAAATGTCAATCCAAACAAAAAAACTCTTTCCTGCTCATTGACAAGATATGTTTTACCCTGTTGTAATATTTTATATTTTAATGAATATGCTACAAATGATGTAGATTCATCCAATACAGATGTTGTTATACAGAAATACAGTATGTATAGTGGACAACATACCATGGAAAAAATTTAATACAATTACAAATACTTCCATGGCTTCTAGTACACTATAACAAACACTTGAATGTAGGGATGGGCATTGCATTTTCAAATAGTCGTTAAATTATAAAATATATAGAAAAAAGAGTCCAGAAAAGAGAGTATATACATTTGACGTAGAAACTGTTGGAGGAGGTTTGGTAGGTGGGGCGCGGTTGGGTGGGTGGGTGGGGGGGGGGGACACTGTAGAAGCAAAACTGTACATTGGAATATTGACAAAACTATACATGGTAATTTACTGTACATTGGAGGGGGTTGATATAGCTATAAACCTGCAGTCCTTCGAATATATCATTAATAAATTAAACTTATATTGAAATACACTATATAGCCTATACACCAACACTGAAATGACAGTGGATAAATAAATAAATAAGAACTAAAGCTAATCGCATGGCAATAGACTGCATTAATATTCCATAACAAGTCTGTGTGTGTGTGTGTGTGTGTGTCGGTGCGCGGGGTGCGGCAGGTGTACAAGCTGTATATGATGACAATACATTAATCTAATCTCATTCCGATGGGTCGCAAGACTCGCAAAGCGCTTCCGCATCCATTTCCACACAGCTGCGTCATTACTTTGTCTTATAAGGAGCTCTGGAGGCGTTGTTTTGTATGCAAATGACCTGAACGGGAACGCGCTTTCGAGGTTTAAGACAGAATGCCATTCTCCAAGCAGATATCAGATCATATCATTTGTGCGACCGTTTCAGCCACTTAAGACATATTACCAGCACGTTCGGGACTCAGAGTGAACTTGTCATTGATTCTGTCTCAGTCGTTCCAAGATAAGTCTTCCAAAATAACTCGTTGGAAAATTTCCGGGAATGAGACCCATTGTGCTGAGATGGATGATGTTGTTGTGCCCGCAACTTTCCAGCACCTGATGAAATGCCTCTGGGCGTGGTTGACCATTTAAATTATAGGGTTGACTCCATTGGTTTGAAGTGCAGATCATCTTTTAACATCCTGTGTTCTTCTTGTCTTGTTTGTTCCCCAATCCCTTCTGTCTCTTGCTCTCTTAATTTGCTTCTTAGGATCCTATGTTGCAGAGAGTGGAGGCAGGAGGGTGAGGGGAAAGGGTGACCGGTCAGCAGGGGTGTTGGAGATGATTTGTGTCTGAAATTGTGTTGCTTTGTTTGATTTGATGGTGTTTCATTGTGTGGTGTATTATCCCTTTACCTGTTGGCCTTAATTCATTGACTGCTGTATAAGCATATAGGACTAATTCTGATAATACACAAAGAGGCCTAAACTCTTAAACCAAGTGGATAAGGTAGAATTCCCTATGTGGGGTATCCATGATAGTTTGGTTGGAAAGGCCATTTAGGGCTGTAGATAAAAATATAAATTTTTAGCCCATGTGTTTGATTGTAGACTTTTGTGCTTTGAAATTTGTATTTGTGTGTGCTCCTCTTGTGTGCAACTCTTGTTTTGCCTGGTTTGTCTGTTCCCCACTCCCTACTGTCTCCTGCTCTCTTATGGCCTGCGTCCACCTGGCGCATATTTCTAGCTGAAACATGCTGGCAGTGCGCCCAGTAGAATGGGGCGGGGCGCATGCGGTGAGAAAAAGTTCAGAACGTTTCAACTCTCTAGGCTGTATGCGGCCGCATAGAAAAGCTGAAAGGCGGTGAAAGCCGACCGCAGCGCACTTCCTGTAGGCGGCCGCATGCGGCCGCATACACTCCCTCCCCATTGGAATACATTGAAAAAAGACGTGTGCGGTCATAAATATGCGCCAGGTGGACGCGGGCCCTTAGACTGCTTCCTAGGGCACTATGTTGCGGAGGCAGGATGGTGAGGGGAATGGATGAAAGGGTTAAACAGGATTTGATTTGGGGATTTGAAGTTAGAACAACTTTAAAAACAAAATAAAAAATATTATTGTTACATTTGGGATTGGGTTAGCTTGTTTGTAAAATGTAATTTGTTAACAGGGTAGAACCCTTTTCTTTAGGGGGAGGGTGTGACGACCCCCACTTCACCTGCAAATGGGGAGTCTGTTGACTCAGGCCATGTCCCCACCAGTGATGCCACAGATTACTTGTAAAAGTAATCCGATTACTGATTATTGATTACTCCTTTAAAAAGTAATCCAAGTTACTTTACTGATTACTTGATTATCATAGTAACTTAGTTACTTTGAAAGTAACTAGGTTACGAAGTCGTCGTCGTTCCCCCAACCGTTTTTTTTAAACGCTTTATTGAAAGTGCATAAATTGTTTTTAACTTGTTTCTCTGCACATAACGTAAATTGTTAAACTAGTGCTTCAGCTTCTGTACCATCAAGTATGGTAAAGCAACAGTCTATGATGCTCACAGCATTAGAGCAGCCAGCCAGTGGTTTTACAAAACCAGTGTATCCATTCACATCTAACAAATGCAGGCTGAACTATTCAATTATATCAACTGTAACTATTAAATTGTTTTTATAAATGTCTCTCTATAAACATACAATCAGTCTCTCTTTAACATGTAAATTAACTGTAAATCTGGCAAATAAGAGCTTTTGCTCTGCCACCATCAAATATACATTAATCAAAAGGGAAAGAAACAATCTCTCTCTTTTGCTGTTTGGCTGGCCTCCGAGTCCTCCTGTACCTGAATGAATGAATGAATGAAAACTTTATTTAACAGATTGCAGAATGGGTACAATATACAGTACGGCTCAATACACACAATTGTTAAGGGGATGCAGACCAGAGAAAGACGTTTGTCTTGTTTACATCAGGGTCCCCCATTTTCAATTCATAGTCGAAGCGTCGGCTAGTGTTGTGATTCCAGATGCTTTCAATGCAATTGGATGTGCTGTTTTTAGCGGTAGACAGTATTTTGTTTCCTCCGCATATGAACGTGAAGTAGTGACTGACGAGCGTTTTGGGATGGAAGTCTGAACAGAAACTCACTTTTAATTTTGCCAAGCGTTTTGGGGTGGAATTCTCCGACGACGGAGCCCTGCTGTCACACGATTGGCGCATATGTCACATGACGTGCTGTGAAGACCCGCCCTACTCTGCCTCTGATTCGCAGACTGTGGATGGGGAATGTGATTGTACCAAAGCAGAGTCACTCACAGACAGAGTGTCCAGTCACGCCGCGGCCCGCGGGACACATTCTTGTGTAACCCTTTCACTGCCACACTACGTCACTCCCAAAAGAAAAACAGCTCAAAATGTATTTTTGACTGTCGAAAACGAAATAAAATACTGCATTCCGCCTGCATTATGAATTTATGATGAGATAGTAACGAAATAGTAATGCACAGCCACTTGGACAAGTAACTGCAATCAGATTACTGGCTTTTAAAGATGAACGCGTTAGATTACTATTTTCGGGGGAAAGTAATCAGATTACAATAACGCGTTACTTAGTAACGCGTTACCGGCATCACTGGTCCCCACGTATCTGTATATAAGAAAACTGATCCAGACGCAAACACATAAACGCATATAAATTGCTCCAACAAGCATGCAGGCCAGTAGGTGGCGGTCAGGACGATTGAGAAACGTTAGGAATTGTCCATTGGTTCCCCCAGCCCACGTGACCATTCCTAGCACTTCCATTGGCTATATTGACATACATACAGTAGATAATAAATAGATAGATATAGCGGTGGATTAGATGCAGTCCAGAGGAAACAACCAATCTAGATATGTCACGATTCAATGCTTTACTTCTGCGCACTGGGCAACGGAGAGATACAATGTCAATGTTGAGATCACAATCTCCGGATTCTGAAACTAAATATGGCGAGTCCTTATCACAAACTATATATATACTAATTACAACAAGACATTCATTAATTGCATTGTACTGTTCACGTGTGGTGCCGACATCCTCAACTATCCGCAACATCAGAGAGCATCAGGTGCAGACCTCTTCTGTCGCGCTGTCTATTAACTAAATTTAGAATGCAATTTGGCTTTTAACTGAAGCCGGGCGCAAAACTAGACATGTTTAGCAAAACATTAAATATCTTTTCAACAGTTTGTGATAATGCCTCGCCTTATTTTGTTTCGGAATCGCGATATTGTGATCTCAACTCAATATTGACATTGTATGATATCTCTCGAGAAATAAGCGGACGAAAAAAACGTCACTCGCCACCAATAAATCAAAAGCGTGTATTTAACAACCTCAAAAACATTCGAAACACGGTTTATATTAACTTAATAAATAAACAAAAATGAAAAATCGACTTATGTAAACGAAAATGTCCAGTATACCTAAATAACAGATACATCCCTATTACACGCAAGCAGCGTCTGATGGCCGGATCTGTCGGCACTGGAGTATACAGTAGCTGTTACATCTAGACATTTATGAATGATATACAATATATACAAATATACAGTACTGCTTAACACATTCCCGCCCAACAACGTATATATCCGTGTTTCGAATCAACCGTTTGAGGACCAACCACGGATATGTCCGTGGCAAGGTTGTTTTGGCTTTTATTCCATTTTAATAACCTATTCAAGGTCGCCGAGCGGCACTGCAGATGTACCCTACTCTTTGAATTCGAAAAAGTGCATTACCGGCCAGATCCTCTTAGGGGCGCTGTCGCGATAATGCAGTGTGCCTGTGGCTGAACGGTGCATTATTTTTTTTTACTTTCAATGGAGTTTCCAGTTAGCTGGATTCTGGATGTGCAGCCTGTAGCTTGGAATACGTTTTGGATTGCGGATTTCAGTGTGCAGTAAAGGAATTTATCATCAGCCAATGGATATATCGATCTACCAGATGGCGATCGATAACTGG
Source organism: Notolepis coatsorum (assembly GCF_963971535.1). Lineage (NCBI taxonomy): Eukaryota > Metazoa > Chordata > Actinopteri > Aulopiformes > Paralepididae > Notolepis > Notolepis coatsorum. Next base: position 43,206,065 of record NC_140184.1, on the reverse strand, counting down.
GAAATGGTCTGGGGGATCCAACCGGCTCACGGTAAGATCTTTTTCACGTAAATTACACGCTGATCAGGCCTTGTTATCATACTCAACCAGCCGATCAATGAATGTGGCTACTGAGGCGAACATGGTTATTGGTAATCAATAATCAGAAATGCCCCCCCCTTTCATGCATTCATGGTTGAGGATCGTATGGATCATATGCACTGAGTTTTTTTTTTAAACTTTGACCAGTCAGCTGGTTCTTTTAGCGTTTATCGCTTTTTCTGGTCAAGCATGACCGACAGAAACAGGTTGAATGGGGTATAGATCGGGGGAAAGACACTCTGAGAAAATACGGCGAGTCCGGGAGTCGAACTCGTGTACCCCAGATCCGTGACGCGCACGGTTATCCCCGACGCCGAAATAGCGTCCGAGGTACGCGGTGAGCTACTGGAACTCCCCTTGTGAGTTTTAACTGTAGCTTCTGTATAACCGAAATGCCATTGGATATAACGTTAGTAGCTATTAGCCCTTTATCCAGCCTTCCAGGAAATATACTAGACCAAATCCCTTATAACGCTTATATTCAAGACGCTATAAAATGAGAACGTATTGATGAAAAAAAAATTCCTTTAAGCCTCACAAACTATGCAAGTCTGTTTTGATATGCTGGCTGTCTAGAGTGATATTAGACGCACCCAAGTGGCCGGGAAAGTGTTAAGAGGCAGAGATCAATAAGAGAAAATATATACATTCGAGGGGGAAGAAACTACATGCTATTTCTGTCTGTCATTTCAGCACCAGGCGCTGTCCATCTTATTACCTCTGTGCGCTTCAAGGCTACGGGTGCCTGGGAGCTGTGGCGTCATCGTTTATCTAGACTATGCGTTTACAGTGGCTACACGGATCCACTGAACGGATATTTTGGAAAATCTTTACTTTAAAATGCGTTTAAGAAAATCTCTGTTTATGTTTCTGAAAACACCCTTTACGTGTGGATGAAAGGCCCAATCGTGGAATAAAATGTGGGTTTGGCAAAAGAACCAGATACGTGGGGACATGGCCTCAAAGAGCATGGTGGAGTGGGTAGGTCGTTAGCCATATTTGAATCACCTGTGCAGTGCAGAGAGCTGCCTGCACACTCACAGTACATAGTTTCCCCTGTCTAACCCCTCTGTGTGCTTTCTCCACTCCTAGGCACAGGTTGTACCAACACCCAAGCTGAATTCTTTAACATATTATAGCACTGATACTTACACCACACACACCACAGCATACTTACTCACTCATCCACACACTGCACTCACTACTGATTCTCATACAAACCATTTCATTGTTTATGTCATTATGCTTTTTGTTGTTTAGATAGGATTAAATAAATTATTTTTGTTAAACTTGGTATCACGTGTGGACTCCCTATTTGTTTCAAACCACCTGTTTGTGACAGCGAGCAACGTTCAAGACAGGGGAGGGGAGAATTGGAAACAGCGAAATTGGGATGGGAGAAAAATAAGGAGAAAAAGTGGATAAAAAAAATAATAAAAAATCCTGCACCAGAATGCAGGAAATTAAGTATTTGTAACAAACATTTTCCTGGTGGGGGACCCCCAGACCCCCGCTTAAAAAGTGGCCTGACTGGGGCTATATTTACGACTATTTCCTGGCCTGAATGATTTCCCCAGTATTGCACTGGCAGAGGGTGTCCCGTAATGAGTACCACGAGACACAGACTACATCGATATTTATACAGGACAGTAAAGGGGTGGGGCCAGGTGACCAGGTTATACCAGAAGGGGGCGGGGTGTTAGGGAAGGTGGGGGCTTTAGGTAAGAGGACTGATTGATCAGGAGAGACTGATTAGATCAGGGGACAAATGGATTGATCAAGGGAGACAGGGTACTATAGTAGGTGTGGGGGAGGGGTGACAAAATGGGAGGGGGGGATACACACAATTTCCACTACAAATATGTATTTAGTAATATGACTTTCTTTGTAGAGATATAAGTTGTATTGTAGGAGTGCGGTTTCAATATCTCTCGGATCACAAATCCTAAATTCCATCGAAACACATCATTACAAATTGTTTGTGTACCACAGAATAGAGGAACAGGGGCACCCCAGTGGCGCACCGCATACTGCGACGCAAACCTACACGGTCGACCCGGGTTCGCCTCCCGCTCCCGGACGGATTTGCCGCATGTCCTCCCCCACATCTTCGCCCGCTCTCCCTCTCCTCTGTCGGTCATGTCTGACCAATAAAGCTGGAAAAACGCTAAAAATAAACCTTAAAAAAAAATAGAGGAACAGAGTGGCCCTGCCTGAAGCCTAGTAAGCCTAATTTCTCCCTTGGCCCGGGATGGGTGGGGAGATGGCGGATGGAGAGTACTGGTGTGAAACCACCTGTTTGTGAAGCACTTTCATTTTTATAATCACAATATACATTTTTACCCTTATCACTGTAATCTTGGCGACATTGAAAATGGAGGGTAAACTCAATGTATTTTCGAGAGTAAATAAAGGTTTGAATGAATGAATTAACATGGCATTGCTCTCTAAGATGATGTATGTAATTGTAACCAGAGGAGACTCATTATAATATAATAGGCTAGTCCCAACAAACCTAGCATCAACCTAGCTCACATGCCCTGTAGCGTCCCGCAGAAATCATCTTGGTCCTTAGTATCACCAGAGACACTCTATATAATGAGGGGACTGAGCACTGCGTAAGTTTTGAATGGAGACCAGTGTAACTAAGATTGTGGCAACAACTAAATTACTTGCTACAAAATAAACATATTCTGGACACTGTCTGGACTCAAAGTTTATGGCATAAACGACATTAGCCTGTGTGTATGCCCCTATGTGGCAAGTTTCATCCACCACAGCCTTGGAATTGACGAGATTAGCTCCGGATAGACAGACACACATACTATGCACACAAACACACCGCTACTGCCTGGTGGAGATAAAAATACATAACCAACATAATATCCAATACAGTACTGATAAATGTGATTATAACAACATTATCACCCACTGTCTAACACACACGTACACTCTCTCTCTCCATCTCTTTCTCTCTGGACAGGCTCACACTAATGGTCTGCCATTATATTGATTTGTTTGGAGTGAAGGAGTATGATTGGATTATAATATAGTCTTATCAAAGAAATGAAGTTAACCAAAGGGCAAAAGTTGACATGGGGACATACAGCAGAATAAATAGCCTGCTGTAATTCACATTGGAGAGAGGTGAAGTAAAGAATATTGTATGTAACTAGTAATTACCTCCTCTTGGGTGCTTCTTGGAAGTGGCATGGAGCCAGAGATAGCCATACAGACAGATACAAGTATAGAGACTAACAGAAATGTTAAAGGAACACTGCAATATTATGGGAAATGCGCTTACCATCTTCTCCATAGTCATACATGAAGATAGATACTGATTTCCTCTCTGTGCATTCAGTAGAAAGCTATCTGGCTGTACTGTAGGGCGGCTTTGGCTCAGGGGTCGAGCGGGTCGTCCAATGATCGAAGGGTTGGTGGTTCGAATCCCGCTCAAGCCCATGTCCATCCCATCGCCGTTGTGTCCTTGGGCAAGACACTTAACCTACTTGACTCGTATGAATGTGTATGCATGTGAATGACTGTTGGCGGTGGACGGAGGGGCCGTAGGCGATGATTATTCGCCACGCTTCCGTGAGTCTGCCTCAGGGCAGCTCTGGCTGCAATTGTAGCTTACCACCACCGGTATGACTGTGTATGAATAATGGACTCTGTGAAGCGCTCTGGGTGTCATGAAGAGCGCTATATAAATTCAAGCCATTATTACTCAGTGTGCGAACCATACCATGGTCTTCGGGGGAGCTCTTTTTTTTGGGGGGGGTCGGGGGCTGGTCGGTCAGCGGCGCGCAGCGCAAGGACTTTACTGTGACGCTTGCTGTAGTAATGAGTAACGTTACAGAACCCCACACAGTCCACACAGGTCTGCATGCATGATGAAGACGCACATATTGAAATACACATGCTCAGATTTTTTTCCTACCGAAGCCACGGAGCAAACTGTCAACTGAAAATCATTATTTTCTTTTGGACAATAAACCTTACAAACTACATCAGCAGCAGCCTGGACATTAAATTCTGTCAACATCCACAACTTTTGTTACCCGACACAAGTAGAAACACAAGTTGGTGCATCGTGGCACAATGTCAAAATATTAGGGAATGACAAGCGGCCACTACACATACCATAGAACATTAATGAATTAGCTATAATGACAATTGTTACTGTAATTAGGAAAAGCAGGTCTTACCTTAAAATATAATAATAATAATAATAATAATAATAATAATAATAATAATAATAATAATAATAATAATAATAATAATAATAATAATAATAATAATAATAATAATAATAATAATAATAATAATAATAACTTTATTTGTATAGCACTTTTCATACAGAGGTTGCAGTTCAAAGTGCTTCACAACAGTAAAAATACAGGCATGGGTGAGCATAGCAGGGTATGGTAAATCACAGTGTTTCACATTAGGATCTAGCATCCTAATAGGCTCTCTATTCAGTAATACAAATAATAAAGTAGTTTAAAATGATTAAGTTTAAAAATAGTCTAAAAATTATAAAATAGAACGGACATACAACAACAGTAAAAAATTTAAATAGCAAGGTTACAGTAAAAAGTGTGAAAAATTGTTTAAAATGATTCAGTTTAAAAATAGTCATCAGTAAGAAGTAAAAAGTGTGATAACCGACACATGAATTTGATAGGCAGTGTAAAATAAATTAGCATAGAAAAGTAGGCAGGGTAAGAATAGTGCAGGTAAGTCATTGAAATGACTGAGCAAAGAGATCTTTTGAAGATGTCTAGCGAGTTGGCTTCCCTGATGTTTTGGGGTAGTTTGTTACACAGTTTTGGGGCATAGTTGATAAAGGCTGCATTACCGATCCTCTTTTGACTGTTTCTGGGAGCCTCTAGTAGTCCAGCAGCTGATGATCGCAGTGTTCTTGCTGGCGTGTACTTTATTAGAGTGTTGGTGATGTAGCTAGGTCCCTGTCCATTTAGAGCTTTGTATGTAAGGAGAAGGACCTTAAAGTCAATTCTAAATGTTACAGGAAGCCAGTGTAAAGCAGCTAAGACTGGACTAATGTGCTCTCTCCTTTTGGTTCTAGTTAGCAGTCGGGCTGCAGAGTTTTGGATTAGCTGAAGCCTCTCTGTGGTTTTCTTAGGGAGACCTGTGAAAAGTGCATTACAGTAGTCTAACCGGCTAGATATGAATGCATGAATTAGCTTCTCAGCATCGTTCTGATTATAAATGGTCGTACTTTTGCTATGGAAGGACGATGTTTTCGTTAATTTGCTAATATGAGAATTGAAGTTCAGTTCTGAATCTATGATAACCCAGAGACTAGTGACCTCAGATTTGATCCAAGGGGTTAGTCCTCCTAGGTTCTTTATTAACGTTTCTTTTTTAGTTTTGGGGCCGATAATTAGAATTTCAGTTTTGTTCTCATTTAGTTTCAGGAAGTTCTTACTCATCCATTTATTTATTGCCAGTAAGCAGTCTGTAATGGAGCTAATCGCTGTATAATTTGGTTCAGCAGATATGTACAGTTGTGTATCATCCGCATAGCTATGGAAATCTACATTATGTTCTCTGATGATATCACCCAGCGGTAACATGTAAAGGGAGAAGAGTAAAGGACCTAAGCAACTCCCTTGTGCAACTCCATAGTTGTTGTCGTATATATCAGACATGTGCTCTCCTAGTCTAACATAGAATTTCCTCCCTCTGATGTATGTTTTGAACCAGCTTAGCACATGTTCTGAGAAACAGACAAGGTTTTCAAGACGATCGATTAGAATATCGTGATCGATTGTATCAAATGCTGCACTGAGATCTAGCAGGACAAGGATGGAGATCTTATTCTCGTCAGAGTTTAGCCTGTGGTCACTGATTATTTTGGTGAGGGCAGTTTCAGTGCTATGATATTTTCTGAATCCCGACTGAAATTCTTCTAAGATGTTGTTTTCTTCAAGAAAGGAATTTATTTGAACTGAAACTATCTTTTCAAGTACTTTGCTAATGAATGGTAGGTTGGATATTGGACGATAATTTGCCATTTCATTAATATCCAAGTTAGGTTTTTTTAGTAATGGCTTTACAACTGCTGTTTTAAAGGCATCTGGGAAAATACCAGTTCTAAGGGAAGTGTTTATGATATCTAGCACAGGGCTTGAAACACTATTAAACACCCGTTTGAAGAAAGCTGTAGGTATAGGGTCAATGTCTGAGGTGGAGGAGTTACATTCTGAGACAGTTTTGCAGAGTACATCTAATGTGATGCATGTGAAACTTCTCATGGTTACATTGCACGGTTTGCTGCAATCAGCTTTATTTCCATCATGAGTAATGCTGGCCCTGATCAAGGTTATTTTGTTGTTAAAGAATAGTGCAAGTTCTTCACACTTAACCGTTGATGACTGAGGAGGTGTAGGGGCAGTGTTGAGTAGTAGATTAATAGTGGAAAAAAGGATTCTGGAGTTTCCAGCATTTTCTGTAATGATTTTAGAGAAGTAGTCTTTCCTTGCTAAGCGGATGGTTTTATTATAAGCAGTTAAAGCATCTTTGTATATATCACAGCATATGGTGGTTTTTGTTTTTCTCCATTTTCGCTCTGCTGCACGACATTTCCTTTTTTCTTTGTTGACAGCATTATAGTTCAGCCAGGGCGAGGCTCTGGTTTTTTTCTTTTTCATTTTTAGTTTGGCGACAGAATCTAATACAGATGACAGTGCATCATTGAGATTTTCTACCATTTCATTTAGAGAGCTGTCATGATTGTGTGGTTCATGTAATCTGATAAGATTAATGAACTTTGATTCAGCCTTGTCGTTTAGGAGCCTCTTTTTAACTATGATTTATTTTTTTGTTTTAGTAAGGGTTATTTGAGTATCAAAAAATATACAGTGATGGTCGGAGACAGGTAATTCAGTTATTGAGACATTTGTTATGCTTAGCCCAGTTGTTGTTATAACTAAGTCTAATGTATTTCCAAGCTTGTGAGTTGCATTTGTTATATGTTGTGTTAGGTCAAAGCTATCCAGTAGATTTTCTAGCTCTATAGTTTTGGAGTCTGTTTTCTTATTAAAATGGATGTTCAAGTCTCCATTTAGGATCACCTTATCATATCCGGTAACACATAATGAGATCAGTTCAGAGAGCTCCTGTATAAATATTGGTGAGTGTCTGGGCGGTCGGTAAATTGTGACAATAATGGTTGATTCTGTTTTGAGCTCAATGGCAAGATATTCCATCGACATGAACTCGCCTAGTTCCGTGATTCTAAACAAGAGTTTTGAGGAGAAAATTGCTGCAACTCCGCCACCCCTTCTATTTTTTCTGGGTATTTGATAAAATTATAGTCTGGTGGAGAAGCCTCAATCATTATTGATGTAGCTGTGTCATTATTTAGCCATGTCTCTACTAAGCAAATGCAATCTAAGTTATTTTTTTTAATCAGATCATTTACTAAAAATGTTTTATTATTCAGTGATCTGACATTTAGGAGGGCTAATTTTATTTGTTGGACTTCTTTAGAGGAGGTCTGCTTTGGCTTGACCTTGATGGCTTTGAGGTTAATAGCAGGTGAACGCATTGATGGTGTATATCTGTTATAGCTTTTACCATGCCATTGGCTGGTTAAGATTACCGGTATGTTTTGAAAGATGGCATGGTATTTGTACTATTCATTTAATACCCTTTTTGGTGCTAGCAGACTGTCCATCTCCTCTAGTGCATGATGAGCTGATTTGATTAGCTCTCTCGGGGACATTTGATCAAGCGGGTTGCTGGTGGCCATGATGGCCTTGTCTGGGGACAGGGCGCCTTGTGCTCGTGCTTGTATCATGAGTTTGATGCCCTTGGAAGTCACTAAGGCATGACGTAGGTTTGCTGCTAGAAGCCTCAAACCAAGGCGGTTTGGGAAGAATCCATTCCTCTGAAAGCGTTCAGGATTATTCCAGAACCCATTAAAATTGTCAATGAAATTCAGTCTGTGTGTAAGACAGGCAGATTCTAACCATGAATAAAAATTTAGGAGTCGACTAAAGGCTTCTTGTCCTCTGCGATAGCATGCAATTGGTCCACTGATGGATACATCCTGATATTTGTCTAGTGTGTTCATTAAACAAGTGAAATCCTCTTTCAATGTCTCTGTGCCCGTTTTCCTTCGCAGGATGTCAAACGATCCAGAGTGAATGACAATTTTTGTTATGACTGGCCCGATGAGTGTTGGAAGTATTTTGGTCAGCTCCTTCACAGATGTGTTTTCTAGACATCAATTTTCTGTGTTTGCCATTTCCACGTACCTTGTTGTGGAATCTCCAATCAATATGCAGTCTGTTTTCTGTGTGAAGTTAGTATTTTTCTTTCCAACAGTTCTGGGGCTGTTTGTTTTTGGATTAGGCCGAGTCTGCCGGTTCTCACCACAGTCTTGTGGCCTTGGTGAAATAGCCTCGCTAGCTGTACCACTAGCCTTCTCAGTAGCCGTCATGTTAGTCTAAAATATAAGCAGATGTTTTGTTTTTTCTTCTCTTGATATTATTTTTATTCAGTGTTTTAACAGATACAAACAAAGCAGACAGGACAGACAAAATCAAGACATCACAGCGACAAAAATGTAAAAATATATACCCTCCCCCCTCCCAAAATAAATAAAAAATAAATAAAAACAAGACAACCAGTCACTCCTTCGTGTCTCTTACCAGTGTTAGACATGGACATATCAAATCAGATATTGAGAATATATATCTATAATAGACATTCAGTCAACATAGTCCAGTTATAGTCTTTGTACAAAATACCATCACGTCATCAAGAGTCCCTTTAGTTGATGTTTATAGAGCAATGAGCCGGGGGAAGAAACATCACACAACAATCACATAGCAAAAACAAAACACACAAAAATAAAAATAGTGCTCTATAAGTTCACATTGTTTTAGATATCTACAGTGTATGTAGTCGTTTGTTAGTTTTAAGATAGATAGTCAAGAAAATGTTGCCAAATGTCTTTAAATTTGCTGGGTTGCCCTGCGTTCTCATAGCGTATTCTCTCCATGTGTAGCATATTAATGAGTTCTGTCAGCCAGGTTTGGAAAAGTGGTACTGTTCCACAGCATTAAAATGCATTTCTTTGCAATTACCATGCCATACTGTATAGTGTTATGGTTTGTAACCGACCCCAATCGCACAACACAAGACAGGTATGAGAGTAAGCCAAAACAGGGCAAATCTTTATTATAGAACAAAAGGCGGAACAGTCCCTTTATGGGAGAACACAAAAAACACTAGAGTCAAGGAAAACTGGAAAATGCGGCACTGTGCCTTTAAGAGGCGAACAGGCTAAGGGACTAGGGCTAAAGGACAGGGCCAGGGCTAAATGTCAAGGACCAGGACCAGGGGCACTGGAGAGGGGAACAGGGGAGAACACAAAAACACTAGAGTCAAGGAAATAAGGAAAATGCGGCACTGTGCCTTTAAGAGGCGAACAGGCTAAGGGACTAGGGCTAAGGGACAGGGCCAGGGCTAAATGTCAAGGACCAGGACCAGGGGCACTGGAGAGGGGAAACAGGGGAGAACACAAAACACTAGAGTCAAGGAAATAAGGAAAATGCGGCACTGTGCCTTTAAGAGGCGAACAGGCTAAGGGACAGGGCTAAGTGTCAGGGACAAAGGCTAAGGGCCAGGGCTACGGGCCAGGGCTGCTTACAGGGATGAGGACAGGGTTCCGACGGTGGAGGCCTGGTACGGAGACAGGGGCCCGACAGCGGGGGCCGGGCACGGAGACAGGGGCCCGACGGCGGAGGCCTGTCACGGGGACAGGGGCCCGACGGCGGAGGCCTGTCACGGGGACAGGGGCCCGACGGCGGAGGCCTGTCACGGGGACAGGGGCCTGACGGCGGAGGCCTGGTACGGAGACAGGGGCCCGACAGCGGGGGCCGGGCACGGAGACAGGGGCCTGACGGCGGAGGCCTGTCACGGGGACAGGGGCCCGACGGCGGAGGCCTGGTACGGAGACAGGGGCCCGACAGCGGAGGCCGGGGGGAAGAGGCGCCATCCTCCCGTGGAAATAGGGAGCGATGACGCGCCGGAGTGGGAACACTGGCAACCTCCCGTAGAGAATTAGAGAGCGAAGGCGGTGTCCCACTCCAGGCACGGAGATCCTCTTCCTCCTCCTCGGGGGGGCCGGGCATGGAGACTTGACTTGACTTGAGACAGGGGCCCGACAGCGGAGGCCGGGGGGAAGAGGCGCCATCCTCCCGTGGAAATAGGGAGCGATGACGCGCCGGCTTGACGTCTGGAGTGGGAACACTGGCAACCTCCTGTAGAGAATTAGAGAGCGAAGGCGGTGTCCCACTCCAGGCACGGAGATCCTCTTCCTCCTCCTCGGGGGGGGGGCACAGAGACTTGACTTGAGACAGGGGCCCGACAGCGGAGGCCGGGGGGAAGAGGCGCCATCCTCCCGTGGAAATAGGGAGCGATGATGCGCCGGCTTGACGTCTGGAGTGGGAACACTGGCAACCTCCCGTAGAGAATTAGAGAGCGAAGGCGGTGTCCCACTCCAGGCACGGAGATCTTCTTCCTCCTCCTCGGGGGGGGCCGGGCACGGAGACTTGACTTGAGACAGGGGCCCGACAGCGGAGGCCGGGGGGAAGAGGCGCCATCCTCCCGTGGAAATAGGGAGCGATGACGCGCCGGCTTGACGTCTGGAGTGGGAACACTGGCAACCTCCCGTAGAGAATTAGAGAACGAAGGCGGTGTCCCACTCCAGGCACGGAGATCCTCTTCCTCCTCCTCCTCCTCCTCGGGGGGGCCGGGCAACGCAGAACAAAGGGGTCCCAGGGGACCGGGGCGAAGAGATGCCATCCTCCCGTGGAAAATAGGGAGCGATGACGCGCCGGCTTGACGTCTGGAGTGGGAACACTGGAAAACCTCCCGTAGAGAATTAGAGAGCGAAGACGGTGTCCCACTCCAGGCAAACGGCGACAGGTGGTGATGGCTGGCACGTCATCTCACGCCGGAGACGCGGCAGGTGATGGTAACGTACAGGATGGTAACGTACAGAACTCCATGAACACAGAGTGAACACAGATACAGAACGACCCGACCAGGACTGGAAGGGAGGTCCAGGTATATAAAGCCCTCTGGGGCGCTAATCATAAACTATGACAGCTGCGTGAAGGTAGTCCAAGGGTGGGGGCTGGTGAAGAGTAGAGGAGAGTAAATCATCGCAAGGGTGGGGGCTGGTGAGGGAGAGTAGACAGGGAAAAGTTCAGGGAACAGGCGAATCCTCACTATAGTCTGTATCTCAGAGTAACCAGAAGAGATGACCCAGTGAGCCCTCAGCAGATTTACATCTGGTACAGAGTGGTGAGACTGAGGGGTATATTGAGTGCAATCTTGTACAAGAATAATGAAGTCAATGCATCACCTTAAATTGAATTAACTGATGTCTGGAATTAATAGAACAAGAGTGGATACTGCGGAGGCCCTCATCCCAGGTGTCTATTGGAATGTCCACCTGGATATCTCTCTCCCAGGACCTCCTCAAGCATTGTGTGGATGGAATATAGTGTTCTGCAAATGAGTCTACAAACTTGGATATCAGGCTTTTGGTATTGGGCTCTGTAGTCATGAGGAAGTATATCACAGCAATTGGTGTATACGTTTCAAAATTTGGAATATTTAAACCAACATAGTTCCTAATTTGTAAATATCGAAAGAAATGAGTGGGGGGGAGCTCATATTTATGCTGGAGTTGGGAAAATGAGGCAAAATGACCATCTATGTAAAGGTTTTCTATAGAGACTATTCCTTTTTCCTTCCATTTGAAAAAAAACATGGTCTGATTGTGAAGGGGGGAAAGCATGGTTATGACAGAGGGGCGTACAGATCGACGTCTCTGGTAATTTAAAGACTTTTCTGATCTGGTACCATATTTTCAACGAGTTCTTTATCATAAAGTTGTCTCTTATAGCGGCCCCAAGGGATATTTTTGTTGCAAAGAGAAGTGCTGGGAGAGAGATACTACTAGCATTCTGTTCTATGGCCAGCCATGCAGGGGTGGTAGTGGTGGTCTCTCCAGGGTATAAGTCCTGCCAGTAGACCAGAGCTCTTGCATTGGCTGCCCAGTAGTAGTGTTGAAACATGGGTAAGGCAAGGCCTCCCATATTTGTAGGCTTGCACAGGTGATTTTTGGAAATACGGTGTATTTTGTATCTCCAAATGAAAGGCATAATAAGAGTGTCAAGGGACTTAAAAAATGCTTTTGTTAAAAGAATTGGCAGGTTCTGGAACAGATATAGAAATCTGAGTAGAGTGACCATTTTTATTGCATTAATACGGCCTATCATAGACAACATGAGAGAATTCTCCATTTCTCTACATTACATTTCAATGTCTCTAACATTGGTTCATAGTTTAATTTATACAGGAGTTTGTGATTCCTAGGAATAACAACTCCAAGATAGTACATTTTATCTGTAATTCTAAAGGGCAGGTTCTGGAGGAATCTTGAATTCAGGCCGTCAGTAAGTGGCATAAATTCACTCTTTTGCCAGTTTATAGTGTATCCAGAGAGTCTGCCAAATCTTTCAACAAGGTCTAATAAAGGCGGTAGAGATTCTTCTGGGTAAACAATCACATCGTCTGCGTATAAAGAAATGTAGTGCTCAATTCCACCTAGTTTCACAGGTGTAATGGAAGGGTGGTTTCTAATGCTAATGGTGAGGGGTTCGATTGCAATGGCAAAGAGTAAAGGAGATAATGGGCAGCCTTGGCGTGTACTACGGTGAAGGGCAAAGGGTGGTGATTTATTGCAGTTGGTCAAGACTGATGCAGTGGGGTGAGAGTATAGCATTGCAACCCACGAAGCAAAGTCCCTGCCCCAACCAAACTCTTCTATCACAGACTGAATATAGTTCCACTCAACTTGGTCAAAAGTTTTTTGTGCGTCAAGGGCCAGGATAGCTGTGTTTATATCTTTTTTATATTTGCCATATGTGATGTTCAGTAGTCGCCGAACATTGAAAAAATAAAACCTCCCGGGAATGAAGCCGGTTTGATCAGGATGAATTATGGCCATTATACATTTATTGAGCCTGTTAGCTAGAATTTTGGTGAACACCTTTAAGTCGTTTCCAAGGAGGGCAATAGGGCGGTACGAGGAGGGGTCAGTTTCCTCTTTACCTTTTTTCAAAATTAAAGATATATTAGCTGTGTAGAGAGAATCAGGTAGGCATTCAGTTTGTATGGAATGTTTAAACATCCGCAACATTAAGGGAGCAACATCTGCAACATATTCTTCATAGAATTCAATGGAAAAACCATCAGGGCCGGCAGCTTTACCATTAGGGAAGCCTTTGATTGCTGTAAACACTTCCTGCAATGATATTTATGCATTCAGTGTATTACGTGCGGTTTTCGCTCAGTTTTGGGAGTGGTAGAGAGCGAAGGAAACTGCTAATGTCTGATTGGCTGGCAGTGCTCTGTGAGGTGTAGAGCTTCTCATAAAAGTCCTTAAAACATTTGTTAATTTCCTCTGGGCTGGTAATGAGGGACCCAAAGCTTAATTTTATCTTATGAATAGCTCTTTTGGCCTGGGTACCTCTCAGCTGACGTGCCAATAATGAGCTTGGTTTATCTGCTAACTCAAATTGTTTGTGCTTTATTTTTAATAACATTACACTTATTTGACTAGGAAGGATAGTGTTGTATTCATACTTGAGTTTCATAATATTACTTAAAGCAGGAGAGGATGGAGCATCTCTATCAGTGGCGGCTGCTGGATTTTTCTCCACTAGGGGCGCTATACCAAAACATTTTGCAAACATGTACCATGCAACCGACTCATGGCAAGACGTGAGCGATTCGACTCACGCTCACGGCAATGAATCGGCTCTTATGAACGAGTCGCTCAGCTGTTACTACAACAACACACAACAACCAGTCAAATAAAGTACAGTCTAATTCACAACTTGAAACACAATATATAAATAGAAAAGTTAGAAACAAAACTCGCTCCGTCTCCAAACACACGCAGAGAGAGAGAGAGAGAGAGAGAGAGAGAGAGAGAGAGAGAGAGAGAGAGAGAGAGAGAGAGAGAGAGAGAGAGAGAGAGAGAGAGAGAGAAGCGTTAGCTGAGTGGCTGAGAGAGAGGGAGAGAGAGAAGCGTTAGCTGAGTGGCTGAGAGAGAGAGAGAGAGAGAGAGAGAGAGAGAGAGAGAGAGAGAGAGAGAGAGAGAGAGAGAGAGAGAGAGAGAGAGAGATCGCGACTCACCAGCTAAGACAGAGTATTGCAAATCTACCTTGTTGTTGTTGTTAAATTGACAGCAGAGCAGGCAGCAGGGCTTGATAAAGTATATATCCACTCCATGGCATTGTCCATTGTGCATGTCCCTCCACACTGCATCCATTATTATAGCTTATAGCCAACAAGTACTGTGTGAGATAACAACAAATAGCTGCATCTCACAACAGCATAAACTCACTTTGTTGGTAAAGTGTATAATCCGCTGTTGATGATGTATATCCAGATCCAGACCACTGTCCACTGTCCAGACTGCATCCGATCCGCCATATAGCTTGTTAGCTGTTAGCACCACAACAAGACAGTACTTGATTTCTTTGTCCATTTCCGCGTCGAACAGACTGCAAACTACCTGGCGTTCTATCGCCATGCTCTAAGACAAACTCTAACCTTAACCAACTTTGAAAGAGTGCCTAAGCTTAACCGTCGAAAGAACTTGCAGTCACGCTCTAAGACAAATAGCTCGCATCTCAGTCACAACAACACAACTATCTTTACCACCAAGCTAGAATTGGAACATAGAAATTGGATTTGGCCAATCAGAGATCGTCTCCGCGAAATGCTGCTACGGAAAAAAAACTGACGTCGGCCAATCAGAGAGCGTCTCCGCGAAATGCGGCTACAGAAATTCTTGACGCTGCTGCCTAGACCGCTTCAAATCGCGCCCGGATTCCAACATAATAGTCATATTTCAACGCACAACGCGTTACGCACGGATTGGCTGCGACGGATAGAGCGATCAACCAGTGACCCGCACTCAGAGCGCTATTGCGTCTAGCCCGGGCCGAGAAATACAAAAAAATAAAAAAAAATAAAAAAAAGTATGTCACTTCCTGTTCAGGAAAACAATTTTTTTTTCTTCTTATTTTATATATTAACGTTATATTGTGCATTGGAAACACAAACATACTTAAAATGAGTAAATATTATTCATTTTAAACATGTTTATATTATTTATAGGGCTATAAAACAAAAAACAAAAACGTTTTTTTTCTTCTTCTCTCATTTAACAGGTGGGTCGGCGCCCTAGCGCCCCCGGTGGCGAGCCGCCACTGATCTCTATATGTCTTCTCAAGAACAGGGAGCAAAGTTTCAATTTCTAATAATCTTTTTCTGATATTTCTTTTTATTGCAGACTCATATGATATTACATGTCCACGTATAACAGCTTTAAATGTATCCCATAGGACTGAGTCAGATACATCTTTAGTGTCATTTAAACAGATATATTCTTTGACAATGGTAGAAAATCGTTGACAGAACTGAACATCATTAAGCAGAGTCGGATTTAAACGCTAGCAATACTGTGATTTTCTCACTCCAAAATCAATCGACACTGTAACTGGGCAGTGGTCTGAGATAAAAATATTGTGATATTTGGAGGAGATAATATTGGATGTTAATTTGGAATCCGTTTATGAAATAGTCTATCCTTGTATATGATTTATGTACTTGTGAAAAAAAGGAGAAATCTCTGTCTGTGGGGTGCTGTAGTCTCCAGATGTCTACAAGATTCAGTGATTTAAACAAGTTGTTTAATACTGTAGTGGAGTTAAGAGGAGTGGCTGGGCGAGAAGAGTGCCTGTCCATAAATGGGTCCAGAATGCAATTAAAATCTCCACCCACTATTAGATGTGTAGTTAAAGTCAGGTAATAGGTTAAAAACACTTCGAAAAAAACCAGGGTCGTCAAAGTTTGGGGAGTATACATTTAACAGGGTAACATGAAATGATAACATATTGCCCCGTGACAATCAAATAGCGGCCGTTGGGATCGGCTATGGTAGATATATGTTGGAATGGGATATTTTTGTGCATTAGTATAGCCACCCCTCGCGCCTTTGATGAAAAAGTGGATTGGTAGACCTGGCCGACCCAACCGCACCTCAGCTTGTGCACGTCACAGTGTTTAATATGAGTTTCTTTGAGAAACATAATATCAGCAGACAGCGATTTCAAGTGAGAGAAAACTGTCGATCGTTTAACGGGAGTATTTAACGCTCGGACATTTCAGCTGGCTAAAGTAATATTGCCATCCCGTATAGGGTTGATATTAGGAGTCGTCATAATCGGACTTTATAGCGTGAAATAGGACATCATGATCATGAACAATGTAAAAGAGCACAATAGCACACATAAACACATCCCATACCTCCCCATCCTCCCGCTTCCCCAACGAAGCAGGAATAGAAAAAAAAAAAAAAAGCATTACAGTACCTTTCTGAGGCTGCTGGGCAATACACAGAGTGGTGGTAGAACTAAACATATTGTTTAGGGTTCAGCTCAAATTCCAATCAAATAATACTAGTCGCTCTTATGTAGCTATAGGCAATGCAAAATAAATAAAGTTATGTCTCTGACCAGACCACGAAATTATAGTCTGGGAGTAAAAGGAATAATTATATATATATATATAATTGTATATTGTATGTATATATACACACACGCATATATATACATACAATACATACATATGACATACCCATCCGTTCGAGGGAATGCTTTGATAACGAAAATTAGACTTATATAATAATAATAATAGAAGTATTATAATAATAATTTAAAAGAGAATAGGCTATCTTCAGTCAGCCTTAATTTAGGCTATGGTCCTAGACCTAGAGCTGCATTTAAAGGGAAACAAATCAAGCATAGTCTATATTAATGAGAAACAATTAATTTATTTGTATTCTTATTCATTTACTATCCCCCCCCCCCCCCCCCCCCCCCCACTGGTAGTATATAAAAAAAATGGGGAAAAGGAAGGGATAAGCCGTGATGATGGTTAGGTAGACAGAGTAGTAGCTATCCCATCGATATACTGCTCTGCCTCCTGTGGGGATTCAAACGTAGTCTTTATTGTTCCATGCGTGATGATCAGGCGTGCTGGAAATAGAAGGCCGTGTTTGATTTTCGCATCTCGGAATTTCTTTCTTACGGCATCGAATTCTCGGCGTTGGCTTGTGACTTCAGCGGTGAAATCTGGATATATTCCGATCCGTGTGCCGTTGTAGCCCAGTGGGGACATGTTGCGAGATAGCCGCATTATCTGAATTTTCTCGGTGTCATGATGTATTCTGGCTATCATGGTGCGTGGCCGAGTGTTTGAAGACTGTCCAATTCGATGTGCTCGGTCCACTTTGACACCTCTGGGAAAGTTATCGGCACAGAGTAGTTTGGGTAGAAAATCAGCTACAAACTGAGTTGGGTGGCCTTTCTCTGTGTTTTCGGGAAGGCCGGTGATCTTTATGTTTTGTCTTCTGGAGCGCCCTTCTAGGTCATCCAGCTTTGATTTTAAGTTCTTGTTCTCAGCCATCAGGTTGTCATATTTTTGTTCAATATTGCAGATCCGAATTTCGTGGTCGGCGATTCCTTTTTCTGCTTCCTTTTTCTTCTGATAAAACGTGGGTAAAGTTTGATTTGTGCCTGCAGCGTCCCCACGCTCCGATGCAAGAATAGCATGCATTTCGCTATCTATTACGGCGAATTAGTGAGCAATCATGAATCATACATTTTGTCATTTTACGCATTATAAACGATGATGACGATACAGAAAATTGAGAAAAATAGAAATGCATGGCAAAAATAGCATTTATTGTCAGTATTTTAGAGACCCCCCAAAATTTCACAAATCATGTTTTCAGGGGAGCTGAAGCTCACCTAGCTCCCCCATGGTTCGCACCCTGGCTGCACTCAGTAGAAAGCTATCCGGCTGCACGCTAGCCTAGCTTAATAAATTAATGGAATTAGCCATTAGCCTAGCTTAAAACTCCAGGAGAGGTATTTTTGGCCAGCAGCTAGGCCAGCTGATCCGTATCCACTTCCATTCATTTGTGCTAAGCTAGGCTACCTTGCAGCTGAATCGCTTCCTACTAAATGCACAGAAAGGAAATTGGGGTATCTATCTTCTTTTCTGACTCTGGAGAAGACGGTAAACACATTTCCCATACTGTTGGCGTGTTCCTGTAAGTTTTCTACACTGTTGGACAGAGGAGAATGACTGCTTCCTAACACCTGTATTATCTCTCTATTGCTGCTTTTAGGTAGGCTGGCAATTGGGTATGCAATTATTAGCCATGCAACCATAGGCATATGTAGCAGCCTGAATATTCTACAAAGTATTCAGTAGTGCTAACTAACTGTTACTTTCCCTGTGTGTGTATAACATGTGATTAACAGTGTTCCTTTGGATAGCCTAACAGTGTTCCTTTGGATAGCTCACCCAGTCTAACGACGAGGTGAGGTGCTACTCTTTTCCGGCTGCAGTATGGATTACTAACAATAACATTGAGCCCTTTTCCCTTTCTGGAGCGGTCCTTGAGTGGGACCAGTGGAGGTTGTCAGCAGGGGGCGGAGTGGCAGTGGTGGCAGGTGGAGCGGTGGAGAGAAGCAAGCAACGAGGAAGAGGGAGTTACCTGGAGGCAAAGGGAGCAGGAAGCTCTCTTCGGCGTTGGACTTGGCCGCGAACAGTCGCAGCCACAGCAGGCGTGTGCTTTGGAATAGCCCCGTTGAAGAAGTTAATGAAGGAGAGCCCCGTTGGAACGAGCAGCGGGTGATGAGAAGTACTTGCTAGTGACGGGTTATCCTAGAAGTATCAGCGATAGTGTGTGAGTAAGAGAAACCGAACCGAATGACTAACGTCTAGAGTTAACGAGACTAACATCTAACGTTAGCGGGTTATAGTAGTTACTGTGTGCGGTGTATTAGTATGCTGCTAGCGGCTCCGTCTGACTTGAGTAGACTACCGGGCGCGCGGCGCTGAAGAGACCGGTGGTATAGCCAGCCACGTTGCGTTAGCAGTGTAACCGAGATAGCAGGAGGGTGCATCTAGACCCAAAGCTTAGCTGTGTTTAGGGTAGCAACAGTATTAGCTCGCGCAACAGAAGCAAGCCAGCAACAGCAGCGGTGGACGTCTCCCAGACGGTACAGAGGACGCCTCTTCCCACCAGCAGAGGACGCCATACAGCACGCTCCTCCAGCTAACCACTGCCTATGCTGTCCGCCCAGCCTGCTGGCTGTGCTCGCGGATCGCCGACGTCATCTTGTCACCTGGACGAGCGGTGACAAGAGTGGGTCCGCCATCTTGGCTAAGTACTAACGGTACCACGTGTATCAACAGCAACGTCCATTCAAGTGAACGCTAACAACCAGTGTCTAAGGGGTACCCCAAACAATTTAAGCCGGCTTAGGTTAGGTTTTCTTTTGGTAACGTGGGCCCACATTTACTTGGTTTTATTTTGTTATTTTGTTATTTGATTATTGGATTATTTCAGGCACGTGCACACATAGACGTGAAGGGGTGCCCGGGCACCTGCCTTTTTCATTTTTCATTAGAACGTTTTTTTTTTTTTTTTTTTTTTTTACTGTTGCACATATAGATAGACTGCCCTGCCCTTCCAAATGAAAGATGTCATGATAGAATCTAAATATTAGGTAAAGAAAGAGAGATAAATGCCCCTACCCCTCTCCTGGAACTGGAAGGACCTATTATTTACGCGCGCTGCCAGACGCCTGTATACTTTCCGTAGCCGCATTTCTGGCAGACGCTTTCTGATTGGCCGACGTCAGTTTCTACACTGGTTATTAAGCCTAGCCACTCTTCGAAGTAGGTTCAGGTTAGAGTTTGTCTTAGAGCGTGACGGCAAGTTCTTTCGATGGTTAAGCTTAGGCACTCTTTCAAAGTTGGTTAAGGTTAGAGTTTGTCTTAGAGCATGGCGATAGAACGCCAGGTAGTTTGCAGGCTGTTCGACGCGGAAATGGGCAAAGACAGACAGTAGACACAGCTCATCAGTACTTGTGTTGTGCTAACTGCTAACAATAAGCTATTTGGCTGGATGCAGTCTGGACAGTGGATATACATCAAGACAACAGTCTGTGACTGTGGGACAGTGGACATAATACTTCATCAAGCCCTCCTGACCTGGACCACGTTTCAACTAACAAGTGAGTTAATGCGGTCTCTCTCTCTCTCTCTCTCTCTCTCTCTCTCTCTCTCTCTCTCTCTCTCTCTCTCTCTCTCTCTCTCTCTCTCTCTCTCTCGCTCGCTCTCTCTCTTGCTCTCTCAACACAGCGTGTTAATTTCGGCATGCCGCCCACAGCTGTTGGTCTGGAGCGCATATTGTGTTATTAAAGGGACACTATGTAGTTTTGGTGACATCTATCGGTGAAACTGAATGTACCATAGACTTGTTTTAACCTAAAAAGATCGGGCTTGCGCGCTGTGCGCACTCGCATTGCATTTAATAATTGATGCCCTTTTCTCCTTTTTCGGCACCTGCCTTTCTAAAGTCCTGTGCACGTCCCTGGATTATTTGGTTCTTTGAACTCCCAATGTGTCTCTATTTTATGCCTGGGTTCCCCTAGTACAAGCGGGGTGTTTTACTGTATTGAGCACTCGGTGCCTATGGTGGGAAGAGCTTCCCCTACATTATAATAGCAAGAGCACTCAGTGCCATGTATTAATAAATGACAGTGTAATGGATAACATGCCCAGGCTTCTATATAAAGTAGACATTATCGGGATCATTGTGTGTGTCTGGTTCTTCCAATTACCATTAGCTATTCTAACCCTGGGTAAATATTGTGACTGCATAATTATTTAACCCTTACACCCCCTTTATAGAATAGCATTTGAAGGGTCTATACAGGTGGTCAAGGAAGGGTACTGCTTAAAGGGAAGCCCAATAATACTATTGAACTGACAGTCACTGGGTGTGGGAGGGCTGTCGGGGGTACTGGGGGAAGTGAGGGTGTGTGGGGAGCTACTGCTGACCGCCTTGGAAGGCGAGGGAGACCAGAGTACCAGTCCCCAGGTTAGTAAATCCTGGGCCCCATCCACTCCAGCTGCAAGCCCTCCAGAACGACGTTCCGGGCCAAAGACGGGGGTACTTATAGGTCCAATACTATAGTATCCTACTACCCAGTGTCTGTGTACTACTACTCCCACAAGCAGGGATAATCCACCCTTCTACATTTGGCGTCACAAACAGGATCAACATCCTACTCCACTTCCTTGACCGACCAGTAGAGAGACCATGACGTCCAAGAAAGGGACCCGCGCAGGCGTCGATCCGACAGCTGTTCGCTGGCCAAGAGCGGTTGAGCGCGTGCCTGGAACAAGCGCAGGAGTGGCAGGTGAAGTTGAAGGAGAAGCAGCTGCGGTGCGAACAGCTGGAAGGGCTGTACGGCCAGCTGGAAGGGGATCTTGACGAGCTGTGGGGTTGGCTGAGTGACCAGCAGAGCCACGGGGAGCAGCGGCAGCTGCTGTGTGACCTGCTGGAAGTAGAACTGGTGGTCAATACCAGAGAGCTGGAGGAGCTGCAGGAGAAGTGCCGGACTCAGGCGGCACTCCTGGAGCAGCAGGCAGAGGCAGTGAAGAAACTGGAACAGACCCGGGCCAGGGATCTGGAGGAGCTGCAGGAAAAGTGCCGGAATCAGGTGGCACTCCTGGAGCAGCAGGCCGAAACAGTGAAGAAACTGGAGCAGACCCAGGCCAGGGATCTGGAGGAGCTGCAGGAGAAGTGCCGGACTCAGGCGGCACTCCTGGAGCAGCAGGCCGAAACAGTGGAGGAGTTGGAGCAGGCACTCCAAGAGAAGCGTCGATCCCAGGCGGCTCTGGAGGAGCTGCAGGAGATGTACCAGACGCAGACGGCACGAATGACGACACTGGAAGAAACAGTGACGAGACTGGAACAGGAAGAGGCCATGAAGGAGTTGGAGCAGGCACTCCAAGAGAAGCGTCGCTCCCAGGCGGCTCTGAGGGAGCAAAGAGACGGCCAAGACGCCGTCACCGAAGTGAGGAAGGAGGGCACGGAGGCCGTGGAGGAGCTGACCGCCGCAGACCTCCTGGGCCGACAGATACTGGCCCTGGAAAGGACCCAAGCCGCCCTCGACGGAGGACGGACGTTTTTCGGCCAGACGATGGCGGCGATAAACGTGTCCGAGGAGGAGATGGTCCTGCCCCCCACGAAGGGTCCCGCCCCTTCCCCCGCTCCCGAAGCGCCGGGCCCGTCGGGATTCCGACCTGGACCGCAAAGGGCGATCGACGCCGTCGCAACGGGAGCCGTCGACCCAGTCGCGCACAACGGCTGGGTGGTGGTCCGGGTGAACGAAGTCCGGGCTCTGCTAGGCCCAGAGGGACGGACCAAACCGAGAGAGCCCGAAAGGAGAGGGCCTGCGGGGAGAGGGTCCAACAGGAGAGAGCCTGACCAGAGAGAGCCGGACCGGAGGGGGGCTGAAACGAGAAAGGCCGACCCGAGGGGGCCTGAACAGAGAGAGCCCGAACGGAGAGGGCCTGACAGGAGAGAGCCTGAAAAGAAAGAGCCTGACCAGAGAGAGCAGGAGAGAGAGCCGGACCGGAGGGGGTCTGAGACGAGAAAGGCCGACCAGAGGGGGCCCGAACAGAGAGAGCCCGAACGAAGAGGGCCTGACAGGAGAGAGCATGACCAGAGAGAGTCTGACCCGAGAGAGCCGGAGAGAGAGCCCAACAGGAGAGAGCCCGACAGGAGACGCGACAGGTCCCGGAGTGGGGGCCGAGACCGCGGGAAAGACAAACCCAGGAGACAGAAGAACTACAGAGGCTTCCGACCAAGGGGTTTCCCCCGTCCCAGACTGGTGCGAGACCGAGAGGAGAACAAAGAGAACAGGTCGGACGGAGGTCAAGGAGGAGAGGTAGAGTTGGTCCCCTCAGGTAATGAAACAATGTGTGAAACTGTGAGTCTAAGGACCGTTTTCATGTCATTAACCTGGTTTCATTGAGTAACTTGCAGAGGACTTGGCAAGTTTAAAGTGGGGGGAAATGTAGCAGCCTGAATATTCTACAAAGTATTCAGTAGTGCTAACTAACTGTTACTTTCCCTGTGTGTGTATAACGTGTGATTAACAGTGTTCCTTTGGATAGCCTAACAGTGTTCCTTTGGATAGCTCACCCAGTCTAACGACGAGGTGAGGTGCTACTCTTCTCCGGCTGCAGTATGGATTACTAACAATAACATTGAGCCCTTTTCCCTTTCTGGAGCGGTCCTTGAGTGGGACCAGTGGAGGTTGTCAGCAGGGGGCGGCGTGGCAGTGGTGGCAGGTGGAGCGGTGGAGAGAAGCAAGCAACGAGGAAGAGGGAGTTACCTGGAGGCAAAGGGAGCAGGAAGCTCTCTTCGGCGTTGGACTTGGCCGTGAACAGTCGCAGCCACAGCGGGCGTGTGCTTTGGAATAGCCCCGTTGAAGAAGTTAATGAAGGAGAGCCCCGTTGGAACGAGCAGCGGGTGATGAGAAGTACTTGCTAGTGACGGGTTATCCTAGAAGTATCAGCGATAGTGTGTGAGTAAGAGAAACCGAACCGAATGACTAACGTCTAGAGTTAACGAGACTAACGTCTAACGTTAGCGGGTTATAGTAGTTACTGTGTGTGGTGTATGCTGCTAGCGGCTCCGTCTGACTTGAGTAGACTACCGGGCGCGCAGCGCTGAAGAGACCGGTGGTATAGCCAGCCACGTTGCGTTAGCAGTGTAACCGAGATAGCAGGAGGGTGCATCTAGACCCAAAGCTTAGCTGTGTTTAGGGTAGCAACAGTATTAGCTCGCGCGACAGAAGCAAGCCAGCAACAGCAGCGGTGGACGTCTCCCAGACTGTACAGAGGACGCCTCTTCCCACCAGCAGAGGACGCCATACAGCACGCTCCTCCAGCTAACCACTGCCTATGCTGTCCGCCCAGCCTGCTGGCTGTGCTCGCGGATCGCCGACGCCATCTTGTCACCTTTTCTTTTGGTAACGTGGGCCCACATTTACTTGGTTTTATTTTGTTATTTGGTTATTTGATTATTGGATTATTTGGTTCTTTGAACTCCCAATGTGTCTCTATTTTATGCCTGGGTTCCCCTAGTACAAGCGGGTGTTTTAATGTATTGAGCACTCGGTGCCTATGGTGGGAAGAGCTTCCCCTACATTATAATAGCAAGAGCACTCTGTGCCATGTATTAATAAATGACAGTGTAATGGATAACATGCCCAGGCTTCTATATAAAGTAGACATTATCGGGATCATTGTGTGTGTCTGGTTCTTCCAATTACCATTTGCTATTCTAACCCTGGGTAAATATTGTGACTGCATAATTATTTAACCCTTACACCCCATTTATAGAATAGCATTTGAAGGGTCTATACAGGTGGTCAAGGAAGGGTACTGCTTAAAGGGAAGCCCAATAATACTATTGAACTGACAGTCACTGGGTGTGGGAGGGCTGTCGGGGGTACTGGGGGAAGTGAGGGTGTGTGGGGAGCTACTGCTGACCGCCTTGGAAGGCGAGGGAGACCAGAGTACCAGTCCCCAGGTTAGTAAATCCTGGGCCCCATCCACTCCAGCTGCAAGCCCTCCAGAACGACGTTCCGGGCCAAAGACGGGGGTACTTATAGGTCCAATACTATAGTATCCTACTACCCAGTGTCTGTGTACTACTACTCCCACAAGCAGGGATAATCCACCCTTCTACACATAGCTTTAGGGAGGGTTGCAGGGGACATGTCCCCCTCAATATTGAGAAGGTCAATTTAGCCCCCCTCAAAGAATATAGCAAATTTGAAAGACAACCCCCTCCTTAATTAAAATAATAAAAAAGAATAAGCCAAGGGAACATTTATATATCCTTCTTAACCCCCCCCAATGTTGCAAGCAAATCCTCGCCCTTGCATGCAACCCACCCTTTATTTTGTGTTCATGAGCGATTGCCTCAGCTGATAGAATTGTGCCCTTCCTGATGACTTGTCGTACAGAACTTGTAAGTCGCTTTGGATAAAAGCGTCAGCTAAATGACTAAATGTAAATGCCTTCAGACCAAAAGTATCAGGTGCACAGTGCCACCATTGCGACATGAAACAAAAAGATACGTTGATGATATATTGCATGAGAATATGACAGTAAACATCCAGCATTAGTTGTCAAAGGAAGGATAGAGAGGTACTGTAGAAACCTGTCAGAGCAACAACTCATGGAGACATTTCAGTGCAAAAACTGGCAACGTTGCAAATTGCATGAGCTTTTACTGAATTCAGTGGAATATACTGTATAACGAACCACACTTATTTATTATTAAGTATCTGTATAGAGCACCTGCACTGTGCGTGATCCAGGTTTCACAAGGTTCACAACTCAAAAGAAAGATAAAGAAAGAAAGGAATTTTCAGTTCAGTCATAAAAGTCTAGTTCAGTCATATCGTACCTCTTCCTTGGTCCTCTGGGATATGACTCGGAGCCAGTCTCCTATCATGCTGAGGATGGCAGCAAAGTAGGCCAGACCTACCAGAATCCAGAACCACACAACGGGCTTATAGTAGTCCAAGTAGTCTATCTCTGAACCACCTGGACAGAGAGAGAGGAGATTGGCATCAGCCATTGAAAACCCCATATTATGGGTCGACCAGCACCCATAACCCAGGCAGTGTGCTACACTCTACACACATTGATCTACAAGACCACAGGTAAATAGTTCAGATATACTCATATTTATATATTTTCCCCATCACACAGAACCAGCTAATATTGGTGCCTAGGATGCAGTTTGGAACATGTGTGCTCAAATAACTACATGGCCTGTTCAGGACAGACAGCGTGTTTTCTGTGAACATATACTGTTGACTACTGTTCATGAGTGTTGCATGCAGCGGCATGGTGTGACTTGACAGACATTATGCGTGTGTGTGCGCATGTACCTTCTGTACCTGCCACAAAGTCTCCAAACCCGATAGTGGTGAGAGTGATGACGACAAAATAGAGTGACTCCAGACCACTCCAACCCTCAATGTGCTTAAAGATGGCTGCTGGGAGGGCCACGAACAGCAGACAGCCAAACAACACAAAGAGAAGTGTGGAGATCACCCGAATCTTTGTCTGACTGATGTCCCAATCCTGGGAGGAGAGAGAGAGAGAGAGAGAGAGAGAGAGAGAGAGAGAGAGAGAGAGAGAGAGAGAGAGAGAGAGAGAGAGAGAGAGAGAGAGAGGAGAGAGAGAGAAAATAGAAGAGATGTATACAAATCTTATAAGGTTCTGATTTGAATACACATACAATTTGTACAAGGAATTTAGATAATGTGCCATATGTCTGAGCAACCAGTAATCAAACATATATAAATACATAGATGATGAGCGGGAGCCAGGCGTCATGGAGTAGAGACGTGTTTCACCGGCGCTCTCATAATTTTGCAAATCATACCTTTTTGACCCGAATAGTCTTTGATTTATTTTAGTTTTTTATTAAGGATTTCGACAGGTTAATTACTTTATAACTTTTTTACGGATATGGCAAGGAAGCGGGCTGCTGTGTGAGGCGTGGCGACACCAGCAACCGACAAGACACAGACTAGCTCTCCATGTGCGAGTACGGCCGCAGCTGGCACAGCTGGTGCTGAGCTAAGTGAGGCTAGCTTATCAGTCATTAAAAAACTCATAACGGAATCGATGGAAAGCCAATTCATAAAATACTTTGATTCATACCGACAGTCAGCGATGGAGGAGATAGAAACGGCTATTAAGCCGGTGATAGAGGAAGTGGAGACACTTCACACAAGATCCATGGCTAACGTTAAGGTAGGGTGACCATATTTTGATTTCCAAACATGCTGGCCCCAGCCTCGAGATACTTAATGATACTTTGCACAATCGAATCGCGCATGGCCACCTTTATTTCACATTATATCTTGTCTATGTGATGAATAAACCTATTGAATCTTGAATCTACTCAAAGATGCCTTATTGTTTTAACCTCTTAACATGCACCCAGAAAAGCGGAATTTCTTTTTACTTGAACTTGAGGACTGCATACTTTTTTTGCAAAGCTTATCTTTATACGTTATGCTTATAGCACATGCATACGCCTGGTCTCTTTTGAAAGATAACATTCTGATGAAATAGGGTAGCATAGGTCTGAACTTGAGTTGAACTTGAACTTGTGTGCTCACATTTTTCTGTAGTCGTTGCAATATCCCAAATGTAACCTCTTAACTCATTCAGCGGCAATCACAGAAAAAGGCGGGTTATTTCGCCAACTTTGGTTGTTTGTTCATTTTCCTTTGATCCCCGTTCTACACAGTCCCCCGGAGCCTCCTGGCATGACGTTGGAATTGTAATGACGATCGAAATCCACCAGGTGGCAGTATCGCCTACCTTATGCACATCATGGGCCAGCTATTAGTGTGTTATTAGTGCCATGCGTTGAGTGCCAATGACGAGAAATCTCGTTATTTAATCCATTCATTTTTCATCCATCCAGCCTCACGTTATCATTGGGACTGGCTCTGAGCTTGAAAAGGGCAAATACCGCCCACTATCGTCTCCCGGATGGTATTGCACCCATTGGAATGGAGTCAATGAAAATGCATGAGAAAAAAAACTCCGGGCTCCACATTTGACTTCTCAGGCATGTAACCTGAGACTAGTGCATCCACTGAGGACCCTCAGAGCAGCGTTGATTATGTGTTTCGAGGTATAATGTTGGATCAATAAACGTGATCGATATTTGGAATGGCGATCAGGAATTGGATTAATCTTTTTGCAGAACATCTGATCTGAGGGAATCTATTTTACCAGTTTTGGGGTAATCAGATGTTTTTTCACAGATTTCACAACATGTGTGTGTGTGTATGTGTGTGCGTGTATGACGTTAGCGCTGACCGGGTCATGGATAATTGATCTTTCAGCCCGCTTCTCTAGCGTGCATAAGTACACATATACTATCGATAATCTAGCGTTTATTTGAAAACGATTCATAAATAGGTCGAAAAATGACAACGTGTTTTGTGTATTCCACTAAAGAGCTATTTTCACGGATTTTTCTGGAATCACTAGAAATCTTCAAAACTATACTCCTATTCAAAACGGTATAAAGCGGAAATGTACCAATGAAAAAACAATCCGTTTCGTACATGTTGACTGCAAGCAAGTCATTGATAAGCGACGGGTGTATTAGACACATAACCATAATTTAAGATATAGTTTATGCGTTTGCAAATATCCCCGTCCTCTCATTGACTAAAGCGCTGGCATTCAAGCGATAAATCGCGCACCCCCTGCTGGCAACCAATGTGTTAAGCCCGGAGCCCTATTTTCTGAAAATCTGCCTACAATACATACCTAAGTAAATGGAATATTGCTCTACTTCTACAACGTCCATTTGCATGTTCTTTGTATCTAGGGACATCTATGGACGTCAGTGAATGTATTCCCAGTGTCAGAAATATTGTGTCTATTACTAGGCTTGCTTAAATTTTAATGAAACAAAGGAGAATATGAATTATGATTTTTCTTTGCATCTTTGACAGTGAATAACACCATGCTAAAAATTACCAGACATGAAGAACTGCCACTGAGCTCGTTCAGTACCTTCTTGAGAGCAGGTGTACAAAAAATCTAAGGAAATTAATAAAGGGAAGATGATTAAACAGAAGGTTTTGTAGATACAGTACTGAATGCTCCCATCCGGACCAATGCAATTTGAAATATTATTATAGAATATAGAATAGCAGGCCTATAAATTACCTTATTATAGCCAATTCGCACATTTATGGATTGTGCCAAATCGTATCTTTCAAATGGGCGAGTTCAATTTGGATTTAGTATCACCAGGCGTGCATGAAGAACAGAGAATGAAATTCAGCCATCTTGAAACAGATTTCAAATCTGATTGTTGCCAAATGCTCCAATATATGCCAATAACGTTCAGTTTTGTGGTATATTATCCCGAGTAATAAGAGATATTAAATAAATTCATACAGAAGTAATTAGCTTGAAGTCACCTAGAGCCCTTTGGGAAGTGTATTTTTTTTATTTATTATTCCAACGCTCATTGAAAGCTCTGGATGTCCTCTTCAAAATGGCGTCAAAATGACTACAATTACCGACGGTCAATTTTTCAAAATGGCAGACTTTCACGATCAAAACAACACAAAAACGAATACTAAAATTGCACTAATAACACTTCAACCTATTGGTAAACTAACGTATTGATGATAATATACATTATAACTGCTGTTGTGACATGGTTATGTTTATACTATACTTTTGAAAAATAAAACAAATTTTGTCAGACAGGATGGAGAGATTGATTTATGACGTGATGTCATCTGTGGTCCGCCGGCGGACCGCACAGGCGGAAGAAGTTAATGGTTCTATGACCCCAGTGGGAATCAGGGTGAATCTGACTATCCGTAGCGGATGGATCAGTGGGGCTAGAATGTGGGGTAAGTATAGGAAGCTGACCCTTAACACTTTCAGCGCCAGCCATTGCCCTTATCCCTGTAGCAAATTTTCACTGCGTCACTATGTTTGGAGAGCTATATTTATATCTATATTCTATATTATAGTTATGGAGACAATACTATGGTCATTTGACAGTCACTTTCTCCCGTCGAACATGCAATAAAGAGATACTTTTTTCATGTATACGTTTGTGCGTTATCCCGTGGTGAATATTGTATAGTTTAGGAGTGATCTGGGCTAATTCCAGAAAAGCTGAGTTATAGGGCACTATGTGAATTTTGCTGAAGTCATTGGCGTTTCTCGCCTGGACACGCTCCTATTTCCAAATCAAATGTATATAATAGGTATTATGTTTCATCATGAATGCATCAAAGGCGGGGGGGGGTAGTTTTTTGATGCTCTGATCGCCATCAATGGCATTCGTTTTGAACACCACACACGCTGATCAGCTGGATAGATATGAAATCATTGTAGGATCAAGGTGGAATTGATGTCAGATAGTCCTTACCTTTGATCGGGGGTATTCCACAAAGAATATTTCAATTGTCTGAGCGCAATTTCCAGTATTGGTGTCCATCGGGTCTCCGACATAATCCGGCACAACACATGCATCAAGGGGCCATGGACGCCTTCCAATGTGATCGGGTGAAGCGTTAGACTTGCCTGGACCAAATTATCTGCCCGGAGGACATTAGATGTGACACACAGGGTTTCAAAGGGTGGGCGATACTGCCACCTAGCAGGATGGCCGGTACTGCACTTTTGGCGTCTCAGTATGGCTTTCAGCGGTAACATAATAGGTCTGTGAGTATAATATTGATGAGGGTGCTTCTGCTTCTCCGTGGTTGATGGAAATGGAGGATTACATGGTGGGAGCAGAGGCGCTCTTATTTGACGCCCCGGTGGGGACGCATCACTCTCCCCCTCAGGATGTGGCAGGGGGTGATATGTCTCCTTGGGGTCCCTCGTATTCTGGTGTTGGGTTAGAACCTCCGACTCAGCGACGAGATGCCCTGCTATCAGCCACATCGGATGGTGGCACTGCAGTGAGCAGAGCAAGTCACGCAGGTGGCGGGTTTGGTCGAGGGAATGAAGGAAGGGGTGCCTCGGCTTGATAGACCGATGGCGTCTCTCCTTTGTCCTGAGGTGGTGTGGGAGCCGTTGCGGAAGCCGGTTCCCCAAGGGAAATCGGCTAGGCAGTTGGCCAACTGGAGTGACCAGTCGTTCATCGCCGGAACTCAAACCCTAGCTGCGACATCCAACTTCGCGGAGCTAGCACGGTTTATGTCCGGGATGATGATGGGCGGTACGATGCTGACCGACCATCAACAAGTCCAGCAAGCCCAGGCGGCTGGAGCCATCCTGCATCTGATCCAGCTGCAGGCCATAGCCGCCGGGAAGATATGGCCACTCTGTCCCAGCGCCATCTTTGGCTGGAGCAGGCGAGAGTACCGGACAGGAAGAGGCTTCCCCTGCTTACGGCACCCCTCTCCGATGCTGGGCTCTTCGGGTCGGCGATGCAGCTCATGACGGCAGCCTGCAGGGATATGGAGGAGGAGCGTGCGGTGCTCCAGTCCCATTTCCCCCCGCCCGATCTCACCGCTGGAGTTCGACGGAGTCCTCGTTGTCGGGGACCCGCGACCGTCGCCACCGCCACTACCACCGCCACTGCTGGTCCTTCGGCAAAGAAGGCCAGGAGGAGAGAGGGTGCCTCGGCCACTGCAACCAGCCAACCCACGCCTGGAGGTGACGGTAGGGATTGTCGAGTCCAGGCACCCCAGTACCGTCCCTCCGGGGCGATAGCTCCCCGGGGTGGCAAGCCACAAGCGGCTCGTGGCAGGCGCCGCTGATGTGACTTTCCCCTCCTGTTACCCCCGCTCCCTCCCCGGCCCAACTATGATTTGTAAAAACAATAAAAAGTCCCTCCTAGGAGGGACTGTATTTTTTGTTACAAACTGTGTGTTTATTCACTACATATGTTGGGGATACGGTGTGTAGATCCTTCGCCTAGTGTGGGGTTGATAGGAGAGCTAGACTTTTAGTCTTTAGCTGGTCGCTACATGTATATGAGTGCTTAGCAAGGCCTGTAGCTAACACTCGATCGAAAGGCTTTTTCTTCCTCATCCTGAAGAAATTATGTTTTCTTCCTATAAGGGTAGAAATTTAGTTGTGTGTTCTGTTACGTTGAAACAGTGGCATTGAGTCACAACACTGTAGTGTTGGCCTACAGAAGTACTCTTGTGTGTGTAGTTGTGCCACGGTCTTATAGACCTCTCTCTCTCTCTCTCTCTCTCTCTCTCTCTCTCGATCTTCGGTGTTTCTTGAAACATAAAACACGGGTGTCGTGTTCACACATAAACCTTGGCCTTGTTATAGACCCTGTCGCAGACGTTGTCGTCTGTGGCTAGCATGCATTGGGTTAGCTTATCCTGTTTGGATATACGCTGTTCATTAGCATGCTGGCTACATAAGGTATCATCATGGCTGTTTATTATTATTCGTATACGAGGTGTGGGTTCGTGAGGGGGTAACCGGATAAACCCCTCCTTCCCTCTTTTCTGATTCGTCGGGGGGTTTGGCCTTCTTTTCATTCGGTCATGCCGCACTGATTGGTCAGTACGGCACGGGGGGGGAGGGAATTCCCTGACTCCTCACCTATCAGGGTCGGTTGAGTCACGGGATTCCCCTCGCCATAGAATACGTCACTGGGCACGTTTCTATTGGTCGCTGACTTCCGTGAGTTCTCTACAGGCCCCATGTGTGGTTCTCTGTTATTGTCAAGTTGGTGTGGCGGGGCGTAGGGACTTAAGAGTTCTGCTATGCTCGATATAATATGTAACTTGAGCCTTTTGGTCACGTGGCTCAATGTTACATTCACTTTTCAAGTTGTTGCTCACGTGCGAAGTCTCTCTGGGGGTTCCCGTCCCCTCCTTAGGGAGTAGGTTGACGGGGTATTGTTTTTTCCCTCAGCCGCGTCGCATGGGACCCATGTCTGTATTTTTTTCTCTTTTCTGTAGAAAAGAAAGAATAAAAAAACGTCTTCTTGTTGTTCTCCCAGGCGGCTTGGAGGATCGATGTCTGGTGTCTTGTTAGACTATCCATTGATGTGTGTTTTTTTTTTTAACTTTGACCAGTCAGCTGGTTCTTTTCGCGTTTATCGCTTTTTCTGGTCAAGTGTGACCGACAGAAACAGGTTGAATGGGGGTATAGATGGGGGGAAAGACACTCTGAGAAAATACGGCTAGTCCGGGAGTCGAACTCGCTACCCCAGATCCGTGACGCGCACGGTTGTCCCCGACGCCGAAATAGCGTTCGAGGTACGCGGTGAGCTACTGGAGCTCCCCTCCATTGACGTGTTTTGGGTCTCGATGTGTACATAGTGCTGGCCCTGGGTGCTTCTGATAGGAATCACACATGGGCTTGCGCGCCTTGGTGCTCATCATTAAAACTGCGTTTTTATGGGGCAACTGGGATGGAGTTGTCTCTTCCGAGCGCCAGTGTTGTCTCGACGAATTCTCTTTCATATCTGGGGGATGTTAACGGAATAGATCAAAGCATAGGTAGAGGGGTCTCACGCCCTTGGGGTGGGCCACCGAGCGCGGTACAAAGGGGACCGTGTGGGTGGCGCCCTCTATAATGTTTTGGATCGACACGCGTACCTACCCCCCTCCTAGTGTTGGGGATGTCGGCGTGATTCTGGTCATGCCGGTCCAGGTCAGTTAACCCGTTGTCCGCCGGGGACGCAGATCTGCTGTTCTGGTACCCTGAGGGACTTGTGCTTTTTTTGGGGGAAAGATGCCAGGTCGGTCCGGGTGTTACAGGGTTTGACGTTATGGAGATGTTCGTGGTTGTGTTACTACATATTACCCCTCACTGTTGCTTGGTCCATGTTGTGTTGTACCTTGCGCTGCGCTAAGGGGGCCTGGTCCTTCTCCATTCTTTTCGCCCCTCTCTTCTCCTGCTTAAGCATAGCTGGGAGGGGGCTGTTGAGGTGGTTCTTTTGGAACTCCTCTGGCATCCCTGTGTACGTCCCGGTCCGCCGGGCCCGGTCCGAAATTGTTTTCATCGACCCGTAGGCCTGGGATAACCCCTTTGTGAAAACTGAAACACTTGTACTGCGGTATAGCCAATGTATACCCGCAGTTGTGTTTTGAAGTTTTTTCTCAAGGGGTTATAGGAACAACCACCTCATGTTGAACCAAGGGGGTGGTTGGTTCTCTGGTGTGTTGGTAGCAGAGTCAACTCTCGGGTTAGGCCGGTTGAGTGTGCCCCTGCATGTTTCATGACGTCTGCCAATCGTGTCAGCCTTCTCTGCCTCGACCCCTCTAGAGAGTCGGGGGGTTGTTTGTGGAGGCTGTGACATGGTGCACAACAATACCTGTATACGCCCCTTCCGCCGGGGTGCTGTTTCAGCAGACCCCTTTGGCGCCTATCTAGTCCGCAGTGCTCCAGGCTCAGGTCAAGTGCCTGTTGCCTGGATTGAGGGATCGACCTCTTCTGGGGGTCGTCTCCCCGGTGCGCTGCCTGCTCCCACTGTGGGTGTAGCCTCTTGAATGCTTCGAGTTTACAGCCATGCCAACCTGAACACGCCCGATCTCGTTCGATTTCGGAAGCGGTATAGGTTCAGGCCTGGGTTGTGCTTGGATGGGTGACTGCCTGAGTATACCAGGGTCAGTGAGCCAGGCGGCGTGCTATAGGGGGGAATGGCCTGCTCTTGGATGGGCCCTGTCCGAATACGCTGGCGATGTGGGGGGCGGTGTCACTAGTGACCGCCTGGTGAAGTCTCGATGCTGTGGCGTCATTGGCCTCTCCAGGCCCCCTTTTTCCGGGGGGGTCCAGTCCCTTCTGGGTCTGGGTCCTCCTTCGCGCTCCGCTGCTACGGCCTTGCCACGGGGTTGGGTTTTTTCTCTTGACCCCGTGATATTAGGGGTGGTAACAGGGGTTTGTTCCTTCCGTTCGTTCCCTAGTGGCATGCGGGTTGTGCGTTGTGTAGTCGTGGGTACGCCCCACGGTCTGCTCACCCTGTGCGTTGAGTTGCTTAAGCTCCTCTTCGCGCAGTCGGATCCGACTCCCTCCCGTCCTCCGCTAGGGGTGTTCGGGGGGGCTCGGGTCCTCCCCTGTTCTGATGGTTGTGGGGGGCCTCAGCGGGTTCATTTGTCGAGCTCAGCTCTGCTCAGCTCCTGTGTTGCCACTATGACGCTGAGCAGAGCTATACGAGATATAACGTACGGTTATGTATATAACCATAGTTATATGAGTATAGTGACGCTCAGCGTCAGGACTCACTGAGGACCCCTTGATCTTGCCTTGTGGTGAAAGATTGGGAAGGAGATGATGGTATGGCCACACCCCTGCTTATGTAGGTAGCGGATAGTGGTGTGGCCAGACAGATGATAGTATGTAAAGTTACATGTGAGAATTTATTCAGTGCAAGTACTGAAGTGAAGAGTATTGCCACTATGACGCTGAGCGTCACTATACTCATATAACTATGGTTATATACATAACCGTATGTTACCTTTGTCAGCAGGTCCACCACCTGGGTGGGTTGCCAGATGATTTGAAAAAATAAAAAATAAAAAAATACAAAAAAAATACAATTCTTTTTTATGCAGTCAGGCCACTGAACTTAGGAGCAGGCCAGGCCAGTGTTTCTAGTTGCACCAGCGCAATAGTTAGATAACCTAGGTGGGGAACAACCAGGAGATCACTGCAACTCACACAAGTTGGAGAATTATCTCTCTCTCTCTCTCTTGCTCTCACACACACACAAGGGAGCCGCATGTGATTGGTGGAGGCGGGACCCTTACAAAAAACTGCTAATCATTGACACATGCTAGCCTGTAATAACCCCCCCCCGAAAAATCTACTTTGCATTTGATATATTACAAATAAATGCCATCACACACACTGGCATTTAAAGGGTTAGAATTATAAAATGAATATGTGGTGTTATGATCAGGGCTGAAGTTGAATAAGATTGTATTTTTTATCAATTACAAAAAAACTGAAAATCCATAAAAATCTGTGTTGTTGCTAATCATACATATGCTAGCCTGT
Organism: Notolepis coatsorum; assembly: GCF_963971535.1. Lineage (NCBI taxonomy): Eukaryota > Metazoa > Chordata > Actinopteri > Aulopiformes > Paralepididae > Notolepis > Notolepis coatsorum. The sequence continues at coordinate 43,170,404 of NC_140184.1, read as the reverse complement.
TTTTTAACAATAATTTGTGATGCCATCACAAACACTGGCATTTAAAGGGTACAAATAAAAGAATTCCTGCACCAGAATGCAGGAAATTAAGTCTTTGTAACAATAAATGTCCTGGTGGGGGACCCCCTGCTTAAAAAGTGGCCTGACTGGGGCTATATTTTGCACTATATTTCCTAGCCTGAATGATTTCCCCAGTCCGGCCCTGGTTAAAAGCCTCCAATGCTTATTAGTGTGTGTGCGTTTGAACGTTTGCAAGTATTATTATTATTATAATAATAATAATAATTAGCATCTTTTTTCCTCTACTTACAACTAGGGATGCTCGATATTGGCTTTTTTACCGATACCGATATACCGATATTGTCCAACTCTTCATTTCCGATACCGATATCAACCGATATCAACCAATATCAACCGATACCGATATATGCAGGGTCCCCCCCCCCCCCCAAAAACGGAATAATTTCAGGTAATTAACATTACATATCTCTTGTCGTGGAATTAACACAACATTATGCATACTTTTGACAATAAAAAAATCAGAATGTGTTCTTACTTGCTTGCCTGGGTAAATAAAGGTTAAAAAAAAACGATACAGATAATTTCCGATATCACATTTTAATGCCAATATCGGCCGATAATATCGGTAGGCCGATAATATCGGACATCCCTACTTACAACTTTTTTTCTGACGGAACCACGGGTGGTTCGGAAAGTCCCATGTTAAGTGGTTGAACACAGCCCAGCGAGTTTTCCACGGATCGATAATTTTTTTTCCCTTTTTTTCCCTTTTTTTCAAGGGCTTCTGTGAGGTGATTCGACAGGAGTATCACTCCACATGACGCTACATGGTCTATATAAGAGCTGTTGGAGTGACAGACTAACCTTTTGCCAATTTGATCCAGAGCGCCCGCTCTATGAACAAAAATTTGCCAGCAAATAAGTTCTTTCACGCAGTTTCAAACGACGACGTAAGTACATTGTCTACGTAATTGTTGGTAAATAATTTTTTTTTACATTTGTATGACAGTCTATAGTGCTTCTGTGATGTTTTTGCAACGTTTTTGGTAATGTTTTCACTTATAAAAAGCCTGTTTGGAAATCGACCATGCTATGCTGGTTTTGTACCCAGCACGAGGGGCGCATGACTCGGATTCAACATGAGGTCCGCTCCCCCAGCTAAGGTAATGTTGACTAAGGCTGGCTAACAAAAGCTAGCGCAAGAAACGACGACCAAAGTATGGTTTATAGTGTATTTTTTGCCACCTTATAGCATTTGTACATTTGTATGATAGACTGTAATGCACCCGTGAGGTTTGTCTGGACGTTTTAGTAATGCTTTTCACAAAAAAAAACATATTTCTAAAAGTCCGGAAATGGCCGGGATTAGCCTTGAGCTAGCGATCTTTGCAGATGCATAATTGATGTATTTATTTAGCAAATGGAATATTTTCAAATGGCCACATTTGATGTATTTAGTTTATTCATAACTGGGCCTTATTCGATAATAGATTGCTAGCGGTACCCGGCTGGTGCTAACTAGCTAGCCATCGCTCCCGGGAGCTAACACCGGTACCCGGCTGGTACTAACTAGCTAGCCATCGCTCCCGGGAGCTAACGCCGGTACCCGGCTGGTGCTAACTAGCTAGCCATCGCTCCCGGGAGCTAACGCCGGTATCCGGCTGGTGCTAACTAGCATCAGGCTTCAGCTGATTAGTGGTCTTCTGGACAAACCTGAAGCCTGATGCGGTTCCCTCGGTCTTCGACAGACAGACCGGCGCAGGCAGTTCAGCGTCGCGGAGCATTTAGCCTGCTGGCTACCTAGCTCCACCTAGCTCCTAGCTCCACAGCGTCGGGAGCTCGAGCAGCTTGTTGATGTGCTGGAGCCTCGGCAAGCTAACGGTAGCTGGCTCCAGCAGCTTGTCGATGTGCTGGAGCCTCGGCAAGCTAACGGTAGCTGGCTCCAGCACATCGACAAGCTGCTGGAGCTCCCGATGCTGTGGAGCTAGGAGCTAGGTGGAGCTAGGTAGCCAGCAGGCTAAATGCTCCGCGACGCTAAACTGCCTGCGCCGGTCTGTCTGTCGAAGGCAGAGTATTGTCGTGAACATTTTAATTAAATAAAGAAATTCCCTATCCATAGTCGCCGTGGGAAGAGATAAAATAAAAAATGTAATCTGTGCACGGAGACCAGCAACAATTTTTTCTAACAGAAACCCATTGGGGGGTGCGCGAGCTAGGTCGGGAGGTGACAGGGGGTGCACGGCCAAAAAAGTTTGGGAACCGCTGCCCTAGAGTGTTAGGAGAACACTCCCCTGTACTCTACTGCGGTTCAGATCAATACAGGAAAAGGTATACATTGGGGGCTCGAATCCGGGATATGAAAATAAATCCTGATTTCATCTGTGAGTTGTAAACTGTATGGAAACGTGAAGTTAGCTCATGCTACTGGAAAAAGGACGCACAAGGCAATCTCGTCATTAATGAACTGAGTTAAAAATGATGACGGCCCCCTTTTTTTTTTCACGGTTGACGCGTTGTCTGTTCTACACCCAGTATCAGTGCCTTGACACACCGCGGGACTGCGGTGATGCGGTTACCGCGACAGCCCTAGTACTTATTTGAATCTTAAAAATAGCTCTTAAATCCACACCTAACCACTCCCCCACTGGATTAGCTGTCATCTGTCACACAGACTTCGCTGCATTATGGATTCTCATATATAATAGAATAGACGCAGTGCATTCTGAAATAGGTCTCCAATCTTCTCACGTTGCATATTATTTTAATTAGAAATTAGAACAATTAAATATGTAGCCTTATTATTATTATTATTATTATTATTATTATTATTATTATTATTATTATTATTATTATTATTATTATTATTATTATTATTATTATTATTATTATTATATGATGTGGTCAGCCTTTGTTCTATTCATGGAATAAATGAGAGTTAGACTAAACAATGGGTCTCATTCTCGAACGAAGTTACGACAAAATATTTCGTCTTAGCCAGATTTCGGCCTATTTAAGACATATTAGGGCTGGGAGTGGGAGTCCTCAAATTTTCCTGAGATCTTATTTGAGAGCAGATCTAAGAGTGCTGAGGAGCACACTTAAATATGCTCTCAGCCCACGATCAAATCTCATGATTGATTGACTAATTAAAAATGTTATTATAACTTGACAGACTGTGTTCTTATAGTGATTCCTTCATGTTAACGCTACAGGCCTCCTTGGAATTAATTACTTGATCATAATTAAAATAAATATGACAATATTTGTACGATAAGAAATTACGCATTTGATGTCGGAAAAATAAATAATATGGATTCATCTGATCACAGGGCAGCTGGATTAACCATATCTGAACCAGCTATTTGACAAATGTATAATTACTTTAATTACTCAGATATTCAAACACAATTATGCAATTATTGAGAAATGATTGAAAATAATAATAATTGAATGCCTTCTGTGGAATTTGCATTTCTTATTTGTTACACATCTGTTTTAATGATTAATTATATACATTTGAAAGAATGCAGGTCAACATGCAATGTATCCCATTGATTGGTATATATGGGACAGACCTTTGTTTGATTGATTGAACATTTTATTAACAGATTGCAGAATGGGTACAGTACAGTACAGCTCAATTACATAAGGGGATGCAGACCAGAGAAAGAATTTCGTCTTGTTTACATCAGGGTCCCCCATTTTCAATTCATCATAACATATATGACACACACGACACAGATAGACAGTACTGCTACATCTATACATTTATGACATACCAGATTTGCAAATACAGTACTGTTTGTGATACAAAAAGAGTCCAGAAAAGAGAGTACATTTGACGTAGAAACTGTTGGAGGAGGTTGGGTAGGAGGGGTGGTAGACTTACACTGTACAAGCAAAACTGTACATTGGAATATTGACAAAACCATACTTGGTCATTTATTGTACATTGGAGGGGGTTGATATAGCTATAAACCTGCATTCCTTCGAATATATCATTAATCAATTAAACTTATATTGAAATACACTATATAGCCTATACACCAACACTGAAATGACAGTGGATAAATAAATAAGAACTAAAGCTAATCGGTGGAAATAGACTGCATTAATATTCCATAACAAATCTTGTGTGCGCCTACGAATGAACAGTAGCCTATAGGCTTAATTATGGAATAATAAGCCATACTGTGTTCATTCATTACGCCCGCCGGCCCGTAGGCTATTATATTATATGTCATTCATTCATTCATACAGTACTGCGCGCGCGTGTGTGTGTGCGCGCGCGCTGCGGCAGGTGGGTACCGCGAGCTGTATATGATGCCAATACATTAATCTAATCTAGTTTTGATGGGCGCAAGCGTGATTATGAAACCTAGCCGCATTTCTCGGAGACGCTCTCTGATTGGCACTGACTGACGCTAGGTTTCGTAATCACGCGGCTCTCAAAGCACTTCCGCCATTCCATTTCACACAGTTGCGTCACCAGTTGCTTTATAAGGACTGTCGGGGGCGTGGTTTGTATGCAAATGACCTGAACGGGAACACGCTTTGGAGTTTACGACAGAATGCCATTCTCCAAGCAGATATCAGATCATATAATTTCTGCGACCGTTTCAGCCACTTAAGACATATCTCCAGCACGTTCAGGACTCAGAGTGTACTTGTCATAGATTATGTCTCAGTGGTTCCAAGATAAGTCTTCCAGAATATATCTTTGAAACATTTTCGGAAATGAGACCCAATATTCCTGCGGGTTGGTAGTTTTAGCGTTTTTTTTAGACTTGACGTCACGTGTATTGCCGTCTGTTTGAATGGAAGCACGATACATGCAGAACCAAGTTATCCGTGCTGCTCCTGCCCCACGCTTTTAATAAAGGTATGAGCAGGTTAAACACCTTTTTTGGTGGTAAATCTATTTCATCATTTCCGACCTACAAACAACTCTTATACAGTATAGTGGTTCTCAACTGGTCTAGCCTCGGGACCTAACATTTTCCTTAGTCATTAAGTCCCGACCCAAAATGTTGAACCACTATAATTTATGTAAAAAAAATTGCAGTAATACGCAATCTTTCAAAACATGAAATAAACACAAAAAAGTGCAACAAAAGTGCAACTATTGCTAAAAACCTAATGAAATAAAATAATAATAAATATTATGCCTCTTAGCAGACTTCTTAGCTTAACATAACAGACCTAAGTTTGGGGGAACTAATGGGATAACTGGGGTTGCAACAAAAGTGCAACTAGGGCTAAAAACCCAATGAAATAAAATAATAATAATAATAATAATAAATAATTATGCTTCTTAGCAGACTTCTTAGCTTAACATAACAGACCTAAGTTTGGGGGAACTAATGGGATAACTGGGGTTGCAACAAAAGTGCAACGAAGGGCTAAAAACACAGTGAAATAAAATAATAATAATAATAAATAATATATCCTTCTTAGCAGACTTCTTAGCTTAACATCCCAGGGAACTAATGGGATAACTGGGGATGTTGTTTGCTCCTGACAAGAGTCTCAAAGCCTGGGGTGATGGTAGACAAAGCAACTCTGAGGTCTTGCTCAATGTCCAATCTGTTCCTCCGCTTTGTCTTCAGCTGGACCAGAGCTGAGAAGCCACTTTCACAAAGATAGGTAGTGCAAAAAAATATATATATATAAATTTGTATTTTTATTTTCATTTTTTTACACACATCCGCAACCCACTCAAAATGGCCCCGCGACACACTTTTGGTTCGTGACCCACCAGTTGAGAAACACTGGTGTGGACGTACTTGATGTGGTGGGCGGTAACGTTGCATTTGTTCCTAATGTGTGCTCAGTGCTCAGTATATTGCGGTATGTGATGATGACACGACACACAAGAGTAATAATTATTTGTATTTTCAGGCTGTATCAGCGCCTATACAGTCTGAAAATACAAATAATTATTACCCTTGTGTTCATCACATACCGCAATATACTGAGCACTGAGCACAATTAGGAACAAATGTAACGTTAGCGCCCACCACATCAAGTACGTCTACACAACATATAAGAGTTGTTTGTAGGTCGGAAATTATGGAATAGATTTACCAACAAAAAAGGTGTTTAACCTGCTCATACCTTTATTAAAAGCGTGGGGCAGGAGCAGCACGGATAACTTGGTTCTGCATGTATCGTGCTTCCATTCAAACAGACGGCAACACACGTGACGTCAAGTCTCACTCGCGTGAGACTTCCTCTCTAGATACTCTACCTGGCCAGGGTACTCCTGGGTCCTAGTGCCCCCCCACGTTACACTATATGTCATGCACATGTATTTTATATGTTAATAAAATTTCATTTATTTTTAGTCCTAATTCTGTCACTGTTTGATGTCACAAAGAAGGGTGTATCCGAAAGCTGTCTACAACATTTGTAACATGTGATGAAAAAGTTAACAAATAATTAACTGTATTAGACATTTAATGATGAATAGGCTTCACTTCAGATTAGGGCACACAATAGCATCTGCAAATGATTTATAGATGTTTTATGAATGTCTTAACAAATCATTTGTTAAACATGAAAAATAAAGAGATACAGTATATAGTTGTTTTTTCATATCCATTTTTCAAAGCATCTACAAATGTGTTACTACACATTAAACAACATTATTTAATGATGAACAAATCAAGTACAAACAATGTTGATAATGAGTTATAAATAATGTAGAACTAATCTGTAAATGTTATACAAATATAGTTATAAATGATCTAATAATAATTTATGAATGTATATAAATGGTTTGTTCATGATTAGTTTCAAGTTTCTTCAAGTTTCTTTAATAGTTGTCATACAGAAGTACAGAATACTTTCATACAAAATGCTTCTTACTGTTACGCTCCAGAGACTGTGCTAGACAAGATAGTATCAAATAACATAGTATAGCATGTAATTTAGAAGTAGAAAATGAGGTCACAGTGTTCAGTATAGACATATGTACAATGTTCGATGCAGAATAGACGTAACTGAGTTACCATATAATATACAATACTATGCAGTGTACTAATGTTTTGGCAGTCTGAGAGCTGTATGTTGAGTTGTTTTTTTGTGGAGGACATCTTCGGTTTTGCAGGATTTTTGGAGAAGGCATGGCACCTGAGACAAAACACACTGTATCCTATATAATTGTATTTGAATTCACCTTGCTTTTCTGTTTATTTACATTGAGTACAGCTTGTGTTATATTACGTTTTATTGTATTTTCTTGTATTTTTTTGTATGGCCATCTTGGTCTATGTCATTTGTTAAGAAATTGGTAAAGTATATTATTATATACTTATTGTTATGTGTCTTGTAAGCCCATATGGGCTGGGCATACATCTGTATGTAAGACACGAAAATAAAAAATATCAAATCAAATCAAATCACTATATAGTGCAAAGCAGAAATGGGATGAGGTACAATTTAGGTACAATTTACAGTAAGGTGTACGAGTTGTAGTGCAATCCTTCATCAATAAATATAAAGTGTGGGGAGTGGGTGCTACAGTGTGTTTGTTTAAAGTGAGTGTGTGCTATAAAGTGTGTGGAGTGGGTGCTACAGTGTGTTTGTTTAAAGTGAGTGTGTGCGTGTGGATGTGTGTGCTATGTGCGTTTGATGGTTGTTGTTGTGTAGTGTTCATTGTTCGTTTAGCAGCCTGATGGCCTGGGGATAGAAGCTTCTTCTGAGTCTTTCTGTGCTCGCCTTGAGACTCCGGTATCGCTTGCCTGACCGCAGCAGTTCAAAGAGGCAGTTGTTCGGGTGACTGGAGTCTTTAATGATTCTCTTAGCCTTGCCCCTGCAACGCTTGTTGTAAATGTTCTGGAGGGTGGGGAGCCCCCCTCCAATTGTGCGTTCGGCTGAACGTGTCACTCTTTGTAGTCTGCTTCGGTCTTGTGCAGTGCTATTCCCAAACCAGGAGGTGATGTTGCCAGTCAGGATGCTCTCTATTGTACATGAGTAGAAGTTCTTAAGGATCTTCTGACTGACTTGGAACTTCCTTAGGCGCCTGAGGAAGTAGAGGTGTTGTCGTGCCTTCTTCACAACACTGTCAATGTGTGTGGTCCATGTCAAGTCCTCAGATATGTAGGCTCCGAGGTACTTAAAGCTGTTGACTCTCTCAACCGGTGCCCCGTCGATGCTGAGGGGGCTGTAGTCCTTGACCCCCGACCTCCTGAAGTCCACAATCATCTCCTTTGTTTTGCTGACGTTCAGGGAGAGGCTGTTTTCCTGGCACCATCCCGCCAGGACCTTGACCTCTTCCAGGTAGGCCCTCTCGTCGTTGGCAGAGATCAGGCCCACCACCACTGTGTCGGCAGCAAATTTGATGATTGTATTGCTACTCCGCTGAGCCACACAGTCGTGTGTGTACAGGGAGTAGAGGAGGGGACTCAGAACACAGCCCTGGGGGGCCCCTATGTTGAGGGTGATGGATGAGGAGGTGCAGTTGCCTGCTCTCACCACCTGGGGTCTGCCCGTCAGGAAGTCCAAGACCCACTGGCAGAGGTCATAGTTCAAGCCCAGGTCCCTGAGCTTGGCTATGAGTATGGAGGGGACTATGGTATTGAATGCCGAGCTGTAGTCGATGAATAGCATTCTCACATAGTTCCCCTGCCTCTTGTCCATTAGTTAATTATCCACTAATGCGTTATAAATACTTTGTAAATGTTATACAAATATAGTTATAAATGTTTTAATAATAATTTATGAATGTATATAAATGGTTTGTTCATGATTAGTTCATCATCTACAAATACCTTATAAATGTATTATAACAGGGTGTTATTATAAAGTGCTACCGAGACAATTTGTCTTCTACTCTGCTCCCTACCAGTAGTGTATATTGGGTCAGAGCCTCCTCCTCAGGGAGTTTCAGAGCCTCCTCTGAGTTTCAGTACCTCCCTCTCAGTGAGAGAGCCTCCTCAGAGTTTTCAGAGCCTCCTCCTCAGAGAGTCTTAGTCCAATTGTTACATGAACCTTTTTCAATTGTTTTACTCACATTGTGGTCTCTCTGGGAGAATCACTGTCTTCTCCTCTTACATGAAGAGCAGAATTGACGCGTTTTTATTCCCAGGCTTGAGAGGCCATTGAAGCACAAGCGCATTTTCTTATTGGCCAAGAGACATGTCCGTGAGTTACAGGGCCTGTGCTGCAGACCGCTGTCATTGTAAAGGATAATTGTCTTCTACTCTGCTCCCTACCAGTAGTGTATATTGGGTCGGAGCCTCCTCCTCAGGGAGTTTCAGAGCCTCCTCCTCAGGGAGTTTAAGAACCTCCTCTGAGTTTCAGAACCTCCCTCTCAGTGAGGGAGCCTCCTCAGAGTTTCAGAGCCTCCTCCTCAGAGAGTCTTAGTCCAATGTGTTACATGAACCTTTTTCAAATGTTTACTCATGTTGAGGTCTCTCTGGGAAAACCGCTGTCTTCACCTCTTACATAAAGAGCAGAATTGACGCGGTTGTTATTCCCAGGCTCGTCATGTGAGGACCCGTGTCTGTGTCTTTTGTAGACCGGCTCCCTGCTGCTCGTCCCAGACAGCAAGGGGAAACGTTGTGAGGCTCTTTCTTGTTAGGAATTCGCCGTCCGTGTTCTCGGGTTCTTTGCGAGCATATACGCTGTTTTATGAAATCAGCTTATGGTCTTACGAGACAGATCAGCGCTGGCCCAAGGTGTTTTTTCAATGATTGAATATGCTTTGTGGGTCCGGCGCGCCTTGGTTGCCCAACATTATAAAAACGGCATTTTTTATGCTGTCGGCTGGGAATGAGATTTTTGTCTCTACCGAGCGCCAGTGCACTAGGTTAGACTCGACGGCTCACGTACATCTCCGGGGGGTGATGACGGAGTAGATCAAAACATTGGCAGGGGGTCTCACGCCCATTGGGTGGGCCACCAGGATTAGTGTGTTCGCGTACTGACCGTCTTGGTGGCGCCCTCTGTGATGTTTTGGATCGACACGCGTACCTACCCCCCTCTTAGGACTGGGGGCGGCGGCGTGACTAGGGCACGGGACTGGTCCTGGTCGCGCCGGACCGGATCAGTTAACCCGTTGTCCACCGGGGAGCAGACAGGTTCTGGTACCCCGAAGGACTCTGTGCTTTTCCGGGGGGAAAATGCCAGGTCGGGCCGGACGTCACAGGGGTTGATGTCATGAATGTGTGTGTCATATAGATGCCACCACGAGTTGCCCTTAACAGTGGCGTGCATTCGTCCTTACTGTGTTGTACCTTTTGCCCGATGTTAGGGGGTTGGTCCTTCTCCATTTGTTTTCACCCCTCCCCTCCCTGCTAAACCGGGGATGGGAGGGGGCTGTCGGGGAGGCTGCTTCTGTCAACTCCTCTATGCATCCCTGTGTAGGTCCCGGTCCGCCAGGCCCAGGTCGGTCCGCCAGGCCCAGGTCGGGCCTTGCCCTCAATGACCTGTTGGCCTGGGTTAACCCTTTTTAGACCTGAAATGCTTGAAATGCATTGTATAGCCTGTGTATATGCGCAGTTATGTTTCTGGGGTTTCTTAGTCAGTGGGTTAAGGGAGCAATCACCTCCTGTTAAGGTAAACATAGGGGGGTGGTTGTCTCCCCGGTGTGTTGGTAGCAGAGTTGACTCTCAGGTTGAGCCCGGGTCTGACCTCGGCTGCCCGAGAGTATGCCCCCGCATCTTCATGACGTCTGCCAATTGCGTCAAACTCTTTCTCTGACCCTCGACCCCGCGAGATTAATAAATTGGCAGGGTCAGGGTTTGTGGAGATTGTGACATGGTGCACAGCATACCGAAACACCCTTTCCGCCGGGATACTGTTCTTACAGTAAGCCCCTTAGGCGCCTGTCTAGTCCACAGTGCTCCGGGCGCAGGTCGAGTTCTGCTCTTGGGACCTGTCGGCCTGGATTGATGGATCAACCTCCTTGGAGGGTTGTCTCCCCGGCTGGCCCCACGATATTGTGGGGGGGAAGCCTATTTGGGAGCGCTTCGGAGCGGCGTGCCAAGGGGAGAAGGGCCTTCACCTGGTTTAGGCCCTGTCCGATACACTGGCGATGTGGGGGGTGGTGTCACCAGTGACCGTCTGGTGGGGTCTCGATGCCGCGGCCTCGTTGACCTCACCAGGCCCCTTTTTTCAGGGGGTCCTAGCTCCCGGGGTGGGCTGGGACCTCCTCTGCGCCCGCTGCTACGGCCTTGCCACGGGGTTTTATTTTTTTTTACCCCGACCCGCGATGTGGGGGCTGTGACGGGGCTTTTGCTTCACGTCCGTTCCCTGGTAGCGTGTGGGATGCGCGTCCGAGTAGTCGCGGGCCCTTCTAAACAAAGGTAAGTCCCACGGTCTGCTCACCCTGTGCGTTTGAGGCGCTAAACCCTCTTTGCACAGTCAGGGTCTGATCTCCCTCCCGTCCCTCGCTAGGGGGGGGCCCGGATCCTCCCCGGTATTCTGATGCTTGTAGGGGACCTCAGCGGGTACATCTGTCGGGCTTCCGCTCTGCTCTTGTGTTGGAATAGAGCAAAGAGTAAGCTATATACGAAATATAACGAAGGTTATTCTATAACCCTAGTTATATGAGTAATAGCGAGCGCTTTGCTCTGACTCACTGAGGACCCCACGGTCTTCCGTTTCGGTGGTGAAAGACTGGGGAAGGAGCTGTAGTATGGCCATGACCCCGCTTATATAGGAGCGGTTGTGGGAGTGGTCAGGCAGGTGGGCAGGTGCGTACACGGGGTGAAAGTTTTCATTATAGAATATGATTAAAGGGATAGTTCCAATAGAGCAAAGCGCTCGCTATTACTCATAACTAGGGTTATAGAATAACCTTTGTTATAAGACTTTCTGAAAGCAGAACTATATGTTTGTTATAAAACGTTCTGAAAGCAGAACTATATGTTTGTTATAAAACCTTCTGAAGGTAGAATTATGTGTTGCTTATAAAACTTTCTGAAGGCAGAAATTATGTTTCTTTTTTTTAATCCACTTTTTCTCCTCTTTTTCTATTTTTCTTCCATCCCAATTTCGCTGTGCCAATTCTCCCCTCCCCTGTCTTGAACGTTGCTCACATATGCCCCCCACTGGCTGGTTGTAGGGAGGTTGAAGCCTTGCATCACGTGTCCCCTCCGATACACGAGGAGGCAGCCTGTCACATCTTTTCACCTGCCAGCGCGGACTCTCATTGGCGAGGTGTAACGTGTGGGAGGCTCACACTACCCCCGCCATTTCCTGTCTCTGCTGTGCAGGCGTCCCCCAACCGACCTGTAGGAGTCGCTGTCCACAACGTCCAGATTACCACCCATCGACTTCCACCCGCTAACTCTGCCAATTGAGTTAGTATGACGGCCGGTCCAAGCCGGAGGCAACGCCGACAGTCGGATTTCGAACCCGGTGTCTCTTGCGTTGGTAACGAGCGCAATGTCCGCTGCGCCACCCAGCCGCCACAAGAAATTATATGTTTTTTTGTTTTTTTTTTATTATTATTTTTTAAACAAACATATAAACAAACATGACAACACACAATAAGATATACAAGCATTAATTACAGTGCATATCCAATGAAATTACCATTTAGTCAAATGTCTTATACAGGATATACCCCTAATACCTGTTATCTAAAAACCTACACACATATGCTCTAGCTCGTACCTCCCCCTCCCGGACCCCCCATTGGATAATCCAACCATTATAACTTGTTCCTAACCAGACACTACCATTATATGCTAGCTTTTATTCTCTCCACCACTTCTAACCACATAGTCATTTTGGATTCATTGAGACCCAAAATTCTTGCTGTCAATATTTCTTGATAAATCACATCGAGATATGTAAGAGTCCAGACCTTCCGGCACATTTTTTCCGGTTGAAACCATCGTGATGCTATCAGCTTTTTAGCCACTGTGATACCGGATAAAACCAATCTCTTTAGCTGTGGAGGTACTGCATGTTCAAAGACATCATTCAGCAGTAATACAGAGGGGTGTACAGGTATATCCAGATCCAAGAGATTTGATAATTGCTGGGTCACTTCTTTCCAAAATATCTTAACTGGTGGGCAGTCCCAGTACATGTGCATAAATGTCCCTTCGTCCCCATTTGTACATAGGGAGCATTTGGAGTCTTGTTTAAGACCCATTTTGTTCAGTCTTATAGGAGTTAAGTATGTCCTGTGAATATAGTTAAGATTGATTTGTTGATGGTCCGGGTTCCTTGATGCAAGTCGTACATTTACCCAGGCCTCTTGCCAGTCAAAGTCTGTCTCCAGGTCTGGTATATCCCTCCTCCAGACTGAGTCTAGATGGAGGGTTTCATACGAGGCCATTAGTAATTGATGATACAAATCTGAAACAAAACCTCTCGATGTCTCTCTTTCATAGAAAAATGTGTGGTATCTGTGGTGTACAATTGGTATCTTTAATGGAACACCGTGAGCTTTCAAACATGCCAATGCGTAATAATAGTATGTGGACTTGGTGAGATACATTTTTTTGCGTATTTCATTGAAACTACAAAAACCCTGTTTGTTGAAAACGTCTCCTAATGAGTGTATGCCTTGCTTTTCCCATCTAGGGATTCTTATAGGTTGTTTTCCAATCAAGAGTGCATTTTTATTGAATAAGGGAGTATGATTATGCCATTATCTGAATTAAAAAAAAATAAAAAAATCTAACCCTAACTAACCATACTGTCATGCACTTGTCCTAATAAACTAACCTACACTGTAGCACTCAACACTTTGATGAACATTGTTACTCAGCTGATAGAGTTGTGCTCTTCCTGATGGCTTGTCGTACAGAACTTGTAAGTCGCTTTGGATAAAAGCGTCAGCTAAATGACTAAATGTAAATGTATATAATATTTTTTTTGTGTTTCACGCCATGTCCTGATCGCATGAGTGATTATGGGGCCAAATTTCCGTTCGCATTGCTTAATTGATAATTTGGTGTATACTATGCCCTTCAGCCTATGTGGAGCTACTATTTCTTCTAAATTTCTCCAGGATACTGATGCTTGGGGATCAAACCATGTTGTTAGTGGTCTTAAAGTGTACGCCTTAAAGTAGTGGTAGAAATCTGGGAATGCCATACCTCCGTCTGCTTTGTTTCTCTGTGCGGTGGATCTTTTTATACGTGGTGGTTTGTTATTCCAAATAAATTTGGATGTGGAGGAGTGTAATTCTTTCCAGTAACCCTTTGGAGGGGGTAACGGTAGCATTGAGCTGAAGAAGTTGATTCTAGGTAGGACGTCCATCTTAACTATTGATATCCGTGCCTGTACTGAGTTTTTAAGTTTTGACCACCTGACAAGGTCGTCTTTGATTTTGTTTTGGATTTTTATGTAATTGTGTTTCACTGTTTGGCTTATGGTAGGGAATATTTCAACTCCCAAACATCTAAAGTGTTTTACCATCTGTATCTCTTTTGGGAGGGTTATATTTCTTTTTGCAGGGGCGTTAAGTGGGAGGAAGGCCGACTTCGGCCAATTTATCCTAAATCCCGATACATCTCCAAAGTCCTCAATCAGCTTGAGAAGATGAGGCAATGCGGTGTTGGGGTTTTGCATGAACAGTATTACGTCGTCCGCATATAAACTAATTTTGTGTTGTGTGCCCTTGATTATGATTGGTTCTATGGATTGGGATTGTCTTATATATTGTGCTAAAGGCTCTAATGATAGATCGAAAAGTCGGGGACTAAGAGGGCAACCCTGTCTAGCTAAGCGTGATACCGGAAAGATTTCGGAGATGATTGTACCTGTTGTAATCATGGCTGATGGGTCTTTGTATAATACTTTAATCATATCAATGAATCCTTTTCCTAACCCCATCCTTTCTAATACTGCCCATAGATACGACCATTCCAACCTGTCAAAAGCTTTCATTGCATCCAGGGACAGTATCGCTGTGTTGTCTTCCTTGTTGGCATCTAGTAGGTGTAGTAATCGTCTTATGTTATCAGTGATCAAGCGACCTCTTATGAAGCCAGTTTGGTCCAGATGAATTAAAGACGTCATATGCTTTTGTAGTCTGATGGCTAATACCTTAGAGCAGTGATTCCCAACCTGGGGTCCGGGGGCGCAGGGGGTCCGCCAGACCACAGATGATTTGAGTTTTTTTTTTTTTTTTTTATAATTATTTTTTTCTTTCAGAGAAATATTTAATTCGCATATTTTTATCATCAGAAGCATGAATAGTCTCTCCACTACAATACAAAATATAGATAAATAAGTAAACATCTAAACATGATTTTTGAACGTTAACAGTAGGCTACCGGGTAGCCGCTAAAACGCGAATCAGTTGACTGTATCACTTTCCGTAGCTAGCCTAGCACGCTAGCCCCCTGAGGTCTAGAGTGTGTAGCTCCACCTTCTCAGAATATTCTCTTTTTTTTTGTTACATAATGTAAAATTACAGATTCATACCTTCAAAATAAGCCATCAATTGTCAAATTTGAGACGATAGTTTTCAATCAATGTCCTATCAAACATTCTGGTAAAATCCTAACTACTTTTCAGGATAGGACGAGAACTTGATCCAAGTTCATTCAGCTATCTGATGAGAGAACTACACTCCCAGAATTCAATGTGATCATTGTCACTAGAACCATTTCACACCTGGAGCAAAGGCCCAGTCATTCCTTTGTTATTCCAGTTAATGGACCCAGCAGGAGGCCTAGCCTAGCGACAAGCGGCCACTACATAGTTGGGTATTGAAAAAATGCTCATATCCAAAAGTAGTAGAGAGAGAGAGAGAGAGAGAGATAGAGAGAGAGATGGTATTTACAGTACTGTACCATATCAAAAAAAAATAAGCAAACCAATAACAATTTGTGGTTGTATTTCTCTAGAATGACTAGAAGACCTTCTGGGGTGGACGCCAAGCCTGTTCACACAACAGCAGGAACTTGCTGCACATCCGCATGAATTTATTTTCATTGATGAGGCTGGATTCAACCTAAGCCAAACAACACACATTCAAATCCAACCCTAACTAACCTTACTGTCATGCACTTGTCCTAATATACTAACCTACACTGTAGCACTCAACACTTTGATGAACATTGTTAGTTACTCAGCTGATAGAGTTGTGCCCTTCCTGATGACTTGTCGTACAGAACTTGTAAGAACTTGTATGACTAGATGTAAATGTAATGTGTAAATGTGCAAATGTAAATGTGTGTGTGTGTGTGTGTGTGTGTGTGTGTGTGTGTGTGTGTGTGTGTGTGTGTGTGTGCGTGTGCGTGCGCGTGTGTGTGAAAGTAAGACATCCTTGACTTAGTAAACTCACTGACAGCACGTGTGGCAGATTTATATCCAGCTTTTAATTTGATCGTTTGTTTGTGTGTTTCTGTGTGTGTGTGTGTCTGTGTCTGTCTGTCTGTGTATGTGTGTGTGTATGTGTGTGTGTGTGTCTGTGAAACATGTCTTGTACTCATTTACCTCACTAAATACAGCAATGTGTAATTGTAGATTTCAAGAGAGAGAGAGAGAGAGAGAGAGAGAGAGCGACATTTATAATAATTATATTATTAATTAGTTTTTTTACACACACACACTAATAACATGATCATAACCAAACCAATTTCAAATATATCATCAAGTACAAAATAGATTTGATCGTAATATTTATGAGAATGCATGTTTTTTCACACTACAGGAGGAGTATGTCACAGTATGATTACATAATCGAACATTCTAGAACATTTGTGTTCTATATATGCAACAATTCTCTGAGCATTTCCTGGAATTTTTTCAGACTACAACATCAATCCATTCATCTTTCCTTGTGACAATATTGTCAACCACTGTACTAGACTGTACAAGAAATTCCTTCTGTAATGTACTGATTTCTTTTGATTTCTCTGTTTGAGAGAGAGAGAGAGAGTGTGTGTGTGTGTGTGCAGGGGAGTAGCTGGGGGGGGGGGGGGTTAGGATGATTCCAAGGGCCCAGCAAATGCCCCACATTTTTTTATAGATTGGGGGCCCCACATTTTTTAATAGATTGGGGGGCCCACAAATTGATTCTTTCATGGGGCCCAGAATCTCCAGCTACGCCCCTGTGAGCGCACCTTTCTACTCTAGAGAGCTGTCATCACCGTGATGCGCGCTTGAATGAACTGCGAGATAACTCATAACTCGTACACACACGCACTCTGTCTGCCATACAGTAGTTTATGTTGTTTTAGCGCGGCATGGGTATATACACGGGCGAGGATGAAAAGCATAAGACTACTTTTAATACATAAATTAACGTTCCGTCGGGTCCCGTGTATTCTCTCGAGAGAATGATAATAATAATAATAATGCAGGACCTCTTCAGATTATATTATCAACGACAGACAGTGAGAAACACACCCCCCCCCCTCTCGCGCTGAAGAATATGCATATTAGATCACTCAGTGATTAACACCTATGCGCTGTTTGTGTGTGCGCGCGTCCATGTATGTGCGTTTCGTGACGCGTTTGTAGTTCTTATCGCAAATGGAGATTATTACAAGCATACCATCTAGCAAGAATTAAACGTATTTACAAGTCGTATTAGGTTTAGCAAGTTGGGGGACGTATACCTTACATGTCAAACCACTAGAAATGGCCATTTTTCTATTTTTATCGATTTCTGAAAAGATGTGCTTTTTGAGCATTTAAGAGGGATTCTAATTTCTTTTGTTGTCCGCCGACGGGTTCAAAGCTCCAGCGTGACCTCTAAGGGTTCTTTCTCGGCTCGTCTGCAGTCAGCCGCCAGAGGCGAAAATGTGTGACAAACGAAAAGGAGATGACGGCAGCTCATCTGCAAAAAAAGTTAGGACCTACAGCAATCGCGAAAATTACATCACCATGGACTTCACTGAGGGACCAGACAAACGACCTGAGTGTGTGATTTGTGGAGAAAAGTTGGCAAACTCGAGCCTGAAGCCCAGCAAGCCTAAGAGACATCAGGCGTCTAAGCACCCAGAAACCGTTGGGAAGGATCCGGACTTTTTTCGGCGGAAAGAACAGTCTCTCAAGGCGAACAAGCCTGTTGATGTTAGAGTAGCGTGGAGCAGGGGTGGCAGTGATTTACAGAAGGCTACCGAAGCCTCCTTTGAGTGTTCGCTTTTAATTGCAAAAGCAAAGAAACCGCACAATATTGGCGAGCAGCTCATCAAACCAGCCTGCATCAAAATGGTTTAGAAACTGTGCGGCCCACAGGTGGCGGATAAACTAAAATCAGTACCACTCTCGAACAATGTAGTGAAAGTCCGAATTGATAAGATGTCAAGTGATTGCGAGCAGCAGCTGTCAGAAAAGCTTAGAAAGGGTCCATTTGCCATACAACTTGATGAAACTACAACTGTCGCAGACGAGGCTGTGCTCATCGTTTATGTGCAGTATATCGAAAATGAGGATCTGAAGCAGGACATTCTCATGTCAGTCAACCTTACTACCACCACTCGAGGTGAGGATATTTTTACTGCAGTGGATTCTTACTTCATTCAACATAAATGCAAACCGTTCACCATTAGGGCCTGATTTGAGAGGATGAATACAGGATTTGAATATTGGCCAACATTTTGAAATACATATGGTGCAAGATGAGATTTGTTGATTGAAGGCACAAGTCAAAGAAGCATAGTGGGTCTAATTAGGATGCATATGCCTGTGTATAAGCAGTTTGTTATTAAAATGACAAAAAAAAGTATTAAAATGACAAAAAAAAAGTATTTTATGGTATTTTATTAGGAGGGGGGTCCAGGAATTTCATCAGAGATGTTTGGGGGTCCCTGGGGGGAAAAAGGTTGGGAACCCCTGCCTTAGAGTACAATTTGATATCGGTTCCGAGGAGGCTTAAAGGTCTATAACTACCGCACTCGGTGGGGTCTTTGTCTTTTTTATGGAGGACTGTTATGAGTGCAATATTGTCATTTTTATGGAAGTTCCCCTCCTTGACTGAGTATAAAATCATATTTAGTAATAAGGGTCCAATTATGTCCCAACAAGAGATGTACATTTCTGGTGGGATACCGTCTCTTCCAGAGCCCTACCACTTCGCATTTCAGATATGGCCTCCCTAAGTTCATCTAGTGTGATTGGTGTTTCTAACTGTTTAGCGTCATCCTCTGAAAGTTTAGGGAGGTTAATTTGATTAAGATATGTGTCCATTTTGTTTGGATCGAGACGACACCCCGCCATAGTCCTAACAGACCTTGACTACGCGGACGACATCAGCCTGCTCTCTGACCAGGTGGAGCAGGCACAGGAACTCCTGTGCAGAGTGGAGACGGAGTGCGCCAAGGTTGGCCTTAGGCTAAATGCCAAGAAAACCGAGGTCATAATGTATAACATCCTCCCGGATCATCCACCTCTAAGGACAACAGGAGGCTCTGCTCTAAAGGAAGTCAGTGATTTCAAGTACCTGGGCTCGTGGGTCAACTCGTCCGAGCAAGACCTTAAAGTGAGGAAGGCACTTGCGTGGAGGGCTCTGAACGGCATGACCAGTGTGTGGAAATCCAACCTCCCCCGTCAAATCAAGCTCAACTTCTTTCATGCAACAGTTGAGTCTGTCCTTTTGTATGGCAGTGAATGCTGGACCTTGAAGCCCACCCTGCAGAAGTCCTTGGATGGGTGCTACACCAGAATGATGCGTGTGGTGCTCAACATCAACAGGGATGAGCATGTCACTAATGCAAACTTGTATGGGGGGGTGCTAAAGGTGAGCGATAAAGTGGCAGTCAGGAGAATGAGGCTGGCAGGTCACTGCCAGAGACACCATGAGATGCCAACCAGCAAACTTGTACTGTGGGAACCAACACACGGGCATCGATCACGAGGACGTCCCACGTTAACCTATGTGGACGTACTCCGGAGAGATGTGGGAACAGAAAGCACCGGCGAGCTAGCCAGATGCATGGAGGATCGGGATGACTGGAAGCACCGATGGAGGGCCCGTCCGAGGACGACCTAGATAGATTGTTTGGATCGAAGGTTGTATCTGATTTGTATAAGTTGGAGTAGAAATCTTTGAATGTCGTGTTTATCTCTTTGGGTTCTGTAACAAGTCCTTGTTGTGCTCTAATGGTAGTTATATCTGCAAATTTTGCATTGACTCTTAATCGCATAGCTAATAGGTGACTTGGTTTGGAACCTTGGGAGTACTGCTGTTGTCTTGTGCTGCGTATTTGCATTTCAGATTGTTGTCTATATATGGCGTTAATCTCCTTTTTTAGTATGTTGACTTGATTTTCCAGTCGAACCGAGTTGTTGTATTGTAAATAATTAAATAACGTTGAGTAAAGCGTTTCCAGTTCAGCTAGTTTTGAGCATTGATTCTTGCGTAATTGGGAGGAAAATTATATGTTTCTTATAACTTTCTGAAGGCAGAAACTATATATTTCTAATGAATCCTTCTGAAAGCAGAACTATATATTTCTTATAAATCTTTCTGGAGGCAGAAACTATGTTGCTTTCTGAAGGCAGAGACTATGGGGAGAATTCACCAAAAGATTGCACAGCTTTTTCTGACGCTATGCCTGTGCAAACTGCTTTGAAACACAGTTTGCTATTCACAAAGGAAGCGCAATGGGTAAAATGCGGTGGTAACGGCGTTGCCATCAGCATTGCATCTCGGTGTGTCGGTGCTATTTACAGGTATTTAAAAGAGGTTATATGGGCAGAACATGTGTCCCTTTCTATGCAAATGCGCCTCATCAAGGATGATATTGAGCCAGCCACCCAGAGATCCCATGCAATCTTATTTATTATTTAAATATTGTTATTTAATGTTGTCGGCCTCACCAATGTTGTCGGCGCTATTGATTGATTGATTTTGTAATGAGATTTAGATTTTGCCTCATGCTGCATGTTGAATTTAGAGGTTGTATGTAGGGTTGTAACTAACTGTAACTGTACTCTACTGCTCCCATGACTGCATATATATCTGTGTCCACTGGAGGGCGCTATATGCGGAGCTTCTACTGTCTACGCCAGGTTGGGAGTATTTAAGCCTTTGTTCCCTCCCCCTCTATCTTCTTACCACATCTGCCTCTCACGGAGAGGAGTGCCCATGTGCTGTGCTGCTGTGAATCACTATGAATGAATAAACAAGCCAAAGGCTAAAGATGGAATTCATGCCTCCTACATATATTATTGTCGCCCCATAGCCAATTCTGTCAACAGGTTATGGGCCCAGATCTCGCAGGGGCGAAATAATAAGGGTAGCTAGCTTAGCTGAAGTGTAGGCCAGATTAGCACCGGGAGTACCACGTGGCTAGATACTAGGCCAACAGACTCAAGGCAGTGATCTTGGCGGCCCCCGCGGGACCACTGACGGCGGAGGAACAAGCCCAAGACGACAAGCTTAATGCGGACGCATACTGTGAGTTGGCGCCGCTGCTCGACGATACAAGCTTGGGGCTAATATTCCGCGACACGAAGGACAAAGGCCGAGAAAGCATGGGAGTGTTGAGGGAGCATTACATCGGACGGGGAAGGCCCAGAGTTGTGTCCCTCTAC
Organism: Notolepis coatsorum; assembly: GCF_963971535.1. NCBI lineage: Eukaryota > Metazoa > Chordata > Actinopteri > Aulopiformes > Paralepididae > Notolepis > Notolepis coatsorum. The sequence goes on along the minus strand of NC_140184.1, from coordinate 43,148,918 downwards.
GTAACGTTAACGGCTCTGAAGAAGGGGCACACAGAGACGATGACAGAATACATCATCCGAGCTGAGCAGATCATGACGGCGCTCAAGAGTACAGGAGAGGCACCAGGCGAGGGGCTAATGATGGCGATGGTGATGAGAGGACTACCGGAGTTGTACAGGCCGTTCGCGCTACTGGTTACCCACGGTTCAACGGATATGACATTGGGGCAGTTCAAAGCCAAGCTGCGGAACTTTGAGGCCTCAGAGGATATCCACCCAGACGCCGCGGAAGCGGGGGGGATAGCACTGAAAGCCCGAGCGACACCGAGGGAGAAGGCCAGGCCCACGACGGAGCTGACGTGTTGGCGATGCGGAGAGAATGGGCATCGGAGGGATAACTGCAACAAGACGGTCTGGTGCAACTTCTGCAGATCATCGGGGCACACAGACAAAGAGTGCCGAAAGAAACGAGACCAGAGCGCCCGATACGCACATGGGCAAGATGTCGGCCATAGACGAGGCGGTGCCCATGGACAAGATGGCGGCGACGGACGAGGTCAAGGCTACGGACAAGATAGCGGCGATAGACGAGATCGCGGCCATGGCCAAGATGGCGACTGTGGACGAGATGGCGACTACAGACAAGATGGCGGCGACAGTGATCGTGAGACAAGTCGAGATGACGCCCGGAGAGCGGCAGGATGAGAGGACTTTGTTTTCGGGGGGCGGACTATGGGCGTCACCCGGCCAACGCAGCACCGGCAGTTCCCGAGGAGGGGACTGATCGTGGACACAGGTGCATCGTCCCACATCATCAACGACAGGAACAGTTTCAAGAACTTCGATAAATCCTTCGAGCTGGAGGGACACAGCATTGAGCTGGCAGATGGGAAGCGCACCTACGGGTTGGCGCAAGGGAGAGGAGATGCACAGGTACGCCTTATAGACAGTAAGGGACGCTGGTGTACAGTGACGTTAAAGGACGCTCTATATTTACCCTCGTTCCCACAAGAACTATTCTCAGTAAAATCTGCTACTGTAACAGCGCCGAAGTGTTCTTCAGTGAAGGTAAAGATGTTCTTGTAGAACGAGATGGTACGCGGTTTAACATCGACGTATATGGGAGAATGTATTACCTACAAACGGAGTGAAATAATAATGACAAATGTAATGTGACTGTCAGTCATGACATCCAGACGTGGCATGAAATTATGGGTAATTGTAATCACGAGGATTTACTAAAGCTGCAAGCAGTGACAGACGGTATGCACATTAAAGGTGAAAAGCATAGACCTGACAAAGAATGTGAAGTTTGCATAAGGGGGAAGTTTACTCAAACAAGGAACAGGGACCCCACGGAGAAGGTAAAGAGACCACTGGAGCTAGTTAACACCGACCTAGCCGGTCCAGTAAGGAACGAGTCCATAGGTGGCTTTAACTATGTACAGTCCTTTACAGATGTGGGTACAGGCGTAGTGTTCGTCTATTTCCTTAAAGCAAAGAGTGATGCACTCCAAGCCACGGAGAAGTTCCTTGCCGATGTAGCCCCCTATGGGGACGTAAAATGTTTGAGGTCAGACAACGGGACCGAGTTTACAAACAGAGAGTTCCAATCACTGCTGAGAAAGAACAGGATCAGACACGAGACGTCATGTCCCTACTCCCCACATCAGAACGGGGTAGCAGAAAGGGAATGGCGCACTCTTTTTGAAATGGCCAGGTGTAAGCTTGACGATAGTAACATACCGAAGAGCCTGTGGCATTATGCGGTACAAGAAGCCGCTTACACCAGAAACAGGTGTTTTAATAAACACACAGGCACCACCCCATATACAGCAATGACAGGGAAAAGATGTAATCTAGCCAGAATGCACAAATTCGGATCAGTGTGCTATGCTTACCAGCAGGACAGAGGCAAGCTTGAGTCCAGATGTGAAAAAGGACTCTTTGTAGGACACAACAGAGGGAGCCCAGCACTCCTAGTCTACTATCCTGGTAAAGGGAAGGTGCAAAAGCACAGACTAGTGAAATTTGTCACCAAGACAACGTGCAAAATCGAGACACAGACAGAGGAGCCATGGCTGGACTCCGGGGTAAGGTATGGAGGGACAGAGACACCACAGCCTAGTGTACTGAGCACAGGCGTGCAAGCAGACAGCCAGCCACCCCCAGAGGGCGATGACGAGGAGCACCCGAGTGGCACTGTCAACTTGCAAAAGCACAGACTAGTGAAATTTGTCACCAAGATAACGTGCGAAATCGAGACACAGACAGAGGAGCCATGGCTGGACTCCGGGGTAAGGTATGGAGGGACAGAGACACCACAGCCTAGTGTACTGAGCACAGGCGTGCAAGCAGACAGCCAGCCACCCCCAGAGGGCGATGACGAGGAGCACCCGAGTGGCACTGTCAACTTGTGAAGCCGAATACATGGCTCTGGCCATGATAATACAGGAGTGTATTTATCTAGAACAACCGCTTGGAGGAATGGATAACTATGTATATAAGAAGACTGTTGTTTATGAGGACAACCAGGGAACTATTGCCATTGCGAGAAACCCTGTGTGCCGACAGAGGTGTAAGCATGTGGATATAAAGTACCATTTCATCAGATCTGTCATCAGAGAAGAAAGGATGACACTGGTTTATTGTCCAACAGACGACATGGTAGCAGACGCTATGACGAAGCCTGCTTCCAAATTGAAACTGAGGAGATTTGCAGAGGTCATGTTTGGTGTGTAAATATTGACTGCCATACTCTTTTTGATGTTCCAAGACTGTGTTATTTTCTTTGTAAATTGTTTTGAAGAGTTCATACAGTGTGCTAAGCAACCCTAAGGGGGAGTGTTGAATTTAGAGGTTGTATGTAGGGTTGTAACTAACTGTAACTGTACTCTACTGCTCCCATGACTGCATATATATCTGTGTCCACTGGAGGGCGCTATAGGCGGAGCTTCTACTGTCTACGCCAGGTTGGGAGTATTTAAGCCTTTGTTCCCTCCCCCTATATCTTCTTACCACATCTGCCTCTCACAGAGAGGAGTGCCCATGTGCTGTGCTGCTGTGAATCACTATGAATGAATAAACAAGCCAAAGGCTAAAGATGGAATTCATGCCTCCTACATATATTATTGTCGCTCCATAGCCAATTCTGTCAATACTGCAATTCTTATTTGTGTTATGCATTGCTCTTGCTGCTTGTTTTATTATTTCTTCATTATGTAAATCACTTTGAACTGCAATCCTTGTATGAAAGGTGCTATATAAATACAGTTTATTATTATCATTATTATTGACTGCACTCACGTTCCAATTGTACCACCAAGCAAAAACGAACATGTTTTCATAACAAATAACAACAAATTAATGTGGTTGCCAAATTCCCTGGGTCTGTGCACGACAGCAAATTTTTTAGGAACAGCAGTCTATATATGGAATGATGCAAGACATGGATGACACAAACGTTTGTACTGTAATATTCATTGGCAATGTGTGGGGGAAAAGTACTGTATGTGCTTTTGTATAGGTGACGGCGGCTACCAACTCCATGCCATGGCTGATGACTCCCGTGTGTAATCCTGCCAACGTTGGAGAGGTGGCGTACAATCGGGTTCACATCAGAACGTACGTTGTGATAGAGCGCATCTTAAAAAAATCTTAAAAAGCACATCACTCCTTTGGGTGCTGCTGGTTTAGGTAATAATCACAATAAAGAGAATAGAACCTGCACACTCTTATGCTCCAGAATAAACTTTAAATTTATAACATTTCATCAGGTCCATGAGGAGTAGACACTGGAAACACGGTCAATGAAAGGTTTATTGTCGAGTATATGATAATGAAGGTTATATTATCTTAACTAAACATTAAATACAGTTTCTCACTAAAAAAAAAGATTCCTAAATTAGACAATATTTTCACTGGCACAGTGCCTAACTTCAGTCTAAAGATTCAGCAATCATGGACAGGTCTCCTCAAAATTATTAATTTGGGGATGACATGACAAACAAATGCAATGATGAAAGATAGTGACAAAAACAAAGGATGCAATGTGTCATAAAAATACAAATTAAGCATGCTCTATACATTATGAAATAAATGAAATACAATACGAAATAAACAAAATACAAATGGTGAAAAATACTGTTATGTCTATGCCTCGTTTATTTATTTTTTTCTTCCTGATATCTGCCAACAGCGCTGCCAGGAGAAAATTGCACACCTATGGGCGTGTTTGCGCTAGTATATCATCCCCGCAATATCTTTCGTGAATCAGTTGCAAAGCCAGAGCAGATAGCGCACGCTAACCGTGCGCAGTTAACCTGTTAAGCCCTAGCCCTATTATCTGAAAATCCGCTTAAAAATACACACCTAAGTAAATGGAAGATTGCTCCACATCTACAAGGTCCATGTGCATGTTCTTGGTATCTAGGGATATCTATGGATCTCAGGGAATGTATTCCCAGTGTCAGAAATATTGTGTTTGTTAATAGGCTTGAGTAAATTGTGATGAAACAAAGGAGAATATAAATTATTATTTTTTTTGCATCTTTGACAGTGAATAACACCATGCTAACAATGTAAATGAAAAACTGCCACTGAGCTCGTTCAGCACCTTCTTGAGATCACGTGTACAAAAAATCTAAGCAAATGAATAAAGGGAAGATGATTAAGGAATGGATGGAATTAATGTTTCGGACAGCATCATATGAAAGGCTGATGTATAGAGTTGCAGGGAGAGAGGATATTTTTGCTGTGGTGTGGGATAACTTTTTACATCTGACTGAAAGGTGACTAATTAAAACTCAGTTTCTATAATATTATAGATGATTGCTGTGATAATTAGGATCTGATCTGATGGTACCTGTGTTTTATTTATTTTTTATGTCTGTTTTTGTTATGTTTGTGGTTTATTTATGTGGCTCAACAAGCTGGTGAGGAAGGCTAGCTCCGTGGTGGGAGTCGAGCTACCTAGACTTGAGGTGATGGCAGAGAGGGGGATGATAAGGAAGCTGGCTGCCATCATGGAGAACCCCTAATACCCCCTCTACGACGAGCTAGTCAAGATGAGAAGCTCGTTCAGCCACAGACTCATTCCCCCACGACACTCAACTAACCGCCTCGGACAGTCCTTTATACCAGCGGCCATCAGGCTCCACAACAGTGGGCAGCGACTAGCAGCCTCCAGGCTCCACAACAGGGGGCAGCGACAGCGACTGCTACCAGACATTGACCTGGGACTTATAGGAACCCAAGGAGGACAACCTACACTACCTTAGGCTTACTGCACCTTATGTGGATACTGTGATACTGTGAATAATGTATATTTCAGTGGATACCGTGATACTGTGAATAATGTATACTCAGTAGATAGTAAATTATAACACTACCTTATGCATACTGCACCTTATGTGACACTGTGAATAATGTGAATATTTCTTCAGCTAGTCAGATAGTAAATTATATTGACCATATTGACCAAATTGTTTACACTGCCTGTGTTGTTTTTACTACCTGTACACACTGTGTTGTTGTTTTACTACCTGTACCCCCCCCCCCCTCCCCCACATGCTGCTATGATGCTTGAATTTCCCCAAGGGGATCAATAAAGGAATATCTTATCTTATCTTATTCATTTGCTCTGTCATATCACAAATACTATTACTCAGAGAGAGAATACAGATGCGGCACCTGTCAGACCTTATAAGGGCATATAGCCACGCCCATTTTAGTTTGATTGATTGTAGCCACGCCCCGTTTGAGATGATTTATGGCCCCCTAAGTCCCGCCCCCTTCTCTGATTGGTCGAGGATGTAAGGAGGCGGGACATCCGGTTTTGAGGGAGGGGCATCCGGTTTCGGAAGGGGAGGGACATCTGGTTACGGAAGGGGAGGGGGGTTGTAAGGGCGGGGGCTTCCGTTTTCAGATTTTTTTAAATAAAAGATTCAAAAGTTTTATTTTCAGATTGTGTGTATTCCAAAAGTCTTAAGAATATATCTTCAGAAGGTATTTTGTGTGTATCTTCACAATAAATTTGTGTATCTTCAGAATATAGTTTCACAACAATCTTAAGAATAAATGTGTGTATTCCATGGTTTACAGAATAAATGTGTGTGCGTATGTGTGTGAATGTGTTCAGAAATTGGTTGCATGGAGAATTAAGTTACAGAATATAGTTTTACAAGGTTGAATACATTTTGTGTATTCCAAATGCCAAATGTCAAATACATTGTATTTCTTCAGAAAGTGCATTTATTCCAAGTGGTGTTTGTATCTTAAGAATACCCTCTCACTAGCCTCTCTATCAGTATGGTGTTTGTGAAGAAAGAATTCGCCCCCTTGCTCTGCTGTTGCTGCTGCAGTTCATCGTGCAGTAGACTGGTTCTGACCGTGTCACGACTATGATAAGGTGTCGTGCCGTAAACGGAACATTTCACCCTCTATCTAACTGTAGCTGCTCTGAAGTAACAGCCCTCCTGCGTTGTCGTGAAGGCGGTGGTGTGTGTGTGTTCGCTAGACCGATTAAAAAGACACCAACATTTTTTTTTTTTTTAGAAGGAGTGGGCTTTCCAAAGATAGCGAATGGGTTGTTCCAGAACTAGCGTATGCGCCATCTGCCAAAAGCCGATTTATGACCCGGCTACTTCCACCTTGCACTAATCCAAGGTGTGTGTCTAGCTATGCGTGTAAGTGTCTGTCTGTTTTCGAGGATAACCCCATCCAACGCGCGCTGTATAAAGCCTAACGAAGCATTTCTGTATAAAAGTATTCTGTACTTCTGTATGACAACTATTAAAGAAACTTGAAACCTGAACATAAAATATGTCTGTACAGATAGAGACAATAGAAAACCCTACTGCAGAAGGTTTCATTGAGGATGATCAAAGCAGTATTATTTCGATGGAGAGTTTCAATAGGTTACTAATAAAGGCCAGCATTATTAGTATGTGTGCAGGAGGAGTTATGGGGGTATGTTTTAGTTTGTGGAAGGTGTGTGATATTATCCATGACATAAATGGCCAAGACCATCACTAATAAATATGTAAATATGTAAAGTATAAATATTTCTCATAAACAAAATAAGACTACACACTAGTCTCTCATTGACTCTCATTCACCAACTAATTCTAAAATTCTAATTGACCTATGCAATACAAGTCATGTAACTCTATTTTGAGTAAGCTGTATTTTTTAAGTCTTGTTTGGATGCATTTGACCAGAATGCAGGACAGTAGTTCAGATGTGACAAAACTAGTGATTGTAAGACATGCATGGTAGATGTGTCTGTTAAAAAAAAAAGGCATTCCGTCTAATAATTGAAATACTTCTGCTCATTTTTGTTACAATATTGTTAATGTGAGCTCAATGTAAACTCTCTGAGCAGGCATTGAATAAAATAATTATATAAAAAAGTTATACGTGATAGCGTCCTGAAAAATATAAAGTGTTGAAAAGATCCATCTATATGGGTCAGTGTCTCTGTTCGAGGGGGTGTGTGGGTAGGGGCCCTGTTAGGTGTCAAAGTATAAAGAAATCTACGTTTTCAAGCAGGTAGGCCTAAAAAAAAGAGGAAGTATGATTACCCTTATAAGTATTAGTGCATTTAGCTTCAGTCACATGTATCTTTGGAAAACACACAGGCTACATAATGGAATCAGAGAACGGTATGTCTTAATGTAGCGTATTTTTTAATCCTGATAGCTCAATTATAACTCAAGATTATTTTTTAAACATCGTTCTCTAACTTGCAGCAAACCAGGGGGAATACTCAGACAGACTAATACCCTATGGTAAGTACTATTAAGGATTAATATACTATCTTCAAAATATCTGGGTGCTTATTATAAAGATGTGACTTATTTTTCTTCTTTTTTTCTAAAACAGGAGAAGATCGGGATGAGAATGGTGATACGTTCATCTGGGGTTCATTTGCAAACGGTGTGTTTTTTATACAATTATATAGCAAGATATACAATTATTTAGCAAGATATATTACTGTAATCTGTACTTGAAATAATCCCGTAACATGTTTTTTTTTAACTTTTACAGACGGAAGCGCGTGGGTCGATATAGACGAAGCGGTGTGGGAGGTGGAGCTGGAGGAGGAGGAAGAGGAGGAGGTGGTGGAGAAGGTAGAGGAAGAGGTGAACACAGCACCCGTCTGGAGCCCTGCTGCACTTGTAGGACTGGACCATTTAGATAGACAAGACATAGGTTATATATTAGAAATCTTACGAAACGATGCAGCTGGCACCCCGCAAGATTTTATTGATGAATGGGACGTCGATGCACTTGCCCAGATTACCGGCTTCGAAAATACAGGTGTGTATGTACATGTCTGTATGTGTATGTACATGTGTGTGTGTGTGTGTGTGTGTGTGTGTGTGTGTGTCTGTGTGTGTGTGTGTGTGTGTGTGTGTATGTACATGTCTGTATGTGTATGTACATGTGTGTGTGTGTGTGTGTGTGTGTGTCTGTGTGTGTGTGTGTGTGTGTGTGTGTGTGAGTGTGTGTGTGTGTGCGTGTGTGTGTGTGTGTGTATGTGTGTGTATGTGTGTCTGTCTTATTCTAAAACTTTTTTTTCTACACAGCCTGCACTAATGATGAAGATGATTGGACCGCCGCTGCGCTGCAGGAGTTGAATCTCATTGTCCAACAAGCCGTAGAGCAACAAGCCATCGAGGACAACGTCGCCCTCCACACCCCTGAGGTCTACGTTCAACAGCACCCCAGGACTCGTGAAGCGCCATACTCCATGAAATACAAACGTACAGTACTATCCTGCCATGCTAGACTACACGGGGCTATACCCTATGACAATGTGTATCAGAAATGCAGATATCGTAGATTGTAACTAATTAACTTGTGGGGGCGTCGTTTTTATTTTAATTTTTTTTTTATTTTAAATAACTAATCATGGATAATAATTTAAACGGTGTCGATATACTGGACTGCTCAATGCCTGATATAGACAACCTTGAAGCCTTTGTGTTCTCTAATAACTCTAACGCCTGGTTATTCGACATAGATCTAGAAAATCTAGAAATAACCAGTCCCAACGTAGAGCCTCCTGATTATCGTCATACGATAGATATGATTAAAATGCTTAGAGCCGAACTTGATGGCTATCTGAACACCGATGAACCTAACCCCATGCTAAACAACATAGATCTAGAAAATCTAGAAAGCACCAGTGTCGATGCTGACCCTGTAGATTATAGTCATTCAATAGACCTGCTTAACACTTTGAGCGCCACGCCTGGTTTTCCGTTTTACCGCTTGAATGCCACCATCGGCGCCAATGTTAACGTTAATATCGCCTAATCTATGTTTTAAATTATGGCTATGTGTCTAATCTGCCCATCGCATTATCAAATACTATTTTCCAGTCAGTGCTGTGAAGGCAGATTGTTTTTTTATCGCGTCGTTTCCGTTTCAGAGCAGTTAGAAAAGCCCCCGTTTTGATATAAAAAACAGCTCATTCTGGAGCATTCTATGAAAATCGTCTTTTAGTGGAATATTCCACAACGTTGATATTCGTCGGCCTTTTTATGAATCGTTTTCAAATAAACACTAGATGATCAATATTATACGTGCACGCAAGCACATTACGGCCGCGCACTGATAATCGCTCCGTTGATTTCCTCACAGAGTTTTACAGTGAAACCGAAAGAAGACATTTCACAAAACAGCTTATAACTTCATCAAACTTACTCTGATTATCCTACCACTGATAACATAGAGTCCTTACCTGACATCAGATGGTATCCAACTGGTATATTCCAATTCCTGATCACCATTCGAAAAAATCGATACGTGTATGGATCCAACGTGATACAGTAGAACTCCATGATCCGCGGGGCTCTGAGGCTCCAGAATGAACTCTGGTAACCCCGGCTGGATCAGTGAACTGGAAAATGTGGAGTACCGGATTTTTTTCCCCATTCATTTTCATTGAGTCCATTCCAAAATCACTTATGTCATCTGGGAGACGACAGGGGGCGCTTTTTTCCACAGTGATCGCCGGCGCCCCTCGGCTATACTCGGGTAGGCTCGGGTGATGCAATAATTTTTCAGATCACAAAAAAAAATAAAATAAAAAAAATCCGAGAAATCTCGTGAGTGGCACGCAACCACCTATAAAGTGGCACTCAAAGTGTTAAGACTCTTGCATGTTTGAATACCCAATCGACGGTCGAAAACGAGGCCTTGCTCACAGCTATAAGTGAGGCACAGGATAGTATTCTAGCACTACACTCAGATACATTGCTCGAAAATGATACCTTATCAACCGCTATACTTGAGACAGAGGCTAATATTCGAATGCTATGCACAAATAGCTACGATGATAATGACAACGAGCCTGAAGATTCTGCGGGTTGGGATGAGACCTTAACTGATTTAGATGAAATACGTGCAGCGATGGCGAGTCCCTTAGCATCAACCTCTAATGATACACGCATACCAAACAACCTCTTGACAACCCCCTCAAACGCCGAGAATCCTACTATGCAAACTGGTAGAGGTCGCGTTACAATACATCGTCGTGGACGTTATAATAACATAGAGCTGAGAAAACATTTTAACTTAAAACCCGCGGTGGGTCCACCTGACTTCGAGGCATTCCCTAATATTATTATGAACACCATGGACCGCGTTCTAACTAGAATTGAGAGCGAGACAACAGACAGAGATATCATACAGGTATTGTTAATAGGTGACACTATGCAAGAAGTGGTTTATAGAAACCTCACTAGAGGTCGTGAAGGTCTTGAGGCTTTCTACCTGATACTCGATCAGATAGTGCAATCAAATCATGCATTACTCGCAGATCCAACCTTACAATTGATGGCACAGATCGTACAAGTGCCTAGGGGCGAAGGGGGTGTCAGAAGAAAAATTGACGGTTTACTAGACAGCGAGATCCTAGCCAAGAAACGGTGTTACTTAAACATCATAACAAACCCGATGATCAACAGTGTTTTGCCACGAACGTTGCGTTACTCCTAGATCCTTCTATAAATCAAGATATTGCCTACCAGAGAGGTAATGATTTACATACACTTGCAGATCTTCCTGAAGGAGGTGTGAGTTTCACCGATATACAACGCTTCGAGAGGGTTTTAAATCGTTCAATAATCGTATTCTTTCGAGATGATAAAGGTTTCTCGCATTATAATTCAGGGTTTGAAGGAGCAGAGCCCGCTCACCATCTTCTCTTACATTCAGAGCATTACTACGGCATAACAAGACTGCAGGCTTTTCTAGGCACATCGTACGTGTGTCCAGGGTGTTATGCGGGCTACACGAGAAAAGGGGGACATTCATGTAAGACTACTTGTTCCATATGTCACCATGCTGATTGCCATACAAAGCCAAAAGCGCTACAGAAATGTAAAGATTGCAATAGGATTTGTCAATCATCTTTCTGTTATGACCAACATAAAGCAAGTTGTGCGACCGCGCTAAAACAGCGATCTGTTTGCGAGGCCAATAAAATTTTTGAAAAATGGGGTAGTGTATTCTACATCAGTGTATTCAAACCAAAAGAACACGTGTGCAGGACGGCTACCTGTTACACATGTAAGGACCCTTTACCTAACGAGACAGCCAAACGTGATCATAAAGGTTATTTCAAAACATTACCCGTCGAGACGAAGGCCCCACCCTGCTTAGTGTTTTACGATATTGAATCTTTTGTGGACTGCAATAATATTCATGTGCCGTATCTCATTTGCAGTCAAATTAATAATCGTAAGGATTCGTGGAGAGGGGCTGACTGCGTTAAGCAATTTCTTAAACATTTTCGAAAAACGTCGCTATGCACGTCACACCTTCATAGCCCATAATAGTCGCGGTTTCGATAGCTATTTAGTCTTAAATCCGATGGTTAAAGATGGATTAACCCCCGATCTAATCACACAAGGTAGTAAAATCCTATGTTTAAACGATAAAACATTTCAACAACGTTATATAGACTCTGTATCCTTTCTACCAATGAAATTAAGCCAACTACCCACAGCAATGGGGTATACTGATCAAATGAAAGGTTATTTTCCCCATTCATTCAGCTCTCTAGACAACCTTAACTACATAGGTCGCTATCCTGCACCCGAGTGCTATAACCCTGATGGAATGTCCACGTCAGAAAGAGCGAAATTCTTTCTTTGGTACGACAGCGTTAAGACAGGTGTTTTTAATTTTGCATCAGAGGCGCTACGTTACTGCACCAACGATGTGGATATACTCAGCCGCGGATGTCTGAAATTTCGGGAGGATTTCATTAAAGAAACATCGGTCGATCCGTTTCAGTCTATCACCATAGCATCGGCCTGCTTACGAGTTTTCAAAACACAATATCTAAAGCCAAACGTTTTAGCCATACCAGATCCGTCCAATTATAAAAGTCAGAAATGTTACTCTAGTGCAGCCATACAATGGCTCGAATACATGTCTAAAAAACATTGTATTTCCATAAAACATGCTTTGAATGGTGGCGAGACACATGTAGGCCCGTACTATCTAGATGGATATCATGACAACGGCGTAGAGAAACACGCTTTCGAATTTTATGGCTGCTTTTTTCACGGGTGTACAAAATGTTACAAGGCCCACGATCTGAATCCTTTGACCAGTAAACTGTATGGAGAAATGTATACAGATAGTTTAACTAAGATAGATGTTTTAAAAGCAACGTACGGTATCGACACAACAGTTATGTGGGAACATGACTGGAATGTTTTGAAAGATACAGAGGTAGAACTTCAAGCATTCCTTAAACAATATCCGTACAGTCTGACTGACGAATGTTTTGATCCTAGAGAGGCTTTGTACGGAGGACGCACATCCGCTATTAGATTACGTTACACCACAACAGCTGATGAGAAAATATCGTATAACGATGTGTGTTCTTTATATCCCCACGTTATGAGCAGTGCAGAGTATTTTTACCCTACAGGCCATCCCGTTATTATACGCAGTGATTTCAAGGACCTAAACACTTATTTTGGACTGATCAAAGCAACTGTGATTCCTCCGAGGGGATTATACACTCCCGGTACTTCCCTATAGAGGAAACGGTAAACTCCTATTCCCCTTGTGCCGAACGTGTGCTCTCGCAAACAATCAGGAAAGTGATTGTCTGCACACGGATGTTGAACGCTCGTTAACAGGTGTATGGATTACCCCCGAGTTAAACAAAGCTATAGAGCTAGGCTATCGCATAGCTGAAATCCACCAAGTATGGGATTTCCCTGAACGTAGTAATGATATCTTTGGCTCGTACGTTAAAGCTTTCTTGAAAGGCAAGACAGAAGCGAGCGGCTACCCCTCTGACGTGGTCACCGAGGCCGAAAAAGATCGATACATAACCGAATACCATAGCCGCGAAGGGGTACTGCTAGATAAGGCCTCCATCATATCGAACCCCGCAAAAAGGTGTCTGTTCAAATTGATGTTGAATTCTTTTTGGGGTAAATTTGCTCAACGCTCTAATTTACCAAACACTGTGTTATTAAGAGCCCCTGCAGAGTTCTTCAAACTTTTATTCTCTGAAGAATATGATGTCAAGTACTTTTCATTCCTTAATGATGACATAGCATTAGTACAGTGGGGTTATACGGAGCGTCATCTTCTCAGTCAATGAGATACCAATATTTTCATAGCATCCTTTGTGACAGGCTACGGTCGTATGCATCTGTATAGTTATCTACATAAACTTGGTGAAAATGTTTTATATCATGACACTGATAGTGTGATTTATAAGACAGATAAAGATGGTGAGAGTTTACCTTTAGGATCCTATTTAGGTGAACTGACTAGCGAGCTACGCCCGGACGAATACATCATCGATTGGGTAACTTGTGGACCCAAATCATACGCCTATCGTACAAACCAAGATAATGTTGTCTTGAAAGCTAAGGGGATAACCCAGACTTATGATAGCTGCAGAACGGTCTCATTTGGGTCTATGTGTAATTTAGTTGAACATTATCTAAAACGTGACCCTTCATCCCCCGACCACATCCTCTATGCACCCCAATTCAATATAAACAGATGTAAAAAAGATTTAACTCTTTCTAACGCCAACGTCTTGAAGAAGGTCAGAGTGGTTTACGATAAAAGACGATTATACTCTGACGGTACGACGAAACCTTTTGGGTATTGAGTGAAAAAAAATTGAGTTTACAGCTGAATATGATTTTGATCCTCGTTTAGAACTTCCCATGTCCACAATTATAGCGGGTCCTAGTGGCTGTGGGAAGACCTATCTTGTACAGAAAATATTAGAAAATTGTAATGAATCTTTGTCAAATGTACCAGATAATATTGTATGGATTTATGATTGCTATCAACCAATGTATGATGAACTGATGAAGACAATAAAAATCACTTTTGTCAAAGGGTTGCCAGAATCATTTAACGACGAGACACTATTCCCTAGGAGTATGAATCACTTAATTATTCTCGATGATATGGTTTTTTCAGCTGGGGAGCATCTTGAAGTGGCCAACATTTTTACCCAGTACAGACACCATCGCAAGATGAGTGTGATAATGCTTACACAGAATCTTTTTCAACAAGGTAAACATAACCGTACAATTAGTCTTAACGCTAGCTACTTGATTTTATTTAAAAACCCTAGGGATAGGTTACAACTTTCAGTATTAGCGGGCCAAATGTATCCGGGCGAGAGATCCTTCCTATTGGATAGTTTCAAAGAGGCTACTATCCTGCCCTATTTGTACCTATTAATAGATTTGCGACCGCACTGTCCTGATCAGTTGCGACTTAGAACCGGCTTACTACCTCAAGAAGGACCCCCTGTCGTCTACATTAGAAAATAAGGATCATGTCTTTTCGTATACGGGGTCATATGAATGTATTGAAGGCTTTATATAACAGTCCTCCCCCTCATTCGAAAGCAGATGTTAACTAGGGCTTCACCAGATCTGTTGAGATGTGTGTGTGAGATAGCATTAAATGTCCTGAAAGGTGTTATTCCTCTTAAAAAAGTCCACATACATAAACTGAGAAGAAAAAAGAAGATTCTAAAGCTTTTGGCTGATAACAAAGTTAATTTGTCAGAGAAGAGAAAAAAGCTTATGCAAACTGGGGACGTTTTTTTTCTACCGCTACTAAGTGTAGCCATTCCATTTTTAACGTCTTTATTCCTTAAAAAAAACTAATAAGGACCAGCATGCAGAAAATGATTTTAATTCCTAAGAGTCAATGGAACCCTGTCTCTACAAACAGGATGACAACTCCTATTAATATCACCGAGAAAGCGTCTGATAAATTACATACAGGAATGTATAATATTCTGAACGATATTACAGACAAAGAGGAACAGGTGTTGCCTCCAATTGACACCAATGCATCACGATTACATAATCCAGCTGTCTATGCAACGGATTCAGATAAAGCTAAAAAGATGAATATTCTTTTACATCGTTATCTAGGTTTACTCAGACAAAAAGAACATGCTACCCTAGGGCTGGGCGATATGACCAAAAACGTTATCGCGATAAAATTATAAAATTATTTTCATATAACTCGATATCGATAATTATCGTCGATATAATGTCTGTCAAGTTTAATTAACTTTTTATGCCCGGCGCCGATGGACGGGCTATTAATAGACTTATTTTTCTGCTGTGAATGTCTCGAGTTGATGTCGTCATCAGTCCGCGCACGTTAGCCAGAGCGAGCAGTACTGTGTATCCCATGACAATGTACTAGTAAATATCCCTAAAATACTCTGTTCCGCCACAATACATTGCAACGACGTCCACCGTATATCACACACTACTCTAACCGTGGCATCAGAATTCTCGCCACACACATACTCGGCACGTAAATATATAAAAACAGCGCCGTGCAAGCTAGTTAACCTAGCCAGCTTCGTTTACAAGCGATGTATCCCATGACAATGTACTAGTAAATATCCCTAAAATACTCTGTTCCGCCACAATACATTGCAACGACGTCCACCGTATATCACACACTACTCTAACCGTGGCATCAGAATTCTCGCCACACACATACTCGGCACGTAAATATATAAAAACAGCGCCGTGCAAGCTAGTTAACCTAGCCAGCTTCGTTTACAAGCGATGTATTCCATGACAATGTACTAGTAAATATCCCTAAAATACTCTGTTCCGCCACAATACATTGCAACAACGTCCACCATATATCACACACTACTATAACCGTGGCATCAGAATTCTCGCCACACACATACTCGGCACGTAAATATATTAAATAGTGCCGTGCAAGCTAAGTATCCTAGCAGCCTTGAGTCCTGAGCTGTGGTGCGTAAGGACGTCATCACGTAACGTTGGTTGTTAGTGAGTGTGCTGAGCCGAGGCTGAACGGAGCCAAACTTGGAAAATCGATATATCGAAACTTTGCGACCACGTTTCATGTTTATTTCGAGGAAATAATTTATCGCTATATTTATCTTTATCGTTTTATCGCCCAGCCCTATGCTACCCCCAAAGTTTTACCTATGGCAGTACCGATAGAAGCGCCAGAGGTCCGAACCCCACAGGATATTGACCAATTAGTCTCTGCACTCCCTGTTAGAAGTCAAATAAAAGCATGTATGATTATGCAACAATTAAAAATTATACCCACAGAATCATGGAATCTTAAAGGCGAGTTTATTCGCGACGGTATCCCCATAAAAGGCTTGCATATGCTTGATTATTTAAAAGCGTTAACTACTACCTCTAAACATTCTGCACCAGGTTCTGGTTATGATGTATTTCTACAAACCTTATCAGAGGTTAATATACCTCTATCATATATTGCAAATAAAGATGCACGTTCCTCTTTGAATGCTCTAAAGATCCGCACAGGTTTTTCAGAAGGAGATATGAATTCGCCTTCTGAAAATCATTCCACCCGTAGAAAAAGGAGACGTAATAATGAAACGGATACAGAATGGCTCTCTTTGTGAAATGCATTCATGTTTTGTATTTTTTTTTTTATAAAAAACAACAAAATGAAATACTTTCAACATGTGTGTTTTATTATTTTTGTTACATACAATCATTTAACATTCTTAAACTACAGCACGCTTGTCTATGGTTACCTTTGCATTTTAATATACAATTCTTATATTTCATGACAAATCTACTAACTATGAGGTCGTTTCTCAAAGTATCTCCTGTATAATGTTTAAATATGATGTCGTTCAGACTGCATCCTCTCACTCTTTGACATAGAAAATATACACAATGATGTCCACAATAGGCTGAGAGTTCATTCTGCACTCTACGAGTTGAATAATAATAGGATTCTGTAACATTTTCTTGTAGAAATTCACTAATGTCTGACGGATATGCTTTAGAGTTAGGGCTGAGCCCGAAGGAATATAAAAAAACACCCTCTCGTTCGTTATCAAGACTCACAGCGAGCCAATGCACACCTGGCTTATTGCTAGGATCTGTATTAACTATAAAATAAAAAGGTCTAGTCCCTGTATTCTGTAAATTGATTTTTAGTTCATTACAAGCCCAAACACCATGAAAACGAGACCCCAACAAGGATGAACATAACGTGTCTAGTTCTACATTATTCATAGTTTAATAGTAATCTACCATAACTTGTCGTCGGTCATTGATTTCGAGAATTGAGTCAAAACAAGCATATACTATTAGAGTCGCGGTGGTGTGTAGAGGCTCTTGAAATCTCATCTCCAGACGTAGATTCCCTGTAGCAGCGGGGGATGAGGCCAGCCCTTCCTCATCAGGGTCTAGATTAAAATAATATAAACCATACCCTGCTAGAAAGTCACTTCGATCAAAAATCAATGCAGAATCCTTCAGATGACGGCCTGTGGCTGAAAATAAACTATAATATTCCCGCACCGCATTTCCTTGTGCAAACTGGGGCTGATATGCTTTTGAGGGGATCTGTCGACCGTCTTGGCTTAAGGCCGCATACTCTAAATTAAAATGTTGGAAATTGAACGGATTTCTAATAGGCGTACCATTATAAGCTTCGTGTTCAACTAACCCGAGTATGACGTATTTTGGTAACAAACCCAGAAAGATGTTTTCGTGAGTTGAAACCCTCGAGTTAATAGGGATCGAGAATGTTTTTACATTAATACGAGCTAACGGATATAATGCATTTCCCCTTTGTAAAGCAGTTGCGTGGCCTAACTGTACAGCAGGGGATACAACGACTTTTTTTTTACAAATAAGGTTGCATTAATAATATGTAGTCTGAACCCTCCAGCGAGCGCAGACATTATACAGAAATCGTCTTTAGCTCTAGTTATTTTTATTTTTAAATCAACTTTATTTAATAATAGACGATCGCTAGAAAATATATCCGAATGGATTTCCCCCAGTAGATGAAACTCGCGCGATAGAGCGCATTCCTGCCCCCTGGTTTTTAAGCCTTTATTTCTCCCTTCATCTCCTAGACGGATATCTTCCATGGCCCCGCCTTTATCTTTAGCGAATAAACCAGCGGTAAATTGACTATTTAAACTATCGGGGAATAATTCAGTAATGTTTCAATCATAGCTCTATAAGGATGTGTAGAACTAGATTGACTGATTAAACGATCCTGGACAGTTACATCTACTTGGCTAAAAAGGGTGTTTAACGGATAATTAATTATAGAGACATTTGCATCGGCATATCTGTGACCCGGCGGGCACCGGGTTGAACTGATCCGGTCCGGTGCGACCAGGATGAGTCCCGTGCCCTTTCACCCTGCCGCACCTCTCCAAAGGAGAGGGGGATAGGTACACATTTCTATCAAAAAACATCACATGGGGCGCCACCAGGGGGCGAAACACAGAGGGCTCAGACACAGAGACCCCAGGCAGGCAGGCACTCGTACCCCAGGAAGGCGCTCATACCCTAGGCAGGCGCTTGTACCCCAGGCAGGCGCTCATACCCCAG
Source organism: Notolepis coatsorum (assembly GCF_963971535.1). Classification (NCBI taxonomy): domain Eukaryota; kingdom Metazoa; phylum Chordata; class Actinopteri; order Aulopiformes; family Paralepididae; genus Notolepis; species Notolepis coatsorum. The sequence continues at coordinate 43,130,010 of NC_140184.1, read as the reverse complement.
GCAGGCGCTCGTACCCTAGGTAGGCGCTCGTACCCCAGGCAGGCACTTGTACCCCACTGGCAGGCGCTCGTACCCCACTGGCAGGCGCTCGTACCCCAGGCAGGCACTCGTATCAGACTAGGGTTACAGAGTAACCCTCGTTATACCACGTTTCAGGTGCACGTCCAAACATATTCGAGCGCCATCGCTGAAATATTGGGAGTAAGCACCACCTATCGTGTCCCCCGTGGGACCGCGACGATGGTCTGCCTTGCCAACAGAGATTGAATCTCATCGGCCAGGGCTGTCGTTGCCGCAGACTCCGATAGTAGAGTGTTTCAGAACCCAAAAACGGAAGGCGAGGGTGTGCAAATTGCCACACGAGCCCCGCTCTCAACGTTCCCTCCATCCACACCGACATGTGGTACTGCTGTAACCACATGGTAAGAATCACAAAGCGGCCTCGTAGCCAACTGGCGCTGGCCTGCTAAGAATCGTAGATAGGTAACCCGGTCCCCCCCGCTGTGCTTTGCGAATCCTGGCTTCGCCGACAAGGGGTCCCGTGGGGCGGGGTTCCTCCCGACTGTGCCAGCAAGGTATCTCGTGGGGTTGGGGTTTCGTACCCTGACTCAGCCAACGAGGCTGGGGTCGGGGCAATTGCACCCAAGGTGGGGGGGGGACAGAAATGGCGGTTTGAAACGGGGGTAGCAGCAGTCACTACCCCTGGTAAATGAGGCAGCTCCCCCGCTGAGCAGCGTCCCGTTTCAGCCAAGCGATTAGCCGGCTCGGGACGCTGCTCTACGGCTGGACAAGCATAATGTGTGGTCTTCACTCTGTCTTGGGTGAAAAAACTCCCCACATACCGGCAGCGCCAGTCCCACGATGACTACAAAGGGAAAAAACATGAATGAATGAATGAATGAAAACTTTATTTAACAGATTGCAGAATGGGTACAATACAGTACAGCTCAATACACACAATTGTTAAGGGGATGCAGACCAGAGAAAGACATTTGTCTTGTGTGGGATAATATAATGATTCCCCAACTCCCTCATGTAAAGACATTCCCCTCCCCTTCCTCCCCTATCCTGTGCCCCCCCCCCCCCCACCCATTTGACCTATCAAATGGGACCACATCCCCCCCCCTTTTAACTATATAAGGCTCCTCCCGACAGCAATGCAGGTCACTACCTGGGTCATTCAGCTTATCACCTGCGGCGCAAGCCTCAGCCATTCTCTCTATGTACTATGTATGTTTCTATCTGTCCAGTTAATAAACCTTGTTATTAACTGAACCTCGGTTGACTGGGAACCTTCTTCTTCAGGATATCCACAATATCCCACAATTGGCGTTTACGAACTCGTGACGGACTCTTTGCGTCCTCCCAGCGTGCCGTGTTGTTTCATCTATACAGAGAAAAGTGAGTATATAGATGGTCGACCAAAATGTATGGCAAGGAATTAAAACCTTCCCGCTTTTCTCTGTGCCAGGTGAATGTTACGGTATGTTGTCAAATATTGAAATCATGGCTGAGCGAGAGTAATGTGCATTAATATATCTGATCTGTATTGAGAATCGTTACGGGGGAAACGCGTGTACTCCGGTCCTTATCAGGCGGTTCTGAGAGGATTTTCTGGGTTGTAGTGCTATTCCCGGTCGAGCTGGTGCCAACCAAAAGTTAAGGCACACAATAGGTTGTTGGATTGCTATCCCTAGTCTATTGAGAGCTTGCGGAAAAGTACTGCATGGATTGCAAAGCGTTATTTCCGTGGTGAATGGGAATGCATGAACGTCGCTTGGAGCGATGACGTCATGAAGTTATGATTTTGATATGAAGCTATCCATGGTCTAACGTGAAGTTTAATATAAAGGGGAGGACGTGACCCTCTTTGCGCCGCCCCTGTGCCTCAAATAGATCCGCTATCAACTCTATCTTTAATCTTTCAAAATGTTCAGTTGCTATCGCTATTAGCTCTATCTTTAATCTTTCAAAATGTACAGTTGCTATTGCATACACTCATCTGTGTTTCACCACACACATGAGTGCATGCTTACCAACTGTCCGTCTGCAACACTACTATCACCAACATCTAAGAAGGGAGATCCCCCCTTGAATGGCCCTTTTAAGGTTTCTCTCCTCCACACTGCCTGTGGAGCTTTTTTCCCTATTGTTAGGTTTTAGTGAGTTTTTCCTTACCTTCGCGTGGGGTATGTCTGGGAGTGCTTGCATTCTTTCATTTATTTGCATTCATCTAAAAAAATTTGGACCTTATGGTGTTCTTGTTCTGTTCTTGACTTATTGTTATGTTTTCTTCTTGACTTGTTTAAAGAAGACCTGTACGGCCCATGGGGACATTAACGTGTGTTGTCGGGCCCTATAAATAAATTTGATTTGATTTGATTTGAATATGCCCGAGGCCGAGGGTATTTGAAATCCACGTGTAGTATCTGTTTTATTTGTATGTGTATGTACACGCTGCTATTAGAACGTGTCGTGTTACTGTAGCGAGATGCAAAAAGAGTTTTTCCAAAGTGGCATTGTCCCAGACCACCGGAGAAACGAGCCGAGCATTGCATTGACGACACGTGCGTGTTACAGCATCAAGGACCACTATTCGATTGAAGATACACATAATCACAAAAGGGGGTAAGTTATAAGGGTATTCAATAACTGAACACAACTATGAGGACGACGTCATCACAACAGCTGTCCGGTGAGTATGAAACAAACCTTCTGCAACAGTAGATTAGACGTTATAACCTTAGATTACTTTGACACAAACTATAGAGTAAAACAGCCCCCCAAGCAAAAACAATTTATGAGTAACACACACTTACTCCCATTATAGGCGATTAGACCTTATAAACCTTTACAATTATGTTTAAAAATAAGAGACAGATCAACAAGATCTAAAAGCTAAAGAAAGAATAACAACAACCTTTCTTTGGAGATAATAAATAATTGCAGATAATATTTAGATGAGGCCAAATCATGCCTCCTCGTTTCCACAGTAACAGTGATGAGAAATGCATTGTATGTATAGCACACAGACAGTCAAAGAGAATTCACCCAGAGGACAACAAAAGAAAATAGTGGAAAATTAACATGTTTTGTGTTTGCAGGAACCGAAGAGGCAGACAGATTTGGCTCTGGGGCGGGGTGCAGAGCAGTGTAGACACTCAAATTGTATCACAAAAGACTGAAACTCCAATGATTTGCATCTGAACACAGACAGGACACAGACTGAGTGATTCCAGCTGCAGTCATGTAAATTGAGACCCCAAAATAATCTACATTGGAACAAAAGAAAATCAACCAGGATGGTGTGGAGCTGAAAGACAATGCAAATAGCAGAGAGGACTCTGACCACACGAATGGGCTCGACTTAGAGAACACTAAAGTATCGGCAGATGCAGATTTTCTCTTTGTCCCCACCGAGACTCACCTTACAATGGACAACAACAGGGAACCACAAAATGCATTGAATGCAATGTTTTAAAACAAACATGCCCCCTTCATTTATTTAACATGAATTAGACACAGGTGATGAATTTGCAGTCATGAAAGGCTACCATATTTCCCATACTAACAGAATAACTAACCAGTTGTTTTCATCCCTCTCTTTTCAAGAAGGCACACAAATTATAGATATGATTTCTGAATAAAACCAAACAAAGTAGAAGTGCCCGAGATGAAAGATCAATGATGAAAACAACTTAACATACTATCTCCTCCTTCTATTCTCTGCTTATAACCAATAACTCCTTGCTATTTCAAATACTTTCCATGACTGCAAATATCAAACCAACAGGGGGTACACAATGATTATCAACATGTACAAGGTGTACATTTACATTGGTCATTTAACTGACACTTTTATCCAAAGCGACTTACAGGTTCTGTGCGACAGGTCACCAGGAAGGTACAACTCTATCAGCTGAGTAACAATGCTTCGTCAAAGTGTTGAGTGCTACAGTGTAGGTTATTTTATTAGGATAAATGCATGACAGTAAGGTTAGTTAGAGGTAGATTTTTATTCTTGGTGTATTAGAGGTTAATTAATTAATATTACTTAGGTAGACGAGACAATGAATGAGTATATTCCATGCAAAATACCTGGCTGCCTAGAGGTTTTTTGTTGTGTTGTTTTTCTCTATGCTTACAGAGCGACGAGAAAATTGGAAAGAGAACCAGAGAGGTCACGACCCAAACACTGTTAAGGACAGGTTAGTACAAAGATGCATCGACTCAATGGTAAGTAAAATAAAGAACATGCATAACGGTATTACACAATGAAAAACTATGAATTGAATTAACCCTAAATGATTTTCTTCTTTAGCAGAAAGGCGTTGAATCATTTATGTGAGGATGCTTTCTAAGGCAGTTTTCATCATCCTCAGATCATAAATTGGTGAGAGGACAGGACGAGTGAGACGACGCGTGACCTGAACCACGAACAACAGCAGAGGACCACGAAGGACACCGCCAAGGAGCTGCGGACACAACCAGGGTGACGACAACAACCGTGGGAGAACCACCAGCCCACACAACACAGACGTCCCCAAAGGAAGGGGAGCAGAGACAGAAAGGACAACATGCTGCGCCACCCCGACAGCCTATGACAAACCAAGGCCAACGCCGTGTATCTCCACCATCCGTGTGAGAGAGAGCGTCCTACTGACTGGCCACTACACGGCAAACCTTCGCCCTCCACTAAGTGGTACCGCGATAACGAGGAGCGGAAGGCCGACCAACACAGCACGGTCAAGAACACCCTTCCGCCATGTCTCTGGGCCTGATAAAGGCCAAGCGTGAGCACAGCGGCAGATGAAGAGCAACACAGGCTCCGGGAGGGGAATCTACAGCGTCCCCGTGGACGGCCACCCCACCACTCCCAATAACCCTGTGACCTTTGACGAGATACACAAGGAGTGGATGGCGACCTGAACACACAAGAAACGCCTAACACTTGCAGTAAAACAGGCCTAGCACATATTGTCCACATTGTTATTTTTTTTTAGATTACTGTCTTACTGTCTGGCGCTGCCACACGACAGACTCACAGAAACATCAACTGAATGTACGATACATTCAACACACATCAAGACCACCACAGAAGGACGCACCCCTGGCAGAGAACAGCTTGTCAACAGCAAAGCAACATCTGTCATATTCATGCCTTCACAAACAAGAATTGTATCACAAATTTAACATATATCTGGAAAATTATGAACTAAGAATGTGATGTTAACACGGTTAGCATAATCATCTGTTATATCATTTATTAAAAATGTTCTCATTATACACATTAGCCACTAAGGTAATGTCTATTGTAAATATTACTATGTTTGTATGTGTACAACCATGATCTTAGCTCCCATAGATATTATCATGAAGACACATAGTTAACACTTAAATGTCTGACTGGAGGTAAGTGCCAAGCCAAGATAGGCACAACCAGAGCTTCTAATGATTATGCTATTTGTTGTTTGATATCAGAGTTGAGGACCAATCATTGATAAAGGTATTTGAGATTATTAATAAAAGAAAAGGGTGATATTCCCACATCCCACATCTCTGATATCAAAATAACACAGATTTTAGTCCAGTCAATCATGTCATGAATCACGTATGTAAATATTTCTATTTTAAACTGTTATGCCAACCACGGATTTTAATTGATTTTCAATCATTAATCCATTTAACCAACAAATCACAATGGCCAACATTTTCATTATTTTAATTGTTTTCTATTTCATTCATTATCTGATAACCGATGGATTACATCGGTCCCATTCTTTTACCATGTATATAAACTTTTCAATATTTTACCTGTTCCAAATGATCGTGGTATATTATATATATTAATCTCTGAGTAATTGTGGGATAATATAATGATTCCCCAACTGCCTCATGTAAAGACATTCCCCTCCCCTTTCTCCCCTATCCTGTGTCCCCCCCACCCATTTGACCTATCAAATGAGACCACATCCCCCCCTTTTAACTATATAAGGCTCCTCCCGACAGCAATCCAGGTCGCTACCTGGGTCATTCAGCTGATCACCTGCGGCGCAAGCCTCAGCCATTCTCTCTATGTACTATGTATGTTTCTATCTGTCCAGTTATATTTCGTATCTGGCTTATCGCGTCCTGCTCTTAAGCCTATTGAGATACCCCTTATCTCCTGTACCTACTGTACTCCACCACGAACACAACTTGTACACCCACACCTGACCGGGTCCCGCCTCTATTGAGGCGTAGCCTATAAGACCATGGCCATGGTCACCAACACACCCTTCCTCTATTTTCGTTCCATCATATTGGATGCAGTGCACCTTATGTAACTAGTAGTATGACAAAGATTGGAGGAATTGCGTAATATTGAAAGCTTACCGGAGGTTTGCGTGCCCCTGGCATCTTCGAAGCATGTTTCAGCGACACGACGGGCCTATGTTGATGTTTCCTCGTCTGACGACAGCAGATCGAGGGGCAGCGTACATGGTTTGGCTATCGGGCCAGCTTGTACAACGGTGAGCCCTGTGTCATCAGGCACGGGTATTAGTGTTAGTAATGCTGGGTTGTTTGTTACACAACCATGTTGTGTGTCGGCGCCAGGGGGGGATTGTTTGGTGAACGTTCACTGCGGTGAACGGGTTCCAAACGGTCCTGCAAGCGTGCTGTTAAACAACTAATGCTAGCTACATGCTAATACTAATGCTACATGCTGAACTCTACTGCTACGCTGTTCTAATGTCTCCGCCGTGAGATGTTGTCACTTCTCCCTCCTCTTGCCCGGTTCATCAATGAAGGTCAGTTGGTAGCTGTTGTGGGGGTTTTGCTGAGTCCTATTTACCTTTTTACGGGTAAATGGGTTGACAACAGGGTAGGCCGTGGCTAGGTAGCCTAGCCAGGTACGTTACCTTTGTGTTCCGGCGGGGTCTGTGGAACGGTGTCCCCATCTGGGAGCCGATGCGTGAGCTCGGCGGTGTAGCAGTAGAGCTATACTACTGCAGGATGGGACTTAACGGCGGGTTAGGGCTCAGCTGGCTAGTTCCTATCCACATTGGCGTCGGGTAGTGGGGCTATGGGTCCAGCCAACATTGTAAACATGTTGCGTGTTTGTGCGAAGGGCGGTTGTTGATCTGGGTTCCACATCGCCTCACGCTAGGATGTAGTAGTGTAGTGGGCTACTGTTTTGTTCTGTCACTCTGCTATGAGAAGGTCTGTCTATGCTACAGCTTTCTCTCCTCTCAACCATTCATGCTGACGGTCAATCGGTGTCTATTGGGGGAGTATGCGGGGGGGGCTTTGTTTACCTTTTTTGGTAAATGGGCTAAGCTAGGGCTGGTGTGCTGTTGTGAATATTTTGAATGAAGGCAGGACTAGTTCGCTCTGGTCCGCCTCCCCTTAACGTTGTGTATATGGGTTTGCTCATTCTACAGTATTTTGTGGTTTAGTTCTTTTATTCATTTAACCCTTTCATGGTGCACACCACAGTGGAGGTTGCTGTTTGCAACCACCAATGGTGCTCCGTGTTAACATCAGTCCTTTGCTTTTGACATATTGAAACAGTGCCCCGCCCGGCCGACGCCATGGGTGGGTCGGCCTGGCGAGTGGCTGGTGGGCTGCTAAAGCCTGTACCGCCACGGTATGGAATTGGCAGCGATTAGAACTGTGTTCGAATTGCTGTTTCTTTCTATAAAAAAAGATGGTGTCTGGTGGCGGGGCCTTGAGGGCCAGCCGACGTCGACACATCGCGCGAGGTTGTTGACGTTATTAGCTTTGACCTAGCCACAAGCTATAACCGCTCAGGGTTCCCCTCTCTGCAGGGGATTTTGGTCTTCTGCTGGAGCGCGGCGGTATTGTCCTAGGCCCCACACCGCCTCACACCGCGCAGCCAGAAGAAGAGAGAGCACGGCCTCGTCAGCGGCGATGACGAGGCCCTCGACAGGCGGCCATGTTTTCCCCCGCCCAGAGGTATCCTGGGCGTTGAATCGACAGGTGTCCACAAGGCCGACAGCCTTGGCGGCCAAGGGATCGGCCATGTTGGATGGGTTCGGCTTGAACAACAAGCCGTCACCGTCCTGCCGCGAGCAGCCCGCTCTCCGATCACTCCCTTCCCCAACACCAGCGGAAAAAGTGGGCTCTGATTGTTTCCTTTGGCTGCGGGCCACGTGCCTTCGTTGAAGCGTGGGCGGCCCCACTTTTCGCTTCTCATGGGGACAGGGGCTGACACCCAGTTGATGGCTGAGCCTGGGTCTGTCCGTGAGAATGTTGTGCTGTCAAGCGGCTCCCACACCATAAGCTGTGTTGGTTGAGCCTGGTGTTACGTCTGTCAACTATAAGTGTTGTCAGCAGGGGGGCTCGAAACCTTTTGAGGCACACAGTGCGGGCTTCCCCGGCCTCGCCTTCGCCAGGCCAGGTATCATGTTGGTGCCTCCCACTCCTGAAAGATTGGCAGTGGTCTCGCAGGCACGCGTGATTTGGGTGGTAGTAATATCACTGCAGGGCTACGGTGTGTAGGACCCCATGGGGTCCTTACACCTTGCATGTCCGGCTGCAGAACAACTCCTCAGCATGTTCTGGAGGGGTGTTCAGTGGGGGGGCTTTTTTCACCTAGAAAGCCCCCCGTATCAAACCGGCCCTTTCTGTCGGGGTCCCCCCTTGGGTGCAATTGCCTCATGGGTGGTGTCAGGGTCAGATGTCCCGACACGGAGCGCTCTGCTCGCACGGTTCCAGGGTTGGCTACGCACAGCGGGTGGGACCGGGCCAACTATCTACAGTTCCTGGCGGACCTGCGCCACATGGCGGCAGGTGCGTTGGGAGTGTCATCACATATGACTACGGCAGTACCATATGTCGAGGTGGATGGAGAGAACGCTGAGGCGGGGACTTGTGTTTACACAACCCCACCCGTTTTCGGGTTTGGTACAGACCCTATTGTCAGGGTCTCCAGCAGTGACAGCTCTGGTCAACGAGATCCAATCTCTGTGGACGAAGCAAGCCATCGTCGTAGCGATCTCCTCCCGGAGTTCTCTGGTGCCTGAGAAATCGGGAGGGGGGGATGTCAGACCCAGGCTGGACCTGTCCCATGGGAAGGTTCAGCATTTTTTGGATCGTCTCCTACCTGTTGAACACTGTCAGGTGGGGGTCTGGTTCTCCTCCATAGACCTGTAGGATGCGTATGCGCATCTCCGATCTTCCATCCTAGGGCTAACCTACGCTTCCTTTGCAGGGTTAGCGTATGAGTACCAGAGGCTGCTGTTCGGTTTTCTCTGGCTCCCCGCATCTTCACCAAGTGCGTGGAGGCCGCACTGGGGCCTCTGCGTCGTCAGGGGTTACGGAGTGTATTCTGCCCTGACGACGTTCTGGTCCTTCGCCGTCAAGGTGGATCATCAGGTCTCGTACCAGGCAGGTCCCTACCAGCCTGGGGTTTGCTGTAGACTGGAAGTAGAGTACTCCTCTTCCCAGTCAACGGTTCGAGGGCTATGGGCATCCCTCTCAGAGCGTGTTCCGTCCTAGGACGGTTACGGCGCTGTCTCACATCACGTTTTTCACCGACGCCTCCCTCGCTGGTGACGCGTCGGGCCAACGCAGTAGGGGGCAGCTGGCAAACCATGCTGCCCGGTCTGCGCTACGTTCAATGTGTTGGTATTGAAAGCGGTCCTTCTGGTCCTCAAACGGTGTTGATCAGGATGGACAATGCGACGTCAGTGTCGTATATCGACAGACAGGGAGGTCTGCACCAGGCGGCGGGCGGCTGGCTATGGGCGTCCTCCATCTGCGCGGCCTGAGGGCTCCCCACATCCCCGGCAGGGAGATTGTGGGTACAGGTGTACTGTCGCGGGGCGGTCCTCATCCTGACGGGTGGGGATTACGTCCGGACATAGCCAGGCAGGTCTGGGACCGATGCCGTGCCGCCTGGGATTCTTCCCCGTACATCTGTTAGGTCAGTTGTTGGGACGGGTACGTTGAGGGGCGCAGGTTCTTGATCCTGATGGTGTTACCATCTGGAATGCGCATGCTCCCTCCACTGTCGCGCTTTACGCGGACAGATGACGTATGTTCCAAGTGTGGTGTAAGGCGGGGGGCTGGGACCCAGTCTCCTGCCCCCTGGATGCTGTCCTTAGTTACCTCCAGTCTATCCTTGATAGACTGTCAGCTTCGACGGTGAGGGTATATGCAGCAGCTATATCCTCCTATCATGAGGGATTTGAGGGGATGTCTTGTTCAGCCACCCTCTTGTGAAGCGTTTCCTGCTTGGCGCTCGACGCGTTGAGCCGGTGCAACGCTCCTTGGCTCCGACTTGGGATCTTCAATTGGTCCTCGGTCGGTTGTCCTTGGCCCCGTTTGAGCCGCTCGAGCAGGCGCCGTTGGAACAGCTGTCGTTCAAGACCGCGTTCTTGCTGGCCGTCACCTCCGCTGAACACGTGGGTGTGCTTTGTGCTCTCTCGGTACGTCCAGAGTGCCTGTCTTTCGTCCGATTGCGGTGCCACTCTGCGGCCTAATCCTGCCTTCGTGCCTGTAAATATCCGGAGTTCTTCCGCTCCAGGGATATTGTGGTTCAGGCGTTTCATCCGCCTCCTCACGGTAGTGAGTTAGATGCGGGCCTTCACCTGTCATGTCCGGTCCGTGCTTGGGAATTACCTCAGCCGTACTCAGGACCTCGGGGTCACCATTTAGCTTTTTGTCTGTCACGGTGGTTCTCATGCCGGTAAGGCACTATCGAACAACGCCTGTCCCATTGGTTGTGCGAGGGCATTGCCCTCTGCTACACGTTGGCTGGGCAGGATCCCCCTGGGGGCGTCAGGGCGCACTCCACTCGTGGGGTGGCTGCCTCTGCCGCTCTCCTGGGTGGGGCCTCGGTGGAGGACATCTGTGCCTGCAGCTTCATGGTCCTCCCCGGGCCCCTTTGTAAGGTTTTACTTCATGGACATGACCGGGGGTTCTGTCTCCCAGGCGGTTCTGGGGTCTGTGGCCTTTCCTGCTTCCCGTCCTTTGGTAGGGTAGCAGGAGTGTGTGGGTATGGGCCACAGTGTGTTAGGTCACACGTGGTTCCACCTGTGCTGTGTGTTCAAGGGGTTCTAGTTCCCTCTTGCTCGCACTCAGGTGGAGTTGACTGCGCCCCCCCTTCATTAGGAAGGATGGGGTGACAGGGCTCCCCGAACCCCTTGATGTGGGCTTACAGGTCCTCAGGGGGTACATCTGTCGGGTCTCGCGTCCGCTCTAACCCATATCTCAATAGGTTTAAGAGCGGGACGCGATAAGCCAGATACGAAATATAACGATAGGTTATGTATATAACCTAGTTATATGAGTACTGGCTGAGCGTCCCGCTCTTAATCGGCCCTGAGTTCCCTTTTGAGGGATCTTTTACTGGAACGGGATTTTGGCAAGGAAGGGTGTGTTGGTGACCATGGCCATGGTCTTATAGGCTATGCCTCCATAGAGGCGGGACCCGGTCAGGTGTGGGTGTACAAGTTGTGTTCGTGGTGGAGTACAGTAGGTACAGGAGATAAGGGGTATCTCAATAGGCTTAAGAGTGGGACGCTCAGCCAGTACTCATATAACTAGGTTATATACATAACCTATCGTTAATAAACCTTGTTATTAACTGAACCTCGGTTGACTGAGAACCTTCTTCTTCAGGATATCCACAATATCCCACACTTGTTTTCAGGGTCCCCCATTTTCAATTAATTTCAATACATACGCCATACGGCTTCATCTCACAAGATAGACATTTGTATACTTGACATGAATTCTTATAACTAGAGTTATAGAATAACCCTCGTTATATCCCGTTTCAGGCGAATGTTCAAACATGTTTGGGTGACATCGCTACACGTTTGTTCCAACCAAACAACGACCCCTTGATGTGGGCTTACGGGTCCTCAGGGGGTACATCTGTCGGGTCTCGCGTCCGCTCTAACCCATATCTCAATAGGTTTAAGAGCGGGACGGGATAAGCCAGATACGAAATATAGCGATAGGTTATGTATATAATCTAGTTATATGAGTACTGGCTGAGCGTCCCGCTCTTAAGCGGCCCTGAGTTCCCTTTTGAGGGATCTTTTACTGGAATGGGATTTTGGCAAGGAAGGGTGTGTTGGTGACCATGGCCATGGTCTTATAGGCTATGCCTCCATAGAGGCGGGACCCGGTCAGGTGTGGGTGTACAAGTTGTGTTCGTGGTGGAGTACAGTAGGTACAGGAGATAAGGGGTATCTCAATAGGCTTAAGAGTGGGACGCTCAGCCAGTACTCATATAACTAGGTTATATACATAACCTATCGTTAATAAACCTTGTTATTAACTGAACCTCGGCTGACTGAGAACCTTCTTCTTCAGGATATCCACAATATCCCACACGCGTGTAGCTTTATGCCAAGCAAGCAGTGGAAAAATTTACCGTAGTGGCATGCAGTAATGCGCCTTTCATTTTCCGCCGCCCAGCGCCCAGGTCGCGCGGAAATAGGCTGTCTATTGCCATTCTCTTTGACAAACTCTAACCTTAACCAGCTCCTTAACAACGCCTAAACTTAACCGTTCTAACCTTAACCAACTCCGAAACAATGCCTAACCTTAACCATAGAAATTATATTGCCATTCTCTTTGACAAACTCTAACCTTAACCAGCTCCTTAACAGCGCCTAAACTTAACCGTTCTAACCTTAACCAACTCCGAAACAATGCCTAACCTTAATCGGCGAAAGAATACACGTTAAAAAAAAATCACGTTAAAAAATATTTTCGATGGGATTCGAACTCGCCAGCAAACAAGCCATAGGATCCACAGCCATGTGTCCTTGCCAATTGAGCTATTTGCTAGATACTGAATAAGGGGCGGTGACTTATATATATTGAGCTCCGCTCGTGTCGCATGCGCGGGCACCTCGCGCGAGCACGCCGGCGCACGCACGCACCTGAGCGAGCACGCCGCCGCCGGTGCACGCACGGTAGCATTTGTCTGAAAAGAAGGGCGCTTTACCGCACTAGCGTGCGGTGACGAATGCGGAAGCATTTTTGCACTGCTTGCTTGGCATTAACGTACAGGCATCCCACACTTGTTTTCAGGGTCCCCCATTTTCAATTAATTTCAATACATACGCCATACGGCTTCATCTCACAAGATAGACATTTGTATACTTGACATGAATTCTTATAACTAGAGTTATAGAATAACCCTCGTTATATCCCGTTTCAGGCGAATGTTCAAACATGTTTGGGTGACATCGCTACACGTTTGTTCCAACCAAACAACGACCTGGGTGCCTGTGACGTTTTACAATGGCCGGGAATCCCAGCCCCCCTTCCCCACGATGAGCAGGGTACGCAAATAGTTGCCCTAACGTCGGTGGAGGCGACGGAGTGGAATCCTACGTACCAGCGTGACGCTAACGGGGGAACCCCAAATGAAGAAAGGCGCGCTCGTTTTGAGCTGCGTTGTCCCCCTCCGTCGCCAGTATTATCCGGGATACAAACATCCCCAGGGGAGGATTTATCCCCCCCCCCCCCAGCCAGCCTCACGTAAAACAAAAGCATGTATGAGGCAAAAAGAAAGCGGCGCCGCTAGCCGTGTGCTGTGTTTACAATGAACAGACACCTATAAGTGTGTGCATGTCTTATCGTCTTGAAAACACCCAAAACACACCAGCTAACCAGCTAACCACCAAAACCGGGGCTAGGCGGCCATGCCTGTTTAAAAGACACGTCCACCTAGAACCCGGCTGTTTCTTAAGCGAAAAACTTGTCGCCCGCCATGTGTCTTTACCCTAGCACGTAAGGTAACACACAAACGGGCTCTGGGGAGAGGGGCAGCACCCTTGGTTGCACGTTAACACAAAGTAGCAAAACCACTAGCTGATTCAAGGAATACGACTGTTTAAAAGACGCATTCCCTTGAATCAAGCAATCTCTCCTACCAAGAGAAATGCTGCTCGCCAGCCCTTAGCTTGTCAACAGAAAGACAGCGAGCCCTCATAGGCAAAATACAGTGAATAATCACACGCTTTATTTGAAATGTAGTATTTCGAGGAGGGAGGGGGAAGAACAGGAGGCTAACTAAGACAGGGGCATGAACCCTGCCTTTCGTTACCCCCCATTCTACGTTTTGAGGTATACACAACACATTTAAGGGAACGTAGTTACATTCTTCGAGGGGGAATATGGAGGTTTTTAGGCGTAAGAGGGAGAGATAAGGAATTAAAGGAGAATACGGCTCACATCCTGCCCCCCTACCTGACAGTGTGTATCGCCCGAGATGCGTCCAGCTGCCGTGTCTCTCGCTCCCTTGACATGAGCTCAGGACGAGAGCCTCCTCTACCGTCCGCTCGCAACTCTTGTGATCGGGGCCATTTCCCCTTGGTAGGTGGTGGTTGCCCCGACGCTGCCGGAGCCTCGTCAGACCACCCGCCTAGCCACTTCACCGCCGATGGTGGGAGCGAGCAGAGGCGGGGGATTTGCACCTGCAATCGTGCGGCGCGCGTCCAGCTCCGCACGGGGCTCGCCACCTCACCACAAGCGTGGTATTAGGGAGCCCTGTGGCATATGGAGGAGGTCGTGACGGTGACCGCTGGCGTTTCCAAGGCGGTGGTGATGCCATTTTGACAAAAATAGCAACACAAGAATCTAAACTAAAATAAAAGTCTATCACTGCTGATGTGTGCCTGTAGCAAAAACACTTCCGTGGTGAAAGAATTAGGGAAGAGCGGAAGTACGGTCACACCCCTCTCTTAAGTGCATGGGCGAGAGTGGGCGTGGCCGGACAGGTGCAGGTGCATTGTAGCTAAATTAGTTCAGGTAGCCCTATGCTACAGGGGGATTTCCCATAGAGCAGAGCCGAGCTATTACGGAATACAACTGAACCCACTAGACCTAATTTGAAAGATTGCTCAAAATCCTTGTTAATTGCTTTTATATATAGTTGATACAATTGTGGCCACTGGAGAGTTAGCTATCACTGCCCCATGGCTTGTGTGATAAGTGCGAAACTGGCGAAAAAAAAGTCACACACTGTTATGAAGAGAAACCTTAATAATTCTAATGAGCAACTTTTCTTAGAGGATATTAAAACCACTTAACAAGCGGGCAGAATAGTGGCAATTTTTTTACTTGAACTTGAGGACTGCATAAATGTTTTGCAAACCAAAACAACATACTTATAGCACATGCATGAGCCTGGTCTCATTTGAAAGATGACATTCTGAAGTTTCTGATTCCAGAAAAATAATTAACTTTTAGTGCTAACGTAATAGAGTTACATAGGTCTGAACTTGAGTTGTAAAAATACTTGTTACTCAAGTTTTTCTGTAGTAGTTAGTAGTCCAGAGGTAGTATTTTCCCAGAAGGTGGTATGGCTTACAACGGAGCCATAGCCTGAAGCCTTATGTAGTGCACATCCAAATTTCATAAAGATCCATTCAGAAATGAGTGATTAGGAGTGATTTTGGTAAACTGTGTACAAAGAAAAACTCAGTTTTCTCAGACTTCAATTAATTCGGTTGTTTTGCTCTTCCTGTTTTCGTGTTTCTTCGTGTGTTTTTTCCCCATGTGGGGTATCATTGGAAAGCTACACTCATTGGTTACAACGATCCACAATCATTTTCGAGATCGGATCTAGATTGACGGAACTACTGCAGCCTAAGTCGGGAGTGGTATTTTGCGCAATACCTTGTACTTTGCACAAGCCTCAAATACCGGCATGTAACTCGAGAACCGCTGAACGGATGTTGTGGAATTTTGTCGCTATCGACAGGCAACAAATAAGCCTTCAATTCGATATATATATTGTATTACAAAATAAATTTGAAAAATGTCCCATATCAGGGACGTTGCAGCTTAAGAGGCATAGTAATATCAAATTCACAGCCAAGGCCTCTGATGCTCAGGTGGCCCTGGACTTTACGGATACTTTAATTTCTCTTGACATTAATAAACAAACATACATAATCATAAACCATTATGTACATTATGTACATCATGAGTATAAATAAAGGTTTGAATGTAAGCTACGTATGTACAATATGATAGCATGTGTATATGAATGTATATGTGTATGTGTATATGTGTGCCTGTACTGTAGGTGTAGGTGTTGCACTTTTAGAGTGTGTATACAGACTTACCATAAACATCTTCTCCACCCTGGCGATGCCTTTGCCAAATATGGTGCCCAGCTGGTCTCCCACGCCCGCCAGCAAGAACCCAAAGAGAGGAATCCCCAGCAAGGCATAAACAATACAGAAGATTCTACCCCCTTCCGTATGGGGAGAGATGTTGCCAAAACCTAGAGAAATGAGAGATAGGGATAAGATCAAATAAGTTGCCTCCCATTTCAGAAATTCACATTTGTTAATGTCTAATTGATGGATAAAATCAGCTTGATCTGTGCTCAGTGCCTATTAAAAACCTATTTTGGGCCATATGGGTAAAATTGTCTTGCTGTTATTTCTGGATTTATTTTACTGTAAGCAGCCCCGGGTTACTACACATTAGCATATTTCAGTGTGATTGTTTGTTTCTTAAGCTTTGTGACCATGGCCTATAGACCTTGGCCCGCTGTCCATGATGCTGAAAGACTCACATCTGCATTGATTTGTTTACAAAATCATCAATACATTATTATAAAGAAATGATTTATAAATCAATCAATGCTGTCTCTCTTCATTCTTCCCTGTGGATGTTCCACTAGTAAATAGGCTGGTCACTAAGGCCAAGGCCTCCTCTCTGCTCTCTTGACCCCATGCCCACATCATTGGTCAAGGCATGCCTACCTACCCTCTTCCCCATCATAACTGACATAATAAACTGTTCATTGGAATCTGGCACAGCTTCAAAATGGCTTCCATAACACCCACCCTAAAAAAAAACAGGTCTGGACCGGAACAACCTCAACAACTTCCGGCTGATCTCCAACCTTCCTTTCCTCATCAACACATGTCCAACCATGAGCACTTTGACTATCTTTTTATTGCTGCTGACTGGCCACATCAGCATTCTAATTCTCCTCAACCTCTCTGCAGACCTTCAACACTGTCTCCCACACTATACTCCTAAACTGCCTATCTGACCACCTCGGCCTCACTGGTACAGCTCTCTCCTGGTTCCACTCTTATCTCTCCAGCAGGGAATAGTCACCATTACAGCCTCCAGTTCTACCGACCAAATCAACAGGGCATGCCTCAAGGCTCTGTGCTTGGCCCTATCTTTTTCACCACTATACTCTCCCTTGACCAGATCCATCACCATGGTCTGAGCTTTCACTCCTATTTTCGAAGACACAGCTGTATCTCCTCACAAGCAAACAATCTTCTCAGCTCCCCTCCCATGCCAACTGTCTATATGAAATAAAACTCTGGATGTCCTCAAACCTTCTCAAGCTCAACACAAACAAGACAGAGCTCATGGTTGTGGCTCCAAAAGGTTGGAGATCTACTTCTGGATATAGATGGCTGCTCCATCTCCCTGTCCCCTGAAGTCTGCAACCTGGGTGTACTACTGGACTTTATACTTTCCTTTCAGTCCCACATCAAGTCTGTCACAAGAATTGCATTCTTCCACCTCAAAAACATCTCCAGACTCTGGCCTTCACTCACAGACTCCGTGGCAGAGACCTTCATCCATGCCTTCTTCACCTCCTGCCTTGGAGTAATGGAGTACTGTCTGGGGTACCCAGCGACACCCTGGACAGGCTCCAGTATGTACAGAACTCATTTGCCAGGGTCCTCACCCACACCAAGCCCTGGCAGCACATCACCTCCACCCTCATCCACCTCCACTGGCTCCCGATCAAGTCCCCTATATTATATAAGATCCTTGTCCTTACCTACAAATCCCTCCATGCCCTTGCCCCCCAATACCTATCTCACCTCCTCCTCCCCTACATGCCCTCTCGCTGGCTGTGATCCTCAGACACAGATCTGCTCTCCATCCCCCATACCTGCCTACAAACATTTGGGGGAAAAGCCCTCAGTGTGGAAGCCCCCACCCTTTGGAACTCTCTCCCATGACTAGAACGTGACCTAGTATTTAAGGGAGAAGTGACGTCATTCAACTGCAATATAAACACAATATATATTTAACACTAGCCAGTAATGGTCTGATAAATGTTTTACAACCCCGGCTTGTTGGGAGTAACGTTAGGAGTGGGGACTGGGGGGGGAGTAACATTAGGAGTGGGGACTGGGGGGGAGTAACGTTTAGGGCTGCAACGATGAGTCGACATAATCGACAACGTCAATCATAAAAACTCATCGACGCGGAATTTTTTTATTTTTCATTTGTAACTGCAATGCACTATAGGACGTGCTGGGGGCAGTATAATGTCCATTGTCTGCCATGACTGCATTCTGTACTAACAACAAAGAAGAAGAAAGAATGAATATGTTTACGTTAGCTTACATGTTGGAAACCAGAACGTCTCATGGATAATGGTTGCTAAGCAAACGCTATTTCAGTTATGTTGAGGTTGCATGTCCACCAACGAGCTGTATGTAACATTAGCTAAACAGCGCCAAGTTTACAGCGTACTAGAGCACAATAGAGCTTGGCTGGGCTACCGATGTTTACAGCTCCGTCAATTAGCACAGAGTGTCGTATTTTGGCAGACTGGAGTATTAATTATCTAAGTTAAGCTAGCTAGCTAATGTTAGATAGTGCCAATGTTCACTATTCAGTGTTTCCCCTGAAAAAAAAATCAGCACCGGTGCTGTGCCTCTTGGGGGGTCCGGGGGCATTTTATTCGATTTTCCTATACTAGAGGGGAACTATGTGAGAATGCTGTTCATCGACTACAGCTCAGCATTCAATACCATAGTCCCCTCCAAACTCATAGCCAAGCTCAGGGACCTGGGCTTGAACTATGACCTGTGCCAGTGGGTCCTGGACTTCCTGACGGGCAGACCCCAGGTGGTAAGAGCCGGCAACTGCACCTCCTCATCCATCACGCTCAACATAGGGGCCCCCCAGGGCTGTGTTCTGAGCCCCCTCCTCTACTCCCTGTACACACATGACTGCGTAGCACAGCGGAACAACAACACCATCATCAAATTTGCTGATGACACAGTAGTGGTGGGCCTGATCTCTGCCAACGACGAAAGGGCCTACCTGGAAGAGGTAGAGAACCTGTCACAGTGGTGTCAGGAGAACTGCCTCTCCCTGAACGTCAGCAAAACAAAAGAGATGATTGTGGACTTCAGGAGGTCGGGGGTCAAGGACTACAGCCCCCTCAGCATCGACGGGGCACCAGTTGAGAGAGTGAACAGTTTCAAGTACCTCGGAGCCCACATATCCGAGGACTTGACATGGACCACACACATTGACAGTGTTGTGAAGAAGGCACGACAACGCCTCTACTTCCTCAGGCGCCTAAGGAAGTTCCAAGTCAGTCAGAAGATCCTTAGGAACTTCTACTCATGTACAATAGAGAGCATCCTGACCGGCAACATCACCTCCTGGTTTGGGAATAGCACTGCACAAGACCGTAGCAGACTACAAAGAGTGACACGTTCAGCCGAACGCACAATTAGAGGGGGGCTTCCCACCCTCCAGAACATTTACAACAAGCGGTGCAAGGGGAAGGCTAAGAGAATTATTAAGGACTCGAGCCACCCGAACAACTGCCTCTTTGAACTGCTGCCGTCAGGCAAGCGATACCGGAGTCTTATGGCGAGCACAGAAAGACTCAGAAGGAGCTTCTATCCCCAGGCCATCAGGCTGCTAAACGAACAATAATCGCTAAACGAACAATAATCACTATGCAACAACCATCAAATGCACACAGCACACACACCCACACGCACACACACACTCACTCAAACAAACAACACACTGCAGCACCCACTCTCCACACTTTAGATCACACAAACACACTTACACTTTATATTTATTGATAAAGGATTTGCACTACAACTCGTACACCTACTGTGAATTGTACCTAAACTGCACCTCGTCCATTTATGCCTTGCACTATATAGTATTGTATATTAGTACACTGCACAGTATTGTATATTGTATGGTAACTACGTCTACGAACATTGTACATATGTCTAAACTGAACACTGTGACCTCTTTTTTTCTTCTAATTTTTACTATGTTTTTATTTCATACTTATCTTGTCATGCACAGTCTCTGGAGCGCAACAGTAAGAAGCATTTTGTACAAAAGTATTCTGTACTTCTGTATGACAACTATTAAAGAAACTTGAACTTGAAACTAGAGACCCGTGCGCCCCTCGCTGGCTCATTTTAGGGTCATTATAGATGCAATTCCAATCGAATCCACTAGGTGGCAGTCTCTCCCTATATTTGTAACACATGTGTAACACAGCTGGTCTACCTGATGCATTGGACAGGATGAATAGGGCTCTGCTAGGATGCGTGATTACGAAACCTAGCCGCATTTCTCTGAGACACTCTCTGATTGGCCGACGCCTGTTTCTACACTGGTTAAGCTTAGGCACTCTTCGAAGTTGGTTAAGGTTAGAGTTTGTCTTAGAGCGTGACGGCAAGTTCTTTCGACGGTTAAGCTTAGGCACTCTTTCGAAGTTGGTTAAGGTTAGAGTTTGTCTTAGAGCATGGCTATAGAACGCCAGGTAGTTTGCAGGCTGTTTGACGTGGAAATGGGCAAAGACACAGCTCGTCACGGATTGGGCAAACGCGTCAGTGGCCAATCAGAGAGCGTCAGTTAGTGCCAATCAGAGAGCGTCTCCGAGAAATGCGGCTAGGTTTCGTAATCACGCTGCTAGGATTGGTCAATACTAAAGGTCAAACCTTGGCCACCTGGGTATTTAAACGATTCACAGACAGTGAACTCTGAGAGTGTTGGTGTTGCAAGTTTGAGTTTATTGAGAGAGAGATTATTGAGAGAGATTACCGTATAGAGCATTGAGATATATAGCATTGAAAGATAGTATTTTATTAGTAGTAGTAGTAGTATTATTTGTTTTATTTGTAGTATTTGTAGTATTTATTTGTAGTAGTAGGTAGTAGTAGTCGCAGTACTTTAGAAATACAGTACTTTAGAAGTACTTAGTCGTGCTAATTAGTAGTACTAGTTAGTAGTAGTTATTTATAGTCGTTTTATAGTCATTTATAGTTGAGAGTAGGTCTTCTTCATTTGATCAATTCGATCATGAAGAGGAAATGCAAGACTAAGTCGGGAGCGGACGATAGGTTTCGTCAAACAAAGCTTCGCTTCGTTGCTGCTACGACTTCCAACATTGGACCAGGTGCCGAGCCAGCAGTGGCAGCGCCTAGCCGCGCTGGGCCTAGCGCGTCTGCTAGGAGCGTGTCGCCCGGCCGGCGAAGCACAAGGCCGATTATTTCCGTCCGACATGGACATGGAAGATGATTGGGTTCCAAGACCAGGTAAATATACCTATCAATTCAATCATAAATCAGCACATGTGTGTGTGTGTTGTAAATGTTTGTAGAGTGCATGCGTTCAGCTAACCTGTGTGCGCGCTGCGGTACCGCTATGTATGCTGAGCGTTTTAGCTACTGTCTATATTGGATATTATTATTGTATACTGTCCAAAATACATTAGTTCGCCAACTAACTAACGTTATTCTTCCGTTTATTATAGCGTATCATGCATTGGAAGGCGGTGGTGTCTGGCCTGGAAATCGCCGTTGTCGTGATCCAGGTAACTTTATGCAACTTTATGCAACTTTCCAGTAATTGTTTAAACTAAAGCCGATATGTAAATATGTTCTAATGCACAACATCAAGGACATGATATGTTTTCAGAGCAGATGGGCATGCATACCTAAATTCATGCACTTATCTAATTATCTATAAATACATTTTCATTTGTTTTCTTTGTCTTTTGTTCTTTGGGCTCGATCCTTTGATCCTCGTCGGCCAATGTAACTTGTTAGGGGGAGGTGTGGTCCTTTGATCACGATAAAAGACTGACCTAGCACTGACCTAAAAAACGTACTGTGTGTGTGCGTGTATAGGGGAGATGAGTGTGTCTTGACAGTTTAGCATTATGCCTTTCATTGTATATTGCAATGCATCTTGTCGTAGAGTTATTTTCTTTGACGAAAATAGGTTATCTGATGTGACAGGTCAAAGCTGGAACATGGAGCTAATCACTGTAATCATATCTCTCTCTCTCCCTCTCTCTCATTCAGTTTGTGCATTAGAACATATTTACAGTAAATATATATATATATATATTGCATATGTATTAGTGACAATAAAGCTGACCGTGACTGTTTTATTGCAGCCTCAGAGACAGAGTTTGACGTGGACATGAGGGGTGGTGGGAGGATACCTGTAAATACTGTGTTACCGTTTGTAGATAATAATAATAATAATAATAATAATAATGGATTCAATTTGTACCGCGCTCTACATTCGTGAGAATCTCAGAGTGCTACAGGAGATAAAGACAAAAGTTAAATGAATAAAACAATTTAAAATGAATAAAAACAATTTAAAAAGACTAACAACCAGTGAAATGGAAGAACCTAAGAGTAAAATAAAATAAAAATAATAGTAAAATGAATAGAAGTAAAAATAAAAGTAAAAGAAAATTCAGGCAAAAGCCTTGTTAAAAAGAAATGTTTTTAGGCCCCTTTTAAAAACCTCGACAGATTGTGGTGCTCTCAGGTGGATGGGGAGAGCATTCCAAAGTCTGGGTGCGGCGGAGCAGAAGGCGCGATCGCCCATGGAGTGCAGCTTAGTCCTGGGGGCTTTGAGGAGATAGGCTGTGCCAGAGCGGAGGGAACTTGAGGAGGACTGGGGGGTGAGGAGTTCCTTGAGATAGGCAGGGGCACCACCGTGTACGCACTGGTGAGTGAGGAGGGACACCTTGTACTCAATTCTGTGTCCCACGGGGAGCCAGTGAAGGAGAGCTGGCAGCGCGACAATTGGGTACGAGCCGACATCGATTTCGAAGCCACACCAGGACCACTGCAGGATGTGGCCACAATCAGATCAGACCGCCCATTGACTTCTTGGGTCTGTTTCTCACAGAAGAGTTCCTTGGTCAGATCGCACATCAAACCAACCTGTACGCCGAACAGACCATTGCCCTCATCGATCCCGGCCGGGTGAGTAGAAGGCTACGTGTGTGGAAGCCCGTCACTGTTGAGGAGCTACAGAGGTTCTTTGGACTATTATTCCTGACGGGGATCGATCGGAAGCCAGCGATGCACATGTATTGGTCGACTGATCCCATTTCTTTGCGGCCCATTTCTCCAACACAATGACCCGCAACAGGTTTGAGATAATTTGGAGGTTCATGCACTTCAACGACAACCAGGAGATTGATGCCAGTGACAAACTGTACAAAGTACGCCCCAACCTAGACCACCTCTTGTCGCACTTCCAGGAGCTGTTTCAACCGAACCGGGACATCAGTATAGACGAGGGAATGCTGGCATGGCGTGGGCGTTTAGCCTTCAGGGTTTACAACCCCCAGAAGCCGACCAGATATGGCATCAAGTCATATATCCTCAGTGACTCGCGCACTGGTTACTGCTTTGCAATGCAGCCATATTGTGGGGAAGCGGGGAACCTCAAGGATACAGTCGTAGGGCTCCTAGGACGGCTGGCTGGTGAGGGCTACAAATTATACATGGATAATTTATATAATTCTGTGGCATTCTCTGACAGGCTCCTACGATTGAGGACCCACGTCTGCGGTACCTTGAGGCAGAACCGCGGAGAACCGGCGCTTGTAAAGCATGTAACCATTGCTGACCTTGAGATGGGTCAGACCATGGCCCTGCACAACAACCGGGTCATGGTCCTGGCCTGGAGAGACAAAAAGATTGTCAAGATGATCAGCAGCTTTCACCAGGACACTTTAGAAACCTCACACGTGTGGCGGAGAGATCAGAGAGAGAGGGAAGCCGTGCTGAAACCGGCATGTGTGGTGGCCTATAATATGTGTATGAACGGTGTTGACAAATTGGATCAGCATATAGCATACTCAGGGCCGCCTGGGAGAAATGCGAGGCCCTGTGCGATAATTAAACGCGAGCCCCCCCCCCCCCCCCCCTAAAGGTAAAAAAGAATAAAAAAAAAATATTATATTATATAATTTTTTTTTTTATACAGTCAACATATTCTTAAATAGTAGCGCTGCCCGAGGCTGGGCATGATACAGTCAACATATAGCAAGAGAGAGAGAGAGAGAGCGAGAGCGAGAGAGAGCTCCCGTTCTACAGTCAATATACAGTGTTATCGCTGCACAGACCCGGCAATGCCCCTGACCAGAGGAGAGAGAAATATAATATAGTTAGTAAAAGCACTATATAAGCTCAGAACACAGCTCAGAACACAACACAGCTTAGAACACAGCTCAGAACACAGAACACATCTCAGAACACAGCACAGAACACAGCTCAGAACACAGCACAGAACACATCTCAGAACACAGCTCAGAACACAGAACACATGCAGAACACAGCACAGAACACAGCTCAGCACACAGCTCAGAACACAGCTCAGAACACAGGACACCTCAGAACACAGAACACATGCAGAACACAGCTCAGCACACAGCTCAGAACACAGCTCAGAACACAGAACACAGCTCAGCACACAGCTCAGAACACAGCTCATAACACAGAACACAGCTCAGAACACAGCTCAGAACAGAGAACACATGCAGAACACAGCTCAGCACACAGCTCAGAACACAGGACTAGGTACAGACTCAGCGAGCACAGCCTAGCCATCGAGAAAGGCCGCCATAGGCAGACCTGGCTCCCAAGCGAAGACAAACTATGCACCCACTGCACACAAGATGAGGTGGAAACCGAGCTCCACTTCTTAACAACCTGCCCACTATACCAAGACATCAGAGACATATACTTCCCACAAATTGCAAACACCCAAAGAGACTTTGAAAACATGGACAATAACTCAAAACTCCCATACCTACTGGGAGAAATACAAGAATGTGCAAACACAGCAGCCAGATTTGTGAGCTGCTGTGACAAGAAAAGGACATCCAACGGAATACAACCACCATAAAGACTGTACAAGAAATTCCTTCTGTAATGTACTGATTTCTTTTGTTTTATCTGTTTGATTGTTTTGTTTTGTTTGGCTTTGGCAATGTAAACGTATGTTTCCCATGTCAATAAAGCCCATTTGAATTGAATTGAGAGAGAGAGAGAGAGAGAGAGAGAGAGAGAGAGAGAGAGAGAGAGAGAGAGAGAGGAGAGAGAGAGGAGAGAGAGAGAGAGAGGGAGAGGGCGAGAGAGAAAGAGAAAAAGAGAGAGAGAGAGAGCGAGAGAGAGAGAGGTGAAAATGTGACAAGGATAATAACAGGTATTGGAGGTGAACTGAATCCATCATTTGTGACGTGCGTTTGTTTTCCCCTCTCTCACCTGGTGATGATGGCCAGGTGGGGTGGAGCCATGCATGCCGCCATGAAGAGGACCTCGTCTGTCTGTAGTTCATCACCTCCTTCTTAAAAAGCTTCAGGTGGTCCTGGTTGTTGCCATGCCTAGTTAGCTAGCGTTAGCTAACGCTAGTTAGCCTTTAGCTAAGCTACTAGCTGACATGGCTAGCCGGACTGAACCACACGTTAGCACTCGATAGCTAGCGTTAGCTAACGCTAGTTAGCCTTTAGCTAAGCTACTAGCCAACATGGCTAGCCCGACTGAACCACACGTTAGCACTCGCTAACGCTAGTTAGCCTTTAGCTAAGCTACTAGCCGACATGGCTAGCCCGACTGAACCACACGTTAGCACTCGATAGCTAGCGTTAGCTAACGCTAGTTAGCCTTTAGCTAAGCTACTAGCCGACATGGCTATCCCGACTGAACCACACGTTAGCACTCGATATTATAACGTAGCTAAAGCTAACTAGCTGTCCCTGCCTTTAGCTAAGCCGACATGGCTAGCCTGACTGAACTTTCTAACATGCAACAACTTTCATCTTCAGTCCATCTGCCGAACGACCGTCCTCTTCGTCTTGGCTGGCATAACCTCCAATGCTGACGCACGCCGGCCGACTGTACACATGTAACCCCTCCATTCGTTGAAACCAATAGTATATCTGCTGCAGAGCCTCAGAGCTCCAATAGTGTATCTGCAGAGCCGCAGAGCCTGGAACAAGTCAGACATATTCTACAAACGTGTCTAATGTGAAATATATAAGCATATAAGCAAAACTAGATTTTAGGTCTGTGATTAAAAAGGGCCTCGCAAAAATAAAATAATAATAA
This sequence comes from Notolepis coatsorum, assembly GCF_963971535.1. Classification (NCBI taxonomy): domain Eukaryota; kingdom Metazoa; phylum Chordata; class Actinopteri; order Aulopiformes; family Paralepididae; genus Notolepis; species Notolepis coatsorum. The sequence goes on along the minus strand of NC_140184.1, from coordinate 43,103,833 downwards.
TAATAAAAAAAAAATAAAAAAAAAATTGTGCGAGGCCCCCCTTCCCGCGAGACCCTGTGCGACCGCACTGCTCGCACACCCCCTGAGGCGGCCCTGAGCATACTACCCCTGTATTCGCAAGACTGCAAAGTGGACCAAGAAGTTTGTAGTCTATTTGATTCAAATCTGCATGTCCAATGCCTTTGTTCTGTACAGAGCCAGACACCCAGCAGGACAGCACAGGACACTCCTACAGTTTGTGAGCAGTGTGGTAAGAGACTCAGCAGAGCCAGTGGCAGTGGCAGGTGAGGTGGCAGGTGAGGCGGCATCGGGTGGTGGGGGCGAGGAGGTGGGGGGTGGCAGGCAGCCCGGCAGGCAGTGTGATCCCGGGGCCCCAAGGGGAGATCCGCAGAGCAGGTTGGGGGGCACCATAGCAACAGATACTACGAGGAAGTACGCATCCACCAAAAAGGAGCAGCCGACGAGAGAATGTCGGGTCTGTATGAATAAAGGCTTCAGACGGGAAACGGCAACATATTGCATACAGTGTGAAGTTCCCCTGCATCTTGACACGTGTTTCAATCTCTACCATACGAAAAGAGATTATGCTAGATGAGTATTATCTCTCTTGTATGGTAGACATTTACATTTTACATTTAGTCATTTAGCTGACGCTTTTATCCAAAGCGACTTACAAGTTCTGTACGACAAGCCATCAGGAAGGGCACAACTCTATCAGCTGAGTAACAATGTTCATCAAAGTGTTGAGTGCTACAGTGTAGGTTAGTTTGTTAGTTAGGGTTAGATAATTTTTTTTTTCTTTTCTTTTTTTAATTCAGATAATGGTTGAAGAAGTGCGTCTTTAGTCGACGGCGAAAGATTGGACGTGTTTCGGCTGTCCTAACTGGGGTGGGTAGTTCATTCCAGAGAGATTCATCCGGTAGAGATTGAAATACGTGGATGGATGCGTACTTCCCTGTACTATGTGTTGTTATGCTAGCTGAGTGTATAGTAGTATAGTGTATAGTGTTTTGTAAATATGTAAATAGTGTAAGTCAGTGGTCACCAACCTTTTTAAGCCCAAGATCACTTTTTTTTTGGGTGAAGGCAAGATCTACCTATTGAAGCGTTGAGAGAAAAAGACAGCCAAGATTGTACTTTAAACTAAATTACTTTTATTTGCCTGTATTCTAATTACAAGCAATGCTTTGGTCCACCATTAAAATGTCAAAGTAGAACTGTAATATGTACTTTCTCAGTCAGTGCTAACTAAGTGCAGTCATCTATGCAGCATCACTTTTCACATCAAAACAAAAGTAGAACTGTAATGTGGACCTTCTCCTATTAACATTGTCAAACATAATTACAATTAGCATTTTATAAAGTAGAACTATTATGTACTTTCTCAGTCAGTGCTAAGAGCAGTCATCTTATGCAGCATCACTTTTCACATCAAAACAAAAGTAGAACTGTAATGTGGACTCTCAGGGAAAGATCTAAAAAAGAATATTTTTCTTTCAGGGAAAGATCTACAGGGAAAGTCTCAAAGATCGACCAGTCGATCACGATCGACGGGTTGGTGACCACTGGTGTAAGTATTTCACAATCTAGGTTATAAAACAGTACTGTGAATGGTTGTGTGGCGGGTGGCAGTAATGAGAAAGGAGGAGGGGCCTCAATGAGCCAGGTTCCATTATAGGGGGCTACCTGTGGGAGGAACGTGAGTTGAATTGTTTGTTGCGGCCAGTGCAGTGAGGTAGGTGCACACCTCACTCCGGGATGCAGGAACAAGCATTACACACTACGATCACTTGCCTGGTTCCCAGCGGGATTGAAGGTAGTCGGTAGGATAGGACCACCGACGGACCAGAGCACCAGTGGTCCAGCTGCTCTTGTCGTGAAACATGTTTTAATTTATTGTTTGGTAGTTATAATTATGTCTAATCCGGCCGGGCCAGTGGGCCGGTAGACGGGCAAAAATAATTGGGTCTTGCCCTTGGGGCGGATTAAGTTTTCTTTATCTACGTTTGTTTGTTTATTTGTGTGTCCGTTTCCCCCCCACCATAACACCAACCCATGTACCAGGTACCTCTCAGACATGAATACGGGCAGGCCTAGTGTGCCATATTATATGGATGCCATGGTTATGCACACGCGTGCCAATGTTTGATCAAGTTGAATCACTGAGTGGTATGATATCCGTTTACTTCATTGTGAGAAGTTTGATATCTCTTTTTCTTCAGTTCGTGAAGTGGTATTTATTGATGTGATATAGTTTTCCTTCATTGTGTGAAGTGCTATTTATTGACATTTGATATCGTTCTCCTTCATTGTGTGAAGTGCTATTTATTGACATTTGATATCGTTCTCCTTCATTGTGTGAAGTATCACCAGGTTGCCGTGAATCAAACCCTGCCCGGTCAACGCTGATTGGGGTTCCTGACATTGAGGTTGAAGTGGGCTTATAGTATTTTTGTCCATCACTTTTATATAATAAATACTATTGTTAAATTAACCTACACTCTGTGTCTTTCTTAAAGCTAGGTACTTAGTGGGTGTAACATTTGGGCGTAGTCAGTAGTCCTTGCTAAGTAAGCAGTCATCTTTTCATGGGGGAAGCGGATTACATGTTTTTTTCCCTTATTTGTTTTTGAGCATGTGAAACGGCAAGAGCAGCGGTGGGCCAGGGCCACACAGCAGAGAGGATCCAGGGCCATTGTTGTCTTCTCAGCAGCTCTCATAGGCCATGGAGCCAGCAGCCATGGAGCCAGCGGCGATGGCGCAGCGCATACAGGAGTTGGAGCAGGAGTTGCAGAGACTGCATCCAGACGTTCAACCAGGAGCTTCGTCTTCGAGCAGCACTGGGGACAATGTGGAGCTAGCTGCAGAGGCTCAAGGGGGAACACGGTTGGTTTACATCCAGCAGAGTGAAAAGGTACCCAAATTCTTGGGCAATCTGGATAACGCAGACTCTTCTACCCTGGAAGAATGGATTGAACTGATTGAGAACCATATCCAGTTAAAAACGTCTGAGAAAGAAAAAGCTAATTGTGTGTATAACCATTTAGAAGGGGCGGCCCGGGTAGAGGTTAAATATCTTCCCAAACAAGAGAGAGAGACTGTTGGTGGAATAATTCAGATATTGAGAGAAGTGTATGGATTAGGGATGCACCGATATGAAAATTTGCCACCGATACCGATTGTTCAACTAACACAATCGGCCGATACCGATACCGATACCGATATTTGTGGCAAAAATATTATATTTGTAATTTTTTTTTTATATATTTTTTTTTGTAATTTTTTTTTTTTAAATGAAACTACTGTATATTTGTATGTGTATGTTTGTATTTGTAGGCCTCTTTACTTACTTAAAAAAAGGAAACATCAAGAAATATGTTTATGGTATTAATTCCACCATGCCATGTAGCACTATCCCTCTCCCAGTATGGTCTGGCGGCCTGCAGCTGGATACTATATGTCTCAACCAGAGCTCTCAACCAATGCAATAGAACAATTTTGATTGACAGTCGATTCGGCCAATTACGTCACACCGCTAGCACCCACCTCCTGCTGTTCTTACCACCAATCGGCAAGCGTTTATTAATTTTCTACTTCCGGGCATGCCGCCATTGATCTGCTTGCGAGAACCACAGTTACCACAACAAGCTTACCGTAGCTAATACGTTAGCTGCCCGCCGACCAGCGCTCCACAGGATGACCAAACGAGGAATAATGATTTTACTGCAACAAATGTTATAATAAAACAAAGCCTTTCTATACATTTGTCTGATTGAAAACTTTATTAACAGATTGCAGAATGGATTGGGTACAACTCTCAGGGCTCTATGAGCAACGGAAGGAACTGAGCTAGTAGTTCGGGTAAATACTATGCTTATGTTATTGAACGTGTAACACTAACTATATAACGTTAATGCTACAAAACGAATGTTTGTGTCATTTTAACAGCAGATACTTTCTTAAATGCCATCTTCCCGAGAGAGGGGTGTTGACGGGGAGCTGTGATGGGTTCGCTTGGTTGTGTTATTAGCATTGAACAGCTAACCGAAAGCTAGCGTTAACTAACGTTAAAGGTTTAGCCATAACGTTACCTTGGCTAAAGTTGGGGCTATTCATAATCCAGCAATAATGGCTGCAGACCTGCAAGCAAAGTACAGCAAGTTGGCAAAGGAGTATTCCAACGTAAATCACATTTTCACCAGTAACGTTAGTCTTTCCATCCACCGGTAGCTCATGCTAGCTAACCTAGCTCACGTTAGCGTCGTCACTGAGCGACCACCTCGCGTACACAATTAATGACATGTTGTACAGAGGGGAGGTGTGCAGAGGGGAATCCACACTCATGATTCTTCTCACAGCCCCGTTTTTAAACTTTTAGGGTGTGGCAGTCAGCTCGAATCTGATTGGCTAGGATCGGTTTTGGACTCTAGATACATGAATCACATGGTTGAGGCTGGAGAAAGAGACCTACCCCCTGCCTCCTCTCCTCTATAGCTGCAGTGAGCACAGTGAGTATGACAGTGTGTTAGAGGGAGTGAGAAGGAGAAGAGGGAGACATTTAAAAAAAATATATAGCACAGATGCACAGATGAAAAAGAATGTAAACTATATTAAAAAAAAATTATATAATTTTTTTTTTTTTTTCATATTTCATATTTGATATTAATTCATATTTTAATAGGGAGGCCTGGCTTCCGTTGGCTTCCATAAGGATTCGCCACTGCTCAAAGGCACTAAAAAATAAATTACAAACATCTCAAAACAAACTGGTCAGACTACTGCTTGACCTGACTCCTAGAACCCACCTCACCCCTGCCCACTTTGACAACCTAGGATGGCTTAGAGTAGACGACAGAGTACAGCAACTTGCAATGGGCCTGGTCTACAAGATACACTACACGACCAAGGTACCCATGTACATGTCAAAATACTTCCCAAAGGTCAGTGAATACCACAATCACAACACCAGAGGGAGCTCCACAAATCATGTTAAACCCAGATTCGGCTCAAACAAGGGACAAAACACGTTTCGCAATTATGCCACATCAATGTGGAACGCCCTACCCAAAGCTGTAAAGGAATGTGAATCACTACCCACTTTCAAAAACACTCTCAAAAAACACCTACGGGAGACTGCAATTCGAAACTGGCCCCTGCAAATGTCCTAACCCAACCCCCTCCAATGTACAGTAAATGACCAAGTATGGCTTTGTCAATATTCCAATGTACAGTGTACAATATTGTGTCTGTTACTAGGCTTGAGTAAATTGTAATGAACCAAAGGAGAATATCAATATTCTTTGACGGTGAATAACACCATGCTAAAATTGACCAGACATGAAAAATGCCACTGAGCTCATTCAGCACCTTCTTAATCTAAGCAAATGAATAAAGGGAAGATGATTAAACAGAAGGTTTTGTAGATATACAGTACTGAATTCTGCCATCCGGACACATGCTATTTGAAATATGATTATAGAATATAGAATATCAGGCCTATAAATTACCTTATTATAGCCAAGTCGCACATCTATGGATCGGGCCAAATCTCCCCTTTCCAATGGCAAAGTTCAATCTGGATTTAGTATCACCAGGCGTGCAGCAAAAACCGTGTATGAAATCTACTGTAAGTACAGTTACAGTACTTGTTTATAATGTAAATTTCTCCGAAATGTTTCATCAGATTGCAATGCAAGTGTAGCACCCTGAAAATATGGCTATTATTCAGAAGTGCTGACTTGCCTTTTATCTCCCCTGGTGCACCAAGACATACTAACTAGTTCCCATTAATATTCCATCGAACAATGACGCAGGCTTCTCCTTCGTCTACCGGCTGGAATATGGATTATAAACAGTATCACTGGATCATATTCACCCATCCAGTTTTCCCTGTGTGGCTAGTTGGCGGTACCAGCAGGGGGCGCGGTGGCAGGCAGAGAGCGTATGAGAGAGAGACGGGAAAGGAAGCAAGCCAATGGAGACGGAAGAGGGAGAATGGCTCTCTTCGACTTTGGACTTGGATGTGATCAGTCGTGTCTCGACGGAGCTCCCGTTGTGGACCACACGGGCGAACGTATTGAACTTGAGTATATGACGGGTTATCCTAGAAGGACCCGTGATAGTGCGTGAGTAAGAGAAACTGAACCCAAGGACTAACGTCCATAGATAGCGTGTTATAGTAGCAGTGTGTCCGGTATAAGTAGCATGCTGCTAACGGCTATATTGACTCCAGTGTACACGGAGCGCGAGGCGCTGAAGAAGACCGGTGGTATAGCCTGCCATGTTGTGCAACAGTATAACCATGTAGCAGGTGGGCTGTTTGGGACCCAGAGAGTAGCTTCAGTGTAAGGTAGGGCTAGTGTATGGCTGCGCGTCAACCCAGCGCCGGCTGTCAACAACCAGCCTTCGCCGGCGTTTCGACGTCTGCTCTGCTCCGGCGGTCGACATCCCAGCACGGGAGTTCTTCCGTCCAGCAGAGGTCGCCATCACCCAGCACACGCTCTCAGCCAGCTACTGCCCTCTGCTCCAGCCCCGCCTGCTAGCGCCCGCGACGAGAGCGTTCGACGCCATCTTGCTACCTGGACGGTGGTGGCACGGCGAGGCCGCCATTTTGGTTGAGTACAATCGAGCGTCGATGACTTGACTTACTTGATGGGGGTACCCTATAAACATTACATGCCGGCATTAGCATAGGACTTTTGTTCTGGTACAGTGGGCCCACATTTTTTATTTCCTTTGAGTGTGATAACGTGTTGGTTCTTTAATAATAATTCCCATTTAATTAACCCTTTCCCTGTGGGGAGGTTATAGACCTGGTGCATCATAAGTAAAGCCTGATAGAGGTATTATACACGGTACTGACCCAGACGTGGGTGATGAGTCAAACACATTGAAGTATATTATCCCTGATACTAACCCAGAGGTGGGTGTATAATATACGTGTCTATAAGGTATTGAGTTACACACGGAGCTATAGTAGGACTTCAGTCCATTCGACCACTCCTATTAAATCATTGTAACTGAACAGTACAATTAATATAAAGACTTAAATGGGGTTCTGTGTGCGTGTCCATTCCTGTGCCAAGTATTAACTCTTCTGGTGTGGGTAACGTATATATGATTAACCCCTTCCTACCCAACTCTCCCCTTTTCATTATAAGGTTTCTAGTGGTCATCAAGGGAGGGTACTGCTTGCGGGAGGAACGAATCTATTTATGCATATCAGTCACTAGGTGTGGGAGGGTTAACGGAGGTAATCAGGGAAGTGAGAGCGAGTTGGGGAGTACTGCTGACCGCCCCGGAGAGGCGAGGAAGACCAGAGTACCAAACCAGGTTGGTAAATCCCGGGCCCCATTCACTCCCACTACCGGGCCCCAGGTTGACGCTCCAGGCCCAAAGATGAGGGTGCAGTCAGACGGAGCTCTACTGTGTCCAGCTACCTTGTGACTGCCAGCAACCGTTCCCACCAAGCAGGGATAATCCACCCTGCTACACAAGTAAATCCAGAAGTCAGATGATTGACAGGGGCTGGCATGAGCTGGGTAATGTAGTTTTTCTAAATTCAAAAGTCCATCAAAAGCCCTGGGTCTCTTCCTTCAAAAGACTACACTCACGTTTGGCTGCGCCACTTCCTCCCGTCAATATGCGCCGGTTTCCGACCGAATGCCCTGAGATTTCTATAATCTTATATTTCACTAATAACAGTTCAAATCATTGGTAAACAAACGTAATGCTGAAAATATACACATTGACTGCTGTTTTGACATGGATAGGGTCTTTACTATTGACAAAGAAAATATCAAAATGCAACATTAATTCATACAGTCCATAGAGATGGATTTATGGCGTGATGTTATTGTGGGTCCGGTACCGGACCCCTCTGGCTTAAGAGGTTAATGCACATATTAAAAATGTCATCAAAATTGCCATCTTCCATCTTCGTAATATCGAAAAAAATTGCCCTATTTTAACTCTGGCTGACTCTGAAACCCTAATTCATGCATTTGTCTCATCACGTCTAGAGTACTGTAACATGCTTTTTTCAGGCCTACCTAATTCAAGCATCAAAAATCTTCAACTCTAACTTGCGAATGCGAATGCTACTGCTAACTAGAAACTAGAACATTTGATCATATCACACCAGTCTTGTCCTCCCTACACTGGCTTCCTATTCAAGCCAGATCTGACTTTAAAGTGCTACTCCTCACTTACAAAATATTAAATGGGCTCGCACCGCTCTATCTATCTAAAAATAGAAAGTCACTTTAAAGGAAGGAGGTACTGTATAGTATAGTTTAGATACTTTAAGGAGTTAAAGAGTTAAAATTGTAAATTGTATATTGTATAGTAGTGTATATAGGAACCAGTTTCTCAGGAACTTAGCATGTATTTTTTTTACCATGCATATCTTGTGTCTTACCTATTTAATTTTTTCTATGCCTATTTTATTATTGTATTTTGCACAATCAATGCGGGCATGACCACCCGCATTTCACTGTATGCCCTATGTATGTGACAAATAAACCTCTTGATTCTTGATTCTATCCTATCTCATCTCACGATACTCGCCCACTCGTGCTCTGCGCTCACAAAATGCGGGGCTTCTATCGATTCCTAGGGTTAAAAAGAAATCCACTGGCCACAGAGCCTTTGTCTACCGCTCTCCTTACCTGTGGAATAAATTACCTGCAGTCGTCAGGGGCGCCTGCTCTGTTGGAGCCTTTTTTTTTTAACACATTTATTTTTTTATTTTTAACAACATACAATACAGTTCAACATACAAAATTATAAAGACATAGTATCAAAAAGAAATAAAAATTAAAAACAAATAGACAAAAATGAGAAAAGAAAGGCGGTTAGGTGGCCGAGCGGAGATTGGGTTCGTCACCAACCCCGGAGCTGTGAGCTGGATTCGCCTGTTCGAATCCAGCTCACAGCTCTGGGGTTGTCACCAGCTTGGCTGGCCGTCTGCACCAATACAATTGGCTGTATTGGAGGGTGGGAGAAGCTGGCGGGGTGGGTCCGGGTCGTTGTAAACAGCGACTCCTACAGTTCGGTCGGGGCGCCTGCTAAGCGCGGATAGGACTTGAGGGGGATAGTGTGGTCCTCCCACACGCTACGCCCTCTCGATGAGAATCCGCGCTGCCAGGTGAAAAGAAGCGGTGATTGGCTGGACGTGTGTCGGAGGAAGCACGTGGTAGCCTCCACTCTCCCAGATGATCTGACTGTGGGGGGTAAGTGCGCAGCGACCAGGAAGGGACTGGGAATTGGCATACGACTAACATTGGGATGGGAGAAAATCGGAGGAAAATGGAGGGAGAAAAAGACCAAAAAAAAAAAAATTAGAAAAGAAAAAAGGGTGACATGGGTCCTTCGGTCCATTCTATATTTACATTATTTATTTACATTTCCATTTATTTTCTTGTTTCCTTTTCATTCTTCTGTGATGTCAATCTTTTTCTTCCTATATTCCTCCCACTTTTCCCATTTTGACTCAAATTTCTCCTCTTGCAGCCTCAGCACATGTGTGATTCTCTCCATTTCCTGTATCCCCTCTATTATCTCTGTCCATTGTTCCTTCGTTGGTGCTTCTACCCTGTACCACAGCTTAGTCAGTGCTTTCTTGGCTGCTACTAATAGTATCTTAATCAAATATTTGTCTTCTCCCTGGATGTCTTTCTGTGACAAGTTCCCTAGGTATAGTACTAGACCTGTCTGGGGTATTTCATATCCTACTATTTCATTCATTATCTCTCCTATTCTGTTGGAGCTTTTAAATCCTTGCTTAAGACCCATCTTTTCTCTCTCTCCTTCAACCTACCCTGATCTCACCTGGTCAGGGACTGACCCTTAGTTTAATCTGTCTAGTTTATTTAGGATGTCTGTTATCTGCTCCCATGTCTGCTTTTCTGAATTTCTTAACCCCTGCCCCTGTCCCTGTCTCTCTGTATCGATATAGACATTCCAGTGACCTTCTACCTCATACTGGTCATGAGCACCACCGGTCCCATGGAACAGCTTCATACCGCCTTCTGTCTGACCTGCAGTGTCAAACCATACCTGCTCTGCCTCTACATATTCTGAGTGGTTTCTCCTGCTCCCCGGGGCATAATGGCCCTGAGCCATCGTCTTGTATCTCATCCTGTATACAAACGCTTGCAGTAGTTCTTAGTTATATTTACTACTTAATTTCACAATTCTCTAATATACTTTGATTCCATGTATGCATATATGCTTATTACATGTATTTATTGCTCCAATTCCGCCTACAAACATGGGAACTATCTAACCCCTGTCCCCATCTCCCTATCTCTCTGAGTGGTTGTCTCATAGTGTTGGCCAAGGTGGTGGATGTCTCGGGGTGATGGCCAAGATTTCAATGACTGTTCTACCCCCACATTGGTTATGTGCACCACTGAGATCATGGATCAGCTTCATACCATCTTCTGTCCGACCCACAACCTCTAAACCATGCCTTTAGTTCATTGCTGGGTTAAGTACTTCTATTCTATTCACATAATATGCTTACTACATGTATCTATTCTATTCACATATATGCTTACTACATGTATCTATTCTATTCACATATATGCTTACTACATGTATCTATTGTCTAATGCCCAGTGGCGGACTGGCCATCGGGACGTTCGGGACGAATCCCGATGGGCCGGAACCAAAGTGGGCTGGTCAAAATTTTTTTTATTTTTATTTTTTTTTTGGGCCAGTGTGTGGGCCAGTGTGTGGGCCACTAATGTGGGCCGGTGTGTGGGCCAGTGTGTGGGCCAGTGTGTGGGCCAGTGTGTGAGTCGGTGTGTGGGCCACTAATGTGGGCCAGTGTGTGGGCCGGTGTGTGGGCCAGTATGTGGGCCGGTGTGTGGGCCAGTATGTGGGCCAGTGTGTGGGCCAGTGTGTGAGTCGGTGTGTGGGCCACTAATATGGGCCAGTGTGTGGGCCGGTGTGTGGGCCGTGGGCCAGTATGTGGGCCGGTGTGTGGGCCGGTGTGTGGGCCGGTGTGTGGGCCAGTATGTGGGCCAGTATGTGGGCCAGTGTGTGGGCCAGTGTGTGAGCCAGTGTGTGGGCCAGTGTGTGGGCCACTAATGTGGGCCGGTGTGTGGGCTGGTGTAGTGTGTGGACCATTGTGTGGGCCGTATGTGGGCCGGTATGTGGGCCATTATGTGGGCCGGTGTGTGGGCCAGTGTGTGGGCCGGCAATAAAACAATAAACAAGTTGCATAAACTAAATCAGATTAAAAATGATCACAGTTCTGGTTTGCCTTAAGATGCAGTTTAAGATGGGTCTTGAACATGGAGTATGTAGGGCACTCTCTAATCACAACTGGTAGGCTATTCCAGTAGTTACCACCTTTAACAGAGAACACAGTTTTTGCAAAGGTAGTATACCGAAAAGGCACCTTACAGTCCCCTCTACTGATGGCCCTGGTGGTAATGCCAGTGTCTGCTTTCTGTTGGATGAACTCATGCAATGGGGGAGGGGCAAGTCCATGCAGAACCTTGTACATTAAGCAAGTATTGAAAACTTGGAAATTCTCGAAACTTAGCATGTTATGTTTTTCTAAAACATTACAGTGATGAAATGAAATTGGTTTCCTATCAAATACTTTTATGGCTTTTTTGTAGAGTAATTCTATTGGTGTAAGAGTAGTGACATATGAAAGAGACCAGTTGATAAAACAGTACTCAATGTGTGATAAAATCATTGAATGCAGAAACATCCTTGCAGCATTAACGATAGGTTATGTAGATAACCTAGTTATATTAGTATTGGCTAAGCGTCCCGCTCTGAGCCTTACGAGATACTCTATATCTCCTGTGATACCTAATGTATCTCCCACGAACAAAAACACATGCACCCCACCTGTATGGGGCCCCGCCCCTTATGGTGGTACCACCCATATAATCATGACTCTGGTCATGAAACACCCTTCCTCGCCAAAAACCCGTCCCAGGAAAAGATCCCTCAAGAGGGAACTCAGGGCGCGCAGAGCGGGACGCTTAGCCAATACTAATATAACTAGGTTATCTACATAACCTATCGTTATATTTCGTATATAGCATCGCGTCCCGCTCTGAGCCTTACGAGATAATGGGGAAGAGCGGGCGCGAGACCCGACAGATGTACCCCCTGAGGACCCGTAAGCCCACATCAAGGGGTGCGGGGAGCCCTGTCACCCCATCCTTCCTAACGAAGGGGGGGCGCAGTCAACTCCACCTGAATGCGAACAAGAGGGAGCCAGAACCCCTTGAACACACCGTACAGGCGGAACCACGTGTGACTCAACACACTACGGCCCATACCCATACACTCCTGCTACCCGACCAAAGGACGGGAAGCAGGAAAGGCCACAGACCCCAGAACCGCCTGGGAGACAGAACCCCCGGTCATGTCCATGAGGTAAAACCTTACAAAGGGGCCCGGTGAGGACCACGAAGCTGCAGCACAGATGTCCTCCACCGAGGCCCCACCCAGGAGAGCGGCAGAGGCAGCCACCCCACGAGTGGAGTGCGCCCTGACGCCCCCAGGGGGATCCTGCCCAGCCAACGTGTAGCAGAGGGCAATACCCTCGCACAACCAATGGGACAGGCGCTGCTTCGACAGTGCCTTACCAGCACGAGCCCCACCGTAACAGACAAAAAGCTGGTCGGTAACCCTGAAGTCCTGAGTACGGCTGAGGTAAAACCCCAAAGCACGGACTGGACATGACAGGTGAAGGCCCGCATCTAACTCACTAGTGTGAGGAGGAGGACGAAAAGCCTGAACCACAATATCCCGGGAGCGGAAGGAACTCCGGATATTCTTAGGCACGAAAGCAGGATTAGGTCGCAGAGTGGCACCGCAATCGGTCCGAAAAGACAGGCACTCTGGAGCGGAAGTGACAGCCAGTAGGAACGCGGTCTTGAAAGACAGCCGTCCCAACGGCGCCTGCTCGAGCGGCTCAAACGGGGCCAAGGACAACCGACCGAGGACCAATTGAAGATCCCAAGTCGGAGCCAAGGAGCGTTGCACCGGCTTAACGCGTCGAGCGCCAAGCAGGAAACGCTTCACAAGAGGGTGGCTGAACAAGACATCCCCCTCAAATCCCTCATGATAGGAGGATATAGCTGCTGCATATACCCTCACTGTCGAAGCCGACAGACTATCAAGGAGAGACTGGAGATAACCCAGAACAGCATCCAGGGGGCAGGAGACTGGGTCCCAGCCCCCCCCCTTACACCATTCTTGGAACGCACGCCACCTGCCCGCGTAAACCGCGACAGTGGAGGGAGCATGCGCACACCGGATGGTATCAACCACTGCGGGATCCATCCTCTCCAGACTCACCCTCCCACCAGCCACACCACCAGGCGTTGACCCAACACCGGAGGCTGGACAAGCACTCCGTTGTGCTGCGAGAGGGCCGTCGCTGACCACGGAATGACCCAAGGAGGAGCGACCAGAAGCTGGATTAAGACCGGGAACCACACTGACGTGCCCCGGTCCGGCGCGACCAGGATCACCGTCCTGCGCTCCCTCCGTATCCGCTCCAACAGCTGACTCAACAGCTGTACAGGAGGGAAGGCGTACAGAAGACCGGGCGGCCACGGAAAGGTCGAGAAGGCATCCACCCCCAAGGGGGGATGATCCGCTCGACTGAGCGAGAACCACAAGGGGCACTTGTGAGAACGTCGGCACGCAAACAGATCTACCGAGGCCTCCCCGAACCGATCCCAGATCTGTCTGACTATGTCGGGGCGGAGTTCCCACTCGTCGCGACGAGGACCGCCCCGAGACATTATATCCGCCGCCACATTTTCCGTACCAGGAACGTGGAGCGCCCGCAGACTGCGCAGCCTGCGGGATGCCCATAGCAACAGTTTGCGCGCCACCCGGAGCAGGCGGGCGGAACGAGTCCCACCCTGCCTGTTGATATAAGCCGCCGCCGTCACATTGTCCGTCCTGATCAAAACATGCTTGCCTACCACCAGGTGGCCGAGCCGTTTGAGGACCAGGAGGACCGCCTTCAACTCCAACACATTGATATGCAGGACAGCTGGGTCGGCATGACCCGTCCAGCTGCCCCCCACTGCGTGGGTCCGAAACGCCCCTCCCCAACCTGTGAGAGAGGCGTCGGTGAAAACCGTGACGTGGGAGCCACTGCTGCCCATGGGGACCCCAGCGGAGAGGATACCCAGCCTCCCCCAGTGGGCGAGATCCCCCCATATCGACAAAGGAACCGTCAACCGTCTCCCTTTGCCCCACACCGGATCTATTCTCAAAGAGAGAAACCACCTCTGTATCCGCCTCATAAAGAGGAGGCCAAGAGGAACCACCGTGTGGGCCGCCGACATAAGGCCCAGCAGACGCATCACCTGCAGCGCCGTAACCGTCCCTCCCAGACGGAAACCCCCGAGCGCGTGACGGAGATCCCCCCGACGCTGCTCCGAGAGGGTCGCAAGCATGGGCTTCGACCTCAATGTCAAGCCCAAGTACTCCACCTGTTGACTGGGAAGAGGGGTACTCTTCTTCCAATTCACAGCAAAACCCAGGCTGGTGAGGAATTCCACCACCAGTCGAGTATGAGACCTGGCAACCTCCTCTGAACGGCTGAGGAGCAGAATGTCGTCGAGATAGAACAGAACTCGTATCCCCCGACGACGTAAAGGCCCCAGAGCAGCCGCCACGCACTTGGTGAATGTGCGGGGAGCCAGAGAATAACCGAACGGCATTCTGTGGTACTCGTACGCTACGCCCTGAAACAGGAACCGTAGGAACTTCCTGTGAGGAGGGAAAATGGGTATGTGAAAATACGCATCCTTCAGGTCTATGGAGGTGAACCAGTCCCCCCTCCTGACAGCAAGCAGAAGGAGTCGGACGGTCAACATCCTGAATGGTCTCACTACAATCAACCGATTGAACATGGACAGATTCAGTATAGGTCTGACCCCCCCAGTTTTCTTGGGCACCAGAAAATAACGGGAGTAGACGCCTGACATTGCGTCCTCTCTCGGGACCACAACGACGGCCTGCTTCGCCAACAGAGATTGAATCTCGTCGGCCAGGGCTGTCACCGCGCCCGACCCTAACAATAGGGTCGGCACCAAACCTGAGAACGGAGGATGGGGCCGCGCAAACTGCAAAACCAGCCCCGCCTCTAACGTTCTCCTCATCCACCGATTCAAGGGACATTCCCGTCGCCATATGTGAATATAATCCCACAGCGCCCCCGCCGTCAACTGACGCTGGGCCGCAAGGAACAGCAGATAATTGGCCCGGTCCCCCCCGTCGTGCAAAGCACCCAAGGGGGGACCCCGACAGAAAGGGCCGGTTTGATACGGGAGGAGCGGTCATCAAACTTGTGGACACACACTCACCCCCTGAACACCCCTCCAGCACACGCTGAGGAGCCGTTCCGCAGCCAGACACGCAAGGCCTGAGGACCCCATGGGCTCCTACACGCCGAAGCCCTGCAGTGATATTGCTACCACTCAAATCACGCCAGCCTCTCCTTTGCAGACCACTGCCGGTTTGACGGGAGTGGGAGGCAACAGCGCGATACCCCGCCTGGCGAGGGCGAAGCCGGGGTAACCCCTGCTGAGCATTCAACAGAAGAGGCACCGAGTCCCCCTGCTGACCACTGGAGCTAGTGGCAGCTGCAACACCAGGTTCCACCCACCCACAACCTGCGGTGTAGGAACCACGCGACGACGGAACATTCTCACGGACAGACCCAGGCTCAGCCATCAACTGGGTGTCAGCCCCTGTCTCCATGAGAAGTGAAGAATGGGGCCGCATACGCTTCAAAGAAGGTTCGCGGCCCGCAGCCAAAGGAGAACGCTCAAAGCCCCGCTTCTGGGGATACCAGAGAGAGGACTGAACGGGGAGCGGGCTGCTCGCGGCAAAATGACGACGGGGTGGTTTACCAACCCCGAAATCACCCAAAATGGCCGATCCCTCGGCCGCCAAGACTGTCGGCCTTGCGAAACCCTGTCGATTCTCCAACCAGGGCACCACTGGCGGGGGAAACATGGCCGCCTGTCGAGGATCTCGCCACAGTCGTTGACGAGACCGTGCTCCCACCCCTGGCTGCACAGCGTGAGGCGGTGTAGGACCCGAATCAAAAACCGCCTGCGCCTCCACAGAACGCCCAAAAAGACTATCTGTGGAAAAAGGAGTCGTGAGGAGAGAAAACCTATCCTCTTCCCCAAGAGGAGACTGCTCCAACCAAAGATGCCTAACAACCAAAGTCGATAGCATCCGAATCCTCCCCGTAGTTATAGCTTGCGACTGAGTCAAGATCTCTATAACACCACAAACATGAATCACGTTCATAGTGTCGGTTGGACTCAAAGACCTACAACCCGACGCCATCTTGGATAGGAAAGTAGCCAGCTGAGCCACAACACTGGCCGCCGCTAAATGCCATCCTGCAGCAGTATACCACTCATTCGTCCATACTGCCACCCTCCGAGCCGACATGCTATCAAGCAACGGCCGGGCGGAACGTCGTTCATCCCCGCCTGGGCACAAAAAAGAAGCTACCTGGCTACTTAGCCAAGGTACCCCCGGGCTGCACCCCGTCGTCAGCCCCTTCACCCGCAAAAAAGGTAAATAGAGCTCAGCGAACCCCCCCACACCCACCACCGACTGACCTTCATCAATGAAGGTGGCAAGAGGAGGGAAAAGCGGAATCCCGCGGCGGGGATTATTAGACATTCCAGCGTCAACATCAGCGTTAGCAGAAGAAGCAGCAGTAGCATTAGCATTAGCAGTAGCAGTAGCATTAGCGTCAACAGCATGTTCCAGGATCGCCAAGACATCGCCCACTACAGTGGAACGATCGCCAAGCCGCCCCGGCCCTGGTGCCGAAACATACTCCACAGCACGACCAACACCGACATTGACGCCTACTGACACAGACCTCACCTTTGTACAAGCCGACCCGATAGCCAAACCTTGTACGCTGCCCCTCGGTCCGTCGCCGTCAGCCGAGGAACCACCAGCATAGGTCTGCGTCGTCGAAACAAGCTCCGGAGAATCCAGGGAAACACAATCCTCCGGTAAGCCCTCAACATTATTAATCTTCCTTAATCTTTTCATTCCGCTAGCTCGCATGGTGCAAGCATCCAGTACGCTGGGACGAAAATAGAGGAAGGGTGTTTCATGACCAGAGTCATGATTATATGGGTGGTACCACCATAAGGGGCGGGGCCCCATACAGGTGGGGTGCATGTGTTTTTGTTCGTGGGAGATACATTAGGTATCACAGGAGATATAGAGTATCTCGTAAGGCTCAGAGCGGGACGCGATGCTATATACGAAATATAACTGGCAGGCAGGGCCTGATCTGCCTGAAGTTTTCGATGTTAAACTTGACTGTGTTTGTCACTTTCTTCACATGACTTTTTGAAGGTCAATGTAGAGTCCAATGTGACCCCAAGATACTTGAATTAATGTACAATGTCCAGCTCCGCCTCTCCCAGAAACACATTAGAGTGTGACACCTCTACTGGTGACTTTGTGAACATCATACACACTGTTTTCTTGGTGTTAAGTGAAAGACATGCTTTTGTTAGCCAGTCTTGAATGAGACATGAGACATCAGTGAATGAGATTCACGTTTCCTCCCAACCGCGAGTAGGCCTAGAAGCGCAGAAATGGAGAACGCAAAAAAAAGAAAGGGTGGAGCTGAAAAAGCTAGAATTAAAAAACTTAAATTGCTAGTAAAAGACGCAGAACAATGTTCTAAAATTACAGACATGTTTAGTAGAGGAAGGGCTGGCGTTAGAGTAGCTGCTGCTGCTAATGATGATGAAGTTCAAGTGGAAGGAACCAACAGTAACATGACAGGTGCGTGCAGTAGCCTAGTGCATATTCTACTGTTGGTATCTGCCGGTTCATGAGGGCTAGCTAGCCTATACTAGCTCTTGCAGTGATTTCAGTCATTCTATTACAAGACAATGTGCTTTCCGTATTCCTGATTCCTTACAGCACGTGGACGTAAATAGTCGTGACTCGTGAAGTTTTTTCTCTGACTAAAAGTTTAGTTAGCAATATTAGGACTAGTGCCCACCACAGCATCAGAAGCGAAAGTGCTAACCTAGAGAGCCAATCAGAACCTAGGACGGGCTGCAAATTAATTGGCTACTAATATTATAATAGTAAATACTCAAATAAAATACTATTATGTTCCATTCCAAATTTTCATGTTGATATAATATTGGTAATCTAATTGATTGAATTGATTAGTTGCCATTTTACATGCTTAAATAAGATGTACCTTAGAATTACCAACTGTTAGCCATGTTCTCGATCTGTATATGATTTGTCTCATCTACATGTTTGTAAATAACGACAGCTAACTAGCTTAAGCTAACAACTAGGCCACAGGGCAGCTGTGTTTGCTGATGTTGCTCACGACCACCAGTAGCATATGACTGTGTGAGTGTGAATGCTTGATGGTTTCTGTGAAGCGCTTTGTGGAACAATGCTGATATACAGTTAAGAATGAGTCATTCGCTTTTGGTTTTTAAGAAAATGGTTTGTAAAGCTATTTTTGAAAACTACAAGGGTGAATAATACTGTTTTTTTTTTGCTATTTTCTTTTAGAATACTGTTTTGGAGTCTTAATTTTTGTAATTTTTGTTAAGAATATAGGACAGGCATATATAAGCATTATGCTTCAGTCTGTACCTTTTCAGTCACTGTAAAATCAAATATTGTTAAATGATGGTGTATATTGTATTGTGTGAGATGATGACTGAATAAACTACTACTACTACTACTACTACTACTACTACTACTACTACTACTACTACTACTACTACTACTACTACTACTACTACTACTACTACTACTACTACTTTGGGTGTTTTCAAAAGGCTGAAAAACGGTATGAATTCAAGCCATTATTATTGATTGCTGATGTTCTTCTTATGCAGTTGACTCTGAGGAAAGAGAGAGCGCCCAGTCCAGCACAGCTGACCCTGAGGGGAGAGAGAGCGCCCAGTCCAGCACAGCTGACCCTGAGGGGAGAGAGAGAGCCCAGTCCAGCACAGCTGACCCTGAGGGGAGAGAGAGAGCCCAGTCCAGACAGACAGACAGACAGACAGACAGACAGACAGACAGACAGACAGACAGACAGACAGACAGACAGACAGACAGACAGACAGACAGACAGACAGACAGACAGACAGACAGACAGACAGAGAGAGAGAGAGAGAGAGAGAGAGAGAGAGAGAGAGAGAGAGAGAGAGAGAGAGAGAGAGAGAGAGACAAATTAAAGGACAATAAATCCAATCTAACTGAAATTGTGTAGCACAGACCTTTCTATGGATCAAAACCTCAATATTATTATGGTGTAGTTAATACTTCATGTATCCTTAATCCCTAGGTTAATGAGGCACTAAGATGTTAGTAAAAAAAACATATGCCAATGACAGGAAGTAACGGTATATGTGTGTGTGTGTGTGTGTGTGTGTGTGTGTGTGTGTGTGTGTGCACTGTGCACTGTGCACAAGTGCACATCTAGGGGCGGGGTGTAGATTTGGTCTCCCTGATGTTGACTCCTTAGCCACAGCCTTGGGTTGTTTAATACTGGACAAGTGTTTCATAACGGCCGTTGTGTGGGCCGGTTTCGGGGCCGGTGCGTGGGCCGGTGCGTGGGCCGGTGTGTGGGCTGGTGCGTCTGAATGTCCCGGGCTGAATTTGTGTCCCAGTCCGCCACTGCTAATGCCTGTCCCTGTCTCCCTGTGAGTGGATGTCTCGTGGTGATGACCAAAGTTGTGGACGTCCCATGGTGATGGCCAAGAGGATATGATCCTCCCTACGTTGCCCCCATACCTCAAATGGATCTGAACTGAATACATATTCATGTGCAAACGGAATATGACTCTGATATTTTGAGCTCCGAGCCTTGGCATTTAGCCGTTATCCTATTTTCATACTAGTGCTCCTTTCCCTATGCTTTTTCTTTTGTTGTTGCTGTTCTTACCTCTATTTGCCCCAGTTGCTATTGCATGTACATATTTGTTTTGTATTACACGTATATGTAGATACATACAGTGTTCATTTTGTCAACTAAAATGATGACGAAAGATGTTCGTCAACGAAGGTTTTTTTCATGACGACAACGAGACGTGATGTCACGTTATTGAAGACCATGTGACGCTAACGAAACTAAATCGTTTATTAAATATCGTTGACCACAACTGAGGACACAAAAATGTAATTTACAAAAACCAGGACGAAAGTTCTCTTCATGTATGTTGATATTGTTGACTAAAACAAGACGAGACAAAATAATTATAACTTTTCTTAATGCCATCGTCCCGACAGAGCAGTGTGACGGGGAGCTCTGTTATTAGCATTAGCTGAAGAGCTATTTGAAAAGCTAGTTTTAGCTTAACGTTACCTTGGTTAAAATTGGGACTATTCATAATCCAGCTGCAGACCTGCAAGCAAAGTACAGCAAGTTGGCAATGGAGTATTCCAAGGTAAATCACTTTTTCACCAGTAACGTTACATTGTTTGTATTTCCATCTAGCTCGCGTTAACTAGTGGCTAACCTAGCTCACGCTAATGTGGCTAACTGATCGACCTCTCGCACACAATTAATGACATGTTGCGGACAGCCATACCGGTGACAATGTTTAGCTTTTAGTGCCAAATGATAAGAGTCTGAGGCAGAGTCTCAAAAGAGAATGTTGAATATTTATTGTGCATTCAAAATCACAACAGAGCCTCTGCTACTAGCTAACCTAAACGGAGCCTTCTGGAAGCAAGTGCAACAACGTATAATGTCTGTGTGGAACCAATGTGCCAACATCCTTTCCGTGGGTGAAGCATATTGAGCATAGTTGTCATTTAATGATACTAATACCAATCTATACAATCACCTGTTGTTGAATAAATAACATTACTTTCTAGTTATTACTAAAAAACAGTATATATAAAACAGTAGCTGTAAAAAAGAAAAGAAAAAAAAAGTTTTATAATTTATATATAATTTTTTTTAGTACATTAACTAAAAATAGACAAAAATGTCATCCGTTTTCGTCTACTAAATCTAGACTAAAACAAAAAAGACAAAATTGAGACAAAAACTGACTAAGACTAAAATGCGAAAAAGGAGCACTTGACACTAACTAAAATGAAAATAGCTGCCAAAATTAACACTGCATACATACCAACTATTTCGCCTGTTTTATTCTCCACCCATTGATCATCCATAGCAACACTACTATCACCGACATCTAAGAAGGGAGATCCCCCCTTGAGCAGGTTTCTCCCCTCTGCTTTTTTCCTATTGCAAGGTTTTTAGTGAGTTCTTCCTTACCTTCGCTGGGGTATGTCTGGGACTAGTGTTGTATAATGATATTTATTTTACATTTTATTTTGGATTTCATGGTGTTTTTTGTTTTGTTCTTGATTTATTGTGATGTTTCTTCTTGACTTGTTTAAAGAAGACGTGTCCGGCCGATGGGGACATTAACGTGTGTTGTCAGGCCTTACAAATACATTTTATTTTATTTGATTTGACACGCTGCCAGGAGGAGCTGGAATCGAACTGGGAACATTCTGATTACCAGACAACTGCTCTACCTCCTGAGCCACTAGTAACATGATGGGTATATGATTGGCTGTCAGCCTTGGTTTTCATCAGCTTTGATGAAAGGAGCGGTGAAAAGAGGGGAGTGATCATGGGAGCTTACTTGACTTTTGACCAAGAGAGATTGGTGGTGAAAAAGAACATCATATTTGAAAGAAGACAGTGGATATTGTATTCTCCCCACCCCCAGGGATACAGTGTTTGCCGTTAGTTATGTCTTGTCTGATTTATGTTAGTTCGTCATTGTCTTTACACTAAATTGACCACTCAAACAAGCAACCAAAGATCAAACAAAAATATCTTGCTTTTCTATAGTTTTCTATAGTCTACAAGCTGAAAACATTTTCTACCTCATACTATTATTTTGATTGATATTGAAATCACAATTCTTATATAATAGCCACAGGTAGGCTCTGTTAGGGCTGCTCGATTATGGCAAAATCTGTAATCATAATCACGATTATTTTGATTGATATTGAAATCACGATAACATGATTTCTCATTGCTTTGAGAACATCATATGATGACGACTGCATTTGTTTTACCGTTCTTCTCGACCAAAGGCTGCCTTTCTGCCATCAACAAGTTACCAAAGACGTTTCAACAATAACTGTCTCCCTCCTCCCTCTCAATATGAGCTGAAACTACTGTTTGGGCTTGGGGGGAGGGGTGGAGCGCACCGCTGTAAAGGGGGGTGTGCTGCATTTACAACACAAGACAAAATGAGAGCAACATATAATAATAATAATAAGTAGCACAATAATTGCTTTATCTCGATTATCTTGTTTCCATGATCGTGGGAAGCTAAAATCATAATTGAAATTCCTCATATAACCTCTTTTCGTAATATTTTTTTCTCTCGCAATGTTAACAGTATATCCTGTTCCTGGGTATGTGCATTTGAGTACACGTGTGTATATGCATGTGCACATAAATGTGCGTGTCTTCTCACCAATGGTAGTGATAACGGTCCCTGCGAAGAAGAAGGCAGAGCTTAGATCCCAGAGGCTGCTGTGATTGGTCATCGTCCCCGCTGGGTTCACTCCTGAACGAATGGCAGACACTACTTGCTGTTGGAACAAGCATGCGCACGCACACACACACACATACACACAGATTTTGGAGTTAACTTCCATAAGTCTGGTAAATAGTGATTATCCACATGCGCTACATGTGAATTGTTACTAAGCGGTTACTAAGCACCATAGCTGTAACAATTACATTTTCCTCATGCACCTGGATTGACTGTACAGCTATGTACCAATGTATTCAAAAAATTCCAAACATGTTAATTTAAAATACATTCTCATGCCACAACTTCACACCCTATTCAAGTATTATGTGATTTATGTCCATTCCACTGTGTGGAGGAAGGGTCCTTTTATTCCTAAAAACTATGAGCGTTTTCACAAATGCATGTGATTGGACAAATGCATAATTGCCCACTGAACACATTTTGTACAGCATACTGCTCATGACCTCACCCCACAAAGAATAATAAGAGCATTCATATTATGTGCCCAGAGGTTGTGTAGTGGTTAAAGTCCACTTGCCACTGAAATGACATGCAAATGTATGATTGCAGGCCTGGGGCCAAATCCCATCAGACATGTATCTCCTGTGTTTCCCCTCCTCTGTCTCTCTCTCAGTCATCCTACTGTCTTAAAAAAATTCATTATTTCCTGTGTCTCCCTTCCTCTGTCTCCCTCTCGGTCTTCCTACTGTCTCAATAAAGAAACTTCTCTCCTGTCTCCCTCTCAGCCGTCCTGTCTTAACACTATCCCGCCCAAGCACGGAGATCTCCGTGTTTCGATTCCACCCGTTGTGGACAGAAGCACGGATATATCCGTGGCAAGTTGTTATTTGCATGTTCTCCCCGTGTTCGCAAGGGTTTCCCCCCGATAAGATAAACCCAATGGAAAAACATGCACAACAACAAGATCGCTAACGCTGTGGCGTCCTTGACGAAGACGGACAGGAGCACTTGGATTGGTCCCCTGGCGCGGCTCACGTTGCGCCTGTCTGCTCCCGGCTTCCCTTGGGGGGGAAGGACGACGGGATGGGTTAATCGCAGAGACTAATCGCATACATGCATCGCATGTATGCCGATTAATGACCTCTGAGCAGGTCCTAAATTATTATTATTATTGCTTTTATTCAAATTTATATTAATAACCTATTCAAGGTCGCCGAGCTGCACTGCAGATTTACCCTATTCTTTGAATTCGACAAAGTGCAATACCGGCCAGATCCTCTTAGGGGCACTATCGCGATAATGCAGTGTGCACTGTGGCTGAAGGGAACATTATTTTTTTTATTTATTTTTTTAGTTTCCAGTAGCTGGATTCTATATGTGTAGCCTGTACCTTGGATTACGTTTTGCATAGCAGATTTCACCATGCAATAAGGGGATTTATCATCAGCCAATGGACATATCAATCTACCAGATGGTGATCGATAACGGGGAAATGCTCGGGGGGATCCCACCGGACCACGGTAAGATCTTTTTCACGTAAAGTACATCCCGATCGGGCCTTGTTTTGATACTCAACCAGGCGTTCGGCCTATGAGGCTAATGAGGCTAACACGGTTATTGGTAATCAATCATCAGAAACGACGTCCCCCGCACCCCCCCCCCTTTCATGCATACATGCTTGAGGATCGTGCCGATCATATGCATTTTGAGTTATTTCTGTAGCATCTGTAAAACGGAAATGCCATTAGATATAACGTTAGCATCTATTAGCCCTATATTTAGCCTTCCAGAAAATATACTAGACCCAATCCCGTATAATGCTTATATTTACGGCGCTATAAAATGAGAACGTATTGATGCATTTTTTTTCTTTAAGCAATTTTGAAGGGACGGTTTATGGACTCAATTGACAATGAGAATGGACAGATAGCAATACTATAAAGTATAGATTTATCTCTACAATCAGCCCCACGTCTGTTTACATTTCCCGGTCCTCTTGAGATTAATTAGACTCATCCCAGTGGCCGCGATTGTGTTAATAAAGAACCTTCACTCCTGTGTCTACCCTACTATGTGTCCCTCTCAGGCATGCTACTGTTTCAATAAATAACCTTCTATCCTATGCTTCCCCTACTCCTTCTCCCTCTCAGCCTTCCTACTGTCTCCACAAAGAACCTCCTCTCCTGTATCTCCGCTATTCTGTCTCCCACTCAGCCTCAGATACTAAGGAGAGTAGACTGCCAAACATCCTTTGGGGAGGAAAAAAGGACATTCCTCTTCAGAAAGAATAAAAAGAAAAAAAAGCTCTCAAACCATGTATTTTCTCTTTTTTTGATCAAGTTGTGCATTATTGTATATACAGTATATATTATATAAATGTGTGTGTGTGTGCGTGCGTGCGTGCGTGCGTGTGTGTGTGTGTGTGTGTGTGTGTGTGTGTGTGTGTGTGTGTGTGTGTGTGTGTGTGTGTGTGTGTGTGTGTGTGTGTGTGTGTATATTGTTGCCCTCTAAGCTGTGTGTGTGTTTGTGTGAGTGAGAGAAAGAGAGAATTAAATATTAAACTGGTCTACATTGCTGAACAAGTGCTGTGTAGTAGTTTGGATATAGCACACTAGTGTGTGTGTCTTTTTGTGTGTGTTTGGCTCATACAACTCTGAGTGTGTCCGTTTCCCATGCAGATTTAACTTGTGTCGCTTTGTTCAACTAAAGCTGAATATACTGCCAAGGGCAGAGCAAGGAATTCTGGGGCGATGTGCTCATGATGTGTCTCTGCCCATCCTCGACATAGACATAGGTACGTAGTACATAAACAACTTTCTTTGGTTTGTTTTTCTCTCTATTTACCCTGGTAAAAAGTGGTTGAAAAGAAAACAATCACAAGGATGTGCTCTTAGAATTAGCATTACATTTCACAGTCTAAATTAGTATCTACTCACTTCTCTATCCTACTATCTCTGTCTCAGGTTCTCTTCTCCCTACCTGGGTACTGTCTCTGTCTCAGTGTCTCCTCTCACTACCTGGGTACTCTCTGTCTCACTTTCTCCTCTCCTCTCACTACCTGGGTACTCTCTCTGTCTCAGTCTCTCCTCTCCTCTCACTACCTGGGTACTCTCTCTGTCTCAGTGTCTCCTCTTCTCTCCCTACCTGGGTACTGTCTCTGTCTCAGTGTCTCCTCTCACTACCTGGGTACTCTCTCTGTCTCACTTTCTCCTCTCCCTACCTGGGTACTCTCTCTGTCTCAGTCTCTCCTCTCCTCTCACTACCTGGGTACTCTCTCTGTCTCAGTCTCTCCTCTCCTCTCACTACCTGGGTACTCTCTCTGTCTCAGTGTCTCCTCTTCTCTCCCTACCTGGGTACTCTCTGTCTCAGTGTCTCCTCTCACTACCTGGGTACCCTCTCTGTCTCTTCTCTTCTCTCCCTACCTGGCTACTCTCTCTATCCCAGTCTCTCCATCACTTTCTCCTCTCCCTACCTGGGTACTCTCTCTGTCTCACTTTCTACTTTCCCTACCTGGGTACTCTCTCTGTCTCACTTTCTCCTCTCCCTACCTGGGTACTCTCTCTCTGTCTCACTTTCTCCCCTCCCTACCTGGGTACTCTCTCTGTCTCACTTTCTCCTCTCCCTACCTGGGTACTCTCTCTCTCTCACGTTCTCCTCTCTCTACCTGGGTACTCTCTGTGTCTAACACTCTCCTCTCCCTACCCCTGTACTCTCTCTGTCTCTCCTCTTCTCGCCCTACCTGGATACTCTCTCTTTCTCACTTTATCCTCTCCCTACCTGGGTACTCTCTCTGTCTCAATCTCTCCTCTCCTCTCACTACCTGGGTACTCTCTCTGTCTCAGTGTCTCCTATCCCTACCTGGGTACTCTCTCTGACTCTTCTCTTCTCTCCCTACCTGGGTACTCTCTCTGTCTCACTTTATCCGCTCCCTACCTGGGTACTCTCTCTGTCTCAGTCTCTCCTCTCCTCTCCTCTCCTCTCACTACCTGGGTACTCTCTCTGTCTCAGTGTCTCATCTCCTCTCACTACCTGGGTACTCTCTCTGTCTCAGTGTCTCCTCTCCTCTCACTACCTGGGTACTCTCTCTGTCTCAGTCTCTCCTCTCCTCTCCTCTCCTCTCCTCTCCTCTCCTCTCACTACCTGGGTACTCTCTCTGTCTCAGTGTCTCCTCTCCTCTCACTACCTGGGTACTCTCTCTGTCTCAGTGTCTCCTATCCCTACCTGGGTACTCTCTCTGTCTCAGTGTCTCCTGTCCTATCCCTACCTGGGTACTCTCTCTGTCTCTTCTCTTCTCTCCCTACCTGGGTACTCTCTCTGTCACTATGAATTGAAAATGGGGGACCCTGATGTAAACAAGACAAACGTCTTTCTCTGGTCTGCATCCCCTTAACAATTGTGTGTATTTAGCCGTACTGTATTGTACCCATTCTGCAATCTGTTAAATAAAGTTTTCATTCATTTTCGTTCATTCTTCTCTTCTCTCCCTACCTGGCTACTCTCTCTGTCCCAGTCTCTCCATCCATCTGCATTTATTTTACTTACCAAAGTAGCCAAAATGACTACACTATTTTGGTTTGTGCCACTGCCAACTAGCAAGACATGCATTTCCTACTTCTAGCTTTAGGTTAGCCAGCTATATGCTCTTCTTATCAGGCTGCTTTTGTATATAAGAATGTGTTCTTATTTGCTTGCCTGGGTAAATAAAGGTTAAAAAAAAAAAAAAAAAAAAAAAAAATATATATATATATATATATATATATATATATATATATATATATATATATATATATATATATATATATATATAGTGACAGATCTCCTCCCCCCTCCCATGGATATGTGAAGGATGGGAGATACTTCTGCCACAGGAGGAGTAGAGTCAATTAGGTAGCTGATTAGTACTGATAGAATACACCTGCACATAATTAGTTGACACACATCTCACCTGCACACACCCCAGACACACACACTACAAAGTCACTTGGATAGTCAGGAATAAGTTGAGCAGAGTAGGAGTTGGAGAATCAAGCATCAAGAATCAAGAGGTTTATTTGTCACATACATACCAGGGCATAAGAGAGTTGTGTTATTGAGAGAGAGAGAGAGATTTTGATTTTATAAAAAACTTTATTTATATACTAAAACTACAAGTGATGCAACAAAACATTCAAATAAATACTTTACATCTCAACAAAAACAAACAAACAAAAACAAAACAAACAAACAAACAAACAAACAAACAAACAAACAAACAAACAAACAAACAAACAAACAAACAAACAAACAAAAAAATGCAATTAGGGACAACGATGCTGAAACTGAACTATATTGTCATGTGAATTGTCCCCAGTGGAAAACCCTCTAAGTGATCTAAGGTTCTGGGTGCCTCAGAGAGAGAGACACCGGAGAGGCACTGTGGAAACTGCAGTTCTGAGAAGAACGTCTCTAGATTCACCGTTCCCTGGGTGGTGTGTGGAATAATATAATGATTCCCCAACTCCCTCATGTAAAGACATTCCCCTCCCCTTTCTCCCATATCCTGTGTCCCCCCCCACCCATTTGACCTATCAAATGGGACCACATCCCCCCCTTTTAACTATATAAGGCTCCTCCCAACAACATTCCAGGTCTCTCTACCTGGGTCATTCAGCTGACCACCTGGGGAGAGCCCCATAGCCATTCTCTCTAACTACTATTTGTACATTTCTATCTGTTTTGTTAATAAACCTTGTTATTAACTGAACCTCTTCTTGACTGAGAACCTTCTTCTTCAGGATATCCACAATATCCCACAGGTGCTACACAGCAGGCCTGTGTGTACAAGCTACAGTCAAATCCTTTCCTGTGGAGAATTAGGGCCGACGCATCAGATGGCCCTCCTCCTTCAGCCTTGTCGTGTATGCTCCTAAAGTTCACCAGTTGCATACCACAGGGCAGCGATGATGCCAGGGGCTGAAAGGAGAGCAGGGGGACTGAGATGCTCTCTGGACTGACAGCCTTATTAGTCAGTTTGTTATCCGTGACACCCTGTCCGAGGCCTCCGTTGTCATCCTGGTTCAGACGCCGCTCCAATATCACCTCCAGCTCCCCGGTGTGGAGACTGGCAGCCCCCAGGGACTTCCCAGCGAGCAGCCTGAGTCGTGAGCTCAAGTCCCGGATGTAACTCGTACACCTTACTGTAAATTGTACCTAAATTGTACCTCATCCCATTTCTGCTTTGCACTAGATAGTACTGTACATTAGTACACTGCATAGTATTGTATATTATATGGTAACTCAGAACATTGTACATATGTCTATACCGAACACTGTGACCTCATTTTCTTCTTCTAAATTACATGCTATACTATGTTATTTGATACTATCTTGTCTAGCACAGTCTCTGGAGCGTAACAGTAAGAAGCATTTTGTATGAAAGTATTCTGTACTTCTGTATGACAACTATTAAAGAAACTTGAAACTTGAAACTTGTAACCCATGCCGATCATAAGGTAGAAGTTAGCCTGCAATGGCAGCTTGGCCATCGTCCTTCGAGGCTGGATCTGGAAACCGTTGAGGTCGGTGTAGAACGTGTCTCTGCTGCTGATGTCCGAGCTGATCCTCATAGCCAGCTCCTTGCTGAACTCTCCTCTGATGTCTACTAGGTTATTGAGCCCCACAGTCATACCTTCCAACCCTTGAACATGGTAGAGGTGCTGGTAACATGAAGTGATGTCAGAGAAAACATCCCCCCTGGTGACTCTGATGAGAGGTTTGCTGAAGGAGTATGGCGTGGCCTTCCCATCAGGCATGAACCGATACGGTCCGCTCCTGTCTCTGCTGGACGTGGTTTCGTACCACAGGAACTGGACCTCAACCTTGTGTTCCGACCCGCCCTCCAGAAGCTGAACACCCTCCATAAGTCCCCCATGATTCATAATCATCGTCAGAGCTTTCCGCCGACCCTGTACCCTCCTGTGTACTCTGTGTACTACTGATTACTTCTTTCACATCCGCCTTCTTAGCTTGAGAGCTTGGCAACCTGTCTACTTCTGACCTTCTTTTCTGCCGAACGACCTTCAGCTTGTTCTCCTCCTCCTCCTCCATGTCAACATCCGCTACCACTCCTTCCTCCACTCCGACCTCACCACCTGTGTCCTTTGACACTGTTCCATCTACCGGTCCACTTTCCTCCTGATTAATTATAGTGTCCTTGCTGACACCAGCCCCTCCACCCTGTCCCTGCAGATCAACTCCATTTCCACCATCCACCCCATTTTCACTTCCATCCTCTTTATTCTCTTCCACCACAACCCCCCCCCCCCCCCCTCATTTTCATCCCCACCATCTTTTCCTTGTACTGCGTCTCCTGCCTTGCCTGTGCCTTCCTCGTTTTTATCACTCTTATCTGATCCAATAGCCTTTTCAGAAGCCTCTCCACCTCCCCTCTTCCCCTGTTCTCCACCACCCTCAACAACTCGATTCAAACCCCATGCTGTTTTTCCTTTCTTTGTTGCGTTGCGTTGCATTTTCCACCGTTTATGATGAGTTTATTTACTTTCACCACATCGTCCACAAAGAATACGACACCGCCGTTCATCCTTGCCGCAGACTTAACACTCGGAGCTCCCACCTCCTTTGCAACAGCCAGACTACAGTCCTCAACCGAGCATGGAAATGACGGCGAGACTTTAAACCCATGTTTCCTGGTCAGCATGGCGAAATCCATGTCACTGGCAGCAGACAGCTGACCAAGCGAACACTGACTTCAACCCACCAACCACACACAACCAGTCAAATAAAATGCACTCTAATTCACAACTTGACACACAACATATAAATAGAAAAGTTAGAAACTCACTCACTCACACCGCAGACTCTACGCACCTCGCTCAAAACACTGCTCCGTCTCCAAACACACGCATGCGCACAGAGAGAGAGAGAGAGAGAGAGAGAGAGAGAGAGAGAGAGAGAGAGAGAGAGAGAGAGAGAGAGAGAGAGAGAGAGAGAGAGAGAGAGAGAGAGAGAGAGAGAGAGAGAGACAGAGAGAGAGACAGAGAGAGAGAGATTGAGCATTCAGAGTTGTGACGGTGAGAGGTAGTGAGAGGTGAGGAGAAAGCGAGTAGGTGTTCTTTGTGTACTGGACCCTGGACTGGCTGAGATTCCCCCTTGTGTACTGACCCTGGACCGGACGACTACCCTGAGTATTGAACAATCCCTTTTTCTGTCGTTGAGCCTGTTTTGTGTTTTTGACTGTTTTTGACTGTCTATTCTCTTGCTTATCAAACTGGATTTTTGCCTTAATTCAATAAATATTCTTATTGATTGATATTGCTCTTGTGTGGACCTTTTGAATTTGTTTGTATTTTAACCGTGGCGAGTCTGGTCCCCACCAGTTTCTTCACATTGGGTGGAGACTGCGGGCAAACATTATTTGGTTCAAGGACAAACTATTTTCAAAGAAAAGCACAAGTGCAATGGCGGATCCAGTTGACGTAAAAGAGCTGTTTTTGGAGTCTGCGAAATACTCCGAATCGCAACAGCGATTGGTTCAGAAGCGTCACAAGGAGGGAATGACAGAGGCACGAAGCGAGAGCAACGGTGGAGAAATGGAGACTGGAAGCGCTCGTTTCGTTCCACCGTGCGGAGGACAACGCCGATGACAACATTGAGAGCTACTTGGCAGCATTCGAACGCACCGCTGAATGAGAGCGCTGGCCATTGGATCAGTGGGTTAGTTTGCTGGCCCCGTTTCTGTCGGGTAGTACCCAGACAGTGTACCACGACACCGCTCCGCTAGGGGATACGTCATATGCATTTCTGAAAAAAGAGATACTGCGACAGTCCGGAATCACTTTTCTGACGCATGCCCAGCGGTACCATGGATGGGCTTATGATGGAAACGTATCCCCCAGAGAGCAACAACATGACTTGCTACGGCTGACAAACAAGTGGCTACTAGCGGAGCCTCAGAACATTACACCCATCGAAAGAATGGCCATGGACATGAACCGCCACCATCGAACTGACCTCCACCCGGGGGAAATGCATGGCGACCATGGGGGTAGTTGAAAACCTCCCGGTGGCCGTATTAATTGGTACGGATTGTGCATTGTTCCGACCACTGTGGGAGAGTTTGGCGGCCGAAAGACGCTGCCCCCCGTGGACACTGACAGTACCCACCACCATGCCGACCAGGGCCCGGACACGATGGACCCGGATGTGCGGCCTGCACGAGGTGGACCCCCAGGCTTCAACCGAACCCCTACCAGAGGAAGACTCCATCCCAGACAGCAAGGACAACGACGAGAGAGAGCCCACTGCCGGCCCAGCAGCGGACGAAGGGGCACTGGTCAACAGCAGCAGGGAGGAGCACCACGACGAGACCAAACCAGGCTGGGGTGACGTATTCCCTGGCAACCCCGATGATGACACCCCTCCATTACCACCCCAACTGACGGGACGTTTCGGCACCGCCCAGCTGGAGGACGAGAACCTGGCCCCAGCACTGCGTCAGGTGGCTGTGGTCGACGGTAGAAAGTTGTATGGGGTAGGATAAATAACATTTCCAAATGTTTCAATAAAGAACATGTTACTGTACCAAGTGGTAAAAAAAGGGGAAGCTATCTATGGGCAGTATTAGAAAGGATGGGGTTAGGAAAAGGATTCATTGATATGATTAAAGTATTATACAAAGACCCATCGGCCATGATTACAACAGGTATAATCACCTCCGAAATCTTTCCGGTATCACGCTCTTCTAGACAGGGTTGCCCTCTTAGCCCCGGACTATTCGCTTTATCATTAGAGCCTTTAGCACAATATATAAGACAATCCCAATCCATAGAACCAATCGCAATCAAGGGCACACAACATCAAATTAGTTTATATGCGGACGACGTAATATTGTTCATGCAAAACCCTAACACCTCAATGCCTCATCTTCTCAAGTTGATTGATGACTTTGGCAATCTATCGGGATTTAGGATAAATTGGCCAAAGTCGGCTTTCCTTCCACTTAATGCCCCTGCAAGAAATATACTCCTTCCAGAAGAAATACCAATGGTTAAACACTTCAGATGTTTAGGAGTTGAAGTATTCCCTACTATAAGCCAAACGGTGAAGTACAATTACATAAAAATCCAAGATAAGATCAAATACGACTTTGACAGGTAGTCCAAACTTAAAAACTCAGTACAGGCACGGGTATCAATAGTTAAGATGGATGTCCTACCTAGAATCAACTTCATTAGCTCAATGCTACCGTTACCCCCTCCAGATAGTTACTGGAAAAAATTGCACTCTACCGCATACAAATTTATTTGGAATAACAAACCTCCATGTATAAAAAGATCCACCGCACAGAGAAACAAAGGTATGGCATTTCCAGATTTTTACCACTATTTTAAGGCGTACACTTTAAGACCACTGACAACCTGGTTTGATTCCCAAGCATCTGTATCCTGGAGAAACTTAGAAGTAAATATAGTAGCACCACATAGACTGCAGGACATAGTATACACCAAATTATCAATTAAGCAATGCAAATTGAAATTTGGCCCCATTATTACTCATGCGATCCGGATATGGCGTGAAACACAAAGAAAATATTCGAACCTACATAAATGGCATAGTCATACTCCCCTATTCCATAACAATGCACTCCTGATTGGAAAACGACCTATAAGATACCCTAAATGGGAAAAGCAGGGCATACACACATTAGGAGATGTTTTCAACAAACAGGGTTTTTGTAGATATAAAGACATACATAAAAATTGTAATCTCACCAGTCCCACACATTATTTTTACGCACAGTTATTGGTATGTTTGAAGGCTCATGGAGTCCCATTAAGGATACCAATTGAGCACCACAGATATCACAAATTCTTCTATGAAAGAGAGACATCGAGAGGTTTTGTATCTGATTTTTATCATCAATTACTAACGTCCTCGTATGGAATCCTCCCCCTAGACTCAGTCTGGAGGAGGGATATACCAGACCTGGAAATACATTTTGATTGGCAAGAAGTCTGGGCAAACGTTCGAATTGCGTCACGTAACCCGGACCATCAACAAATTAATCTTAACTATATTCATAGGACATACCTGACTCCTATAAGATTGAACAGAATGGGACTTAAACAAGACTACAGATGCTCCTTATGTACAAATGGGGATGAGGGGACATTTATGCACATGTACTGGGATTGCCCACCAGTTAAGATATTCTGGAAAGAAGTGTCCCAGCAATTATCAAATTTCTTAATTCTGAATATACCTGTACACCCCTCTGTATTGCTGTTGAATGATGTTTTTGAGTTTGCAGTCCCTATACAGCTAAAGAGATTAGTTTTATCTGGTATCACAGCGCCTAAAAAGCTGATAGCATCACGATGGTTTCAACCGGAAAAAATTTGTCGGAAGGTTTGGGTTCTTACATATCTCGATGTGATTTATCTAGAAATATCTACAGCAAGAATTTTAGGTGTCAGTGAAACCAAAATTGCAATGTGGTTAGAAGTGGTGGAGAGAATAAAAGCTAGCATATGAATTGTAGTGCCTGGTTAGGAGCGAATGATAATGGATGGATTATCCAAGTGGGGGTCCGGGGGGGGGGGGAGCGAGCGAGAGCATATGTATGTAGGGTATTAGATAGCAAGTATTAGGTGTATATCTCGTATACTACATTTATTTAAATGGTGATTTCATTGTGTGAGGTTTTGCCCGCTGCTCACTACCTTTTCTCTGTCTTCTTTAAGCCTACTGTTAGGAATTCCCTATTCTCTGTCTAATTCCCTATTCTCTGTCTTCTTTAAGCCTACTGTTAGGAATTCCCTACTCACTCTCTCTAGCCCCCACCCTCTCGTTCCTTACCCTTAGTGGCCACACCTGTTTGATATTCTATTATCTCTCGCACCTGTGGTGGCAGGCTAATTAGTCCCCCTGTGGGCTTTAAATACCAGGGCGCTTCCCCTCGTTTTGGCGTGGGGTCGTGTTGTATACTTGCCGAGTCATATTCTCTAAACATCTAGACTCTTTCGGGAGATCCTCTGTCTGCCTATGCTGTTCCATTCTCCGGCGTCGAGATGTTTGCTCCAGCCTTCGCCTGCTGTCGCCGTTGCCTGAGAGTGGGACTGGTCTGCGCTCCCTAGACTTCCACGGGAGGCATCCCAGTCATCCACTTCAGACCCCCCGCGCAGCTGTCGTCCTGACGCACATCCAGACCAGCGCAGACGCTCTCCAGTCCACAGCGCGCAACGCGCATCTTCCAAGGACGCTCGAGCTTGGCACGCTCTCCAGACCAGCGCGCAACGCGCATCTTCCAGACCTTCGAGCTTGGCACGCTCCTCCGTACCAGCGCACTGACGCGCATCTTCCAGACCTTCGAGCTTGGCACGCTCCTCCGTACCGGCGCTCAGACGCGCATCTTCCAGACCTTCGAGCTTGGCACGCTCCTCCGTACCAGCGCTCTGACGCGCATCTTCCAGACCTTCGAGCTTGGCACGCTCTCCAGACCTCAGCGCGCCGATGCGCATCTTCCAGACCTTCGTGCTTGGCACACTCCTCCTGGCAGACGCACCCCGATGCGTCTCTCTGTTCCGACGCGCACACCAAGGTGTGGCGCGCCACTCTGTTCCTCGGCTCCGACTGTGGCTACCCGGTGGACGACATCCTCGCCACCGCCACTGTTCCAGCTCCCTGTTCCGACGCGCACACCAAGGTGTGGCGCGCACTCTGTTCCTCGGCTCCGACAGTGGCTACCCGGTGGACGACATCCTCGCCACCGCCACTGTTCCAGCTCCCTGTTCCGACGCGCACACCAAGGTGTGGCGCGCACTCTGTTCCTCGGCTCCGACAGCGGCTACCCGGTGGACGATGCCCTCGTCACCGCCGCTGTTCCAGCGCTCTGTTCCTCGGCTCCGACAGCGGCTACCCGGTGGACGATGCCCTCGTCACCGCCACTGTTCCAGCACTCTCTCCCTCGGCTCGGACAGCCAGCCGCC
Organism: Notolepis coatsorum; assembly: GCF_963971535.1. Taxonomy (NCBI): domain Eukaryota; kingdom Metazoa; phylum Chordata; class Actinopteri; order Aulopiformes; family Paralepididae; genus Notolepis; species Notolepis coatsorum. The sequence continues at coordinate 43,068,267 of NC_140184.1, read as the reverse complement.
CCGGTGGCGATGCCTTCGTTCCCGTTGCTGTCCCTGTACCATTACGCATGCGCCTGGGTGAGTTTTGATTGTGATGTCACTCACCCAGCGTAGTGCCCTTGCCCCCGTTCCCGCTGCTGTCCCCGTACCTTTACGCATACGCCTGGGTGAGTTTTGATTGTGATGTCACTCACCCAGCGTAGTGCCCTTGCCCCCGTTCCCGCTGCTGTCCCCGTACCTTTACGCATACGCCTGGGTGAGTTTTGATTGTGATGTCACTCACTCAGCGTAGTGCCCTTGCCCCCGTTCCCGCTGCTGCCCCTTTACCTTTACGCATACGCCTGGGTGAGTTTTGATTGTGATGTCACTCACTCAGCGTAATGCCCCTTGCCCCCGTTCCCGCTGCTGTTCCTGTGCCTTTACGCATACGCCTGGGTGAGTTTTGATTGTGATGTCACTCTCCCAGCGTATTGCCTCTGTTAGTTAGTTTTGGACATTTCATCTCCCAGCGTATTGCCTCTGTTAGTTTGTTTGGACATTTCATCTCCCAGCGTAATGCCTCTGTTTTTGGTTCTCACTTAGAATAGTATTTTTGGACTTTACATCTCCCCCTGTGTGTTTGTCACACGAAGATATTATTACTTTGTTCACTTTGTTATTTGGACTGTTCTGCACCTGCTCTGTTTTTTCCCTTTTGTGCATTAACTCTCTCCTCTGTCCTGCAGAGCGGCCCAGATGTTTTCCCACCAGTCCCCAGTTCCTCCCTGTACCCCAGCCCGCCTCCGCGGGCCTGAGTCCCTAGTCCTCTATCCCTAGTTCTCCTAGTCCCTAGTCCTCTATCCCTAGTTCTCCTAGTCCCTAGTCCTCTGTCCCTAGTTCTCCTAGTCCCTAGTCCTCCATCCCTAGTTCTCCTAGTCCCTAGTCCTCTATCCCTAGTTCTCCTAGTCCCTAGTCCTCTATCCCTAGTTCTCCTAGTCCCTAGTCCTCTTTCCCTAGCTATCCTAGTCCCTAGTCCTCTCTCCCTAGTTCTCCTTGTCCCTGGTTTACCTAGTCACTAGTTCCTCTGTCCCAAGGCGTTCCCTTAACCTTCCCTTAGGCGTTCCCTTACTTTCCCTTAGTGTTCCCTTTTCCTGCCCGCCTCTTAAAGGCACCTTTCCTTCCCCTCATATTATATTCCTGTATTTGTGATTCTCCCTTAAAGGGACAGTGCCCTTTTCCCTGTATTTCTCTGTTGTTCAATAAATATCTGTTTCTTGGCAAACCATCATACCTGTCTTGTGTTGTGCGATTGGGGTCGGTTACAAACCATAACAGTACGACCCCACCAAATCGACGACCCCAGCCAGCACAGACGGTGTATGTTGAGTTTGCCTTTTTTTTTCTTGTTCCCTCTAGCTCCCCTGTTAGCCCTGTTAGCTCCCCTGTTAGCTTGTTAGTCTCCCCTCTAGCTCCCCTGTTAGCCCTGTTTGCTTCCCTGTTTGCCCAGTTTAGCTTCCCTGTTAGCCCAGTTTAGCTTCCTTGTTAGTCCTGTTTAGCTCCCTTGTTAGCCTGTTACTCCCCTGTTTAGCTTGTTAGTCTCCCCGGTTAGCTCCCCTGTTTGCTTCCCGTTTTGCCCTGTTTGACCCCCCTGTAGCTAGCCATGCCCTGGCAGCTAACCCAGTCCCTCAGCAGAGCCCCTGTCTGCTAGCTTAGCCCCGGCTGCTAGCACAGCCTCTATGTTTATGCAGCCCTTGCTGCTGGCATAGGCCCTGTAGCTAGCCATGCCCTGGCGGCTAACCCAGTTTCCCTCTGCATGGCCCCGGTCTGCTAGCTTGGCCCCGGCTGTTAGCACAGCCTCTATGTTGATGCAGCCTTGCAGCTGGCATAGGCCCTGTAGCTAGCCAGGCCCAAGCAGCTAACCCGGTCCCTCTGCATGGCCTCCACTTTTTTGTGTAGTTTATCCCACTGCTAGGACTGCCCTTTCAGCTAGCAAGGTCAGTTTTTCTCACACAGCTAGGACTGTCCTTCCAGCTAGCTTGTGCTCTCATGCTGGTCCAGCCCTGTCTGCCAGCCTAGCTCCGGCAGCTAGCGCAGCCTCTATGTTGATGTAGCAGTACAGCTAGCATAGGCCCTGTAGCTTTCAGTGCCCTGGCAGCTAACCTTCCCTCTGCTAGCCCCTTCCCGGTGCTTCCATGGTTACCCCTTAGCTACCCTGCTTGCCCCTCAGTTCTCTAGACCAGTTCCCTAGACCAGTTCTCTAGACCCAGTTCCTCTAGACCCAGTTCTTCTAGACCCAGTTCCTCTAGACCAGTTCCTCTAGACCAGTTCCCCCAGTTGCCCCTCTGCTACCCTAGTTACCCCTCGGCGACCCTGTTTCTTTTGCTAGCCCCACTCTTGTGGTGGCTTCCCCTGCTGGCTTGGCCAGTACCTCTTGTTTTGCCCCCTGCCACTCTGTCTGTATTTGTTTTGGGTCGCCGGGTGGCTCCCGTTGGAGGGGGGGATACTGTGAGGTTTTGCCCGCTGCTCACTACCTTTTCTCTGTCTTCTTTAAGCCTACTGTTAGGAATTCCCTATTCTCTGTCTAATTCCCTATTCTCTGTCTTCTTTAAGCCTACTGTTAGGAATTCCCTACTCACTCTCTCTAGCCCCCACCCTCTCGTTCCTTACCCTTAGTGGCCACACCTGTTTGATATTCTATTATCTCTCGCACCTGTGGTGGCAGGCTAATTAGTCCCCCTGTGGGCTTTAAATACCAGGGCGCTTCCCCTCGTTTTGGCGTGGGGTCGTGTTGTATACTTGCCGAGTCATATTCTCTAAACATCTAGACTCTTTCGGGAGATCCTCTGTCTGCCTATGCTGTTCCATTCTCCGGCGTCGAGATGTTTGCTCCAGCCTTCGCCTGCTGTCGCCGTTGCCTGAGAGTGGGACTGGTCTGCGCTCCCTAGACTTCCACGGGAGGCATCCCAGTCATCCACTTCAGACCCCCCGCGCAGCTGTCGTCCTGACGCACATCCAGACCAGCGCAGACGCTCTCCAGTCCACAGCGCGCAACGCGCATCTTCCAAGGACGCTCGAGCTTGGCACGCTCTCCAGACCAGCGCGCAACGCGCATCTTCCAGACCTTCGAGCTTGGCACGCTCCTCCGTACCAGCGCACTGACGCGCATCTTCCAGACCTTCGAGCTTGGCACGCTCCTCCGTACCGGCGCTCAGACGCGCATCTTCCAGACCTTCGAGCTTGGCACGCTCCTCCGTACCAGCGCTCTGACGCGCATCTTCCAGACCTTCGAGCTTGGCACGCTCTCCAGACCTCAGTGCGCCGATGCGCATCTTCCAGACCTTCGTGCTTGGCACACTCCTCCTGGCAGACGCACCCCGATGCGTCTCTCTGTTCCGACGCGCACACCAAGGTGTGGCGCGCCACTCTGTTCCTCGGCTCCGACTGTGGCTACCCGGTGGACGACATCCTCGCCACCGCCACTGTTCCAGCTCCCTGTTCCGACGCGCACACCAAGGTGTGGCGCGCACTCTGTTCCTCGGCTCCGACAGTGGCTACCCGGTGGACGACATCCTCGCCACCGCCACTGTTCCAGCTCCCTGTTCCGACGCGCACACCAAGGTGTGGCGCGCACTCTGTTCCTCGGCTCCGACAGCGGCTACCCGGTGGACGATGCCCTCGTCACCGCCGCTGTTCCAGCGCTCTGTTCCTCGGCTCCGACAGCGGCTACCCGGTGGACGATGCCCTCGTCACCGCCACTGTTCCAGCACTCTCTCCCTCGGCTCGGACAGCCAGCCGCCCCGGTGGCGATGCCTTCGTTCCCGTTGCTGTCCCTGTACCATTACGCATGCGCCTGGGTGAGTTTTGATTGTGATGTCACTCACCCAGCGTAGTGCCCTTGCCCCCGTTCCCGCTGCTGTCCCCGTACCTTTACGCATACGCCTGGGTGAGTTTTGATTGTGATGTCACTCACCCAGCGTAGTGCCCTTGCCCCCGTTCCCGCTGCTGTCCCCGTACCTTTACGCATACGCCTGGGTGAGTTTTGATTGTGATGTCACTCACTCAGCGTAGTGCCCTTGCCCCCGTTCCCGCTGCTGCCCCTTTACCTTTACGCATACGCCTGGGTGAGTTTTGATTGTGATGTCACTCACTCAGCGTAATGCCCCTTGCCCCCGTTCCCGCTGCTGTTCCTGTGCCTTTACGCATACGCCTGGGTGAGTTTTGATTGTGATGTCACTCTCCCAGCGTATTGCCTCTGTTAGTTAGTTTTGGACATTTCATCTCCCAGCGTATTGCCTCTGTTAGTTTGTTTGGACATTTCATCTCCCAGCGTAATGCCTCTGTTTTTGGTTCTCACTTAGAATAGTATTTTTGGACTTTACATCTCCCCCTGTGTGTTTGTCACACGAAGATATTATTACTTTGTTCACTTTGTTATTTGGACTGTTCTGCACCTGCTCTGTTTTTTCCCTTTTGTGCATTAACTCTCTCCTCTGTCCTGCAGAGCGGCCCAGATGTTTTCCCACCAGTCCCCAGTTCCTCCCTGTACCCCAGCCCGCCTCCGCGGGCCTGAGTCCCTAGTCCTCTATCCCTAGTTCTCCTAGTCCCTAGTCCTCTATCCCTAGTTCTCCTAGTCCCTAGTCCTCTGTCCCTAGTTCTCCTAGTCCCTAGTCCTCCATCCCTAGTTCTCCTAGTCCCTAGTCCTCTATCCCTAGTTCTCCTAGTCCCTAGTCCTCTATCCCTAGTTCTCCTAGTCCCTAGTCCTCTTTCCCTAGCTCTCCTAGTCCCTAGTCCTCTCTCCCTAGTTCTCCTTGTCCCTGGTTTACCTAGTCACTAGTTCCTCTGTCCCAAGGCGTTCCCTTAACCTTCCCTTAGGCGTTCCCTTACTTTCCCTTAGTGTTCCCTTTTCCTGCCCGCCTCTTAAAGGCACCTTTCCTTCCCCTCATATTATATTCCTGTATTTGTGATTCTCCCTTAAAGGGACAGTGCCCTTTTCCCTGTATTTCTCTGTTGTTCAATAAATATCTGTTTCTTGGCAAACCATCATACCTGTCTTGTGTTGTGCGATTGGGGTCGGTTACAAACCATAACACATTGGATGTGTACTGTTAATTAATGCTTGTATATCTAATTTTATGTTATGTTTAAAAAAATAATAATAAAAAAATAAAATAATAAAAAAAAGGGGAAAGCTATTCTAGAGCTGTTGTTGGTTCCCCGGCCACATATAAATACTGTGCTGCGCCTGGCCCACTCACACTTATAGGTGCACACTTGGGGGTCGAGACGACCCTTGACAGGATTAAGGCCAGATTTTCCTGGCCAGGAGTGAAAAGAGCGGTGGAGGACTATTGCCGCTCGTGCTCCGAGTGTCAGATGGTTGCTCCACGACCCACTGTACGTAACCCCATGATTTCTGTGCCTTTCAGCAGGATTGGGATGGAACTTCTGGGTCCCCTACCCCGCAGCGCCAGGGGCCATCAGTACATCCTGGTGATCATGGACTATGCCACCCAGTACCCCGAGGCCATTCCTCTCTGCACCATGGTATCGAAAGATAGTCAGGGAGCTCATGCTAATGATCACAAGGGTGGGTATACCAAATTACATTTTTACAGACCAAGACACACCGTTTATGTCCAGAATAATGAAAGATTTGGCTGGGTTACTGAAAATTACTACCATCCCCAGACGGATGGTTGAGTCGAGAGGTTCAATCGTACCCTTAAGAGCATGCTAAAAAAGGTGATGGAAGCAGACAGGATGAATTGGGACCAGCTCCTCCCGTATCTCATGTTTTCCATCAGAGAAGTTCCCCAGGCCTCCACCGGTTACTCCCCCTTTGAGTTATTATACGGGAGAAGACAGAGAGGGATGTTGGACATAGCCAAGGAGGCCTGGGAACACCAGCCATCACCACATAGGAGTTTTGTGGATCACGTGGAGGAGATCCAGGAGAGTATGGCCACCTTATGGCCACTGGTGAGGGACCACATGTCAAAGGCCCAGCAGGCCCAGGCCCGGGTCTACAACTGGGGCACACAACCCTGGGAGTTTAAAACAGGGGATATAGTGTTAGTATTGGTCCCCTCATGTCTGAGTGCAAGTTCCTAGCTAAGTGGCACAGGCCATATGAAGAATGGAGAAGGTGGGTCCGGTGAACTACCGGGTGCGGCAGCCAGGGAGATGGCCACCGGTAAAGATCTACCATATTAACCTGCTTATAAAATGGGAAGCCAGGGAAGCTTTGTACTCTTTTACCCCACCACAGATACCAGGCCGGACCCAACCACTGGAAGTGCCCATGGGGGACCAACTCAGCAAGCCCCAGAAGAACGACCTCCAGGAACGCCATAGGGACGTTTTCTCCACCGAACCTGGGAGAATATAGGTAATCCACCACCACATCCCCACAATCATCAGGAAGAAGGTAAAACTCTGCCCCTACCGCCTCCCGGAGACCAGGAGAGAAGCAGTAAGGAAGGAGGTACAGGACATGTTACAAGCCGGGGTTATTGTCGAATCGAATAGTAGGTGGTGTAGCCCCATCATATTAGTCCCTAAACCAGACGGAACCCCAAGGTTCTGCAATGACTTCAGACAGCTAAATGCTATTTCAAAGTTCGACGCCTACCCTATGCCCAGAGTAAATTAACTGATCGAAAGGCTGGGAAAAGCCAGGTATATTACCATGTTAGACCTCACGAAAGGTTAATGGCAGATTCCACTGGCCCCAGAGGATAGGGAGAAGACAGCGTTTGCCACCCCAGATGGGTTGTTCCATTATGTTGTACTCCCTTTCGGTCTCCATGGTGCTCCAGCGATGGTTCAGAGGATGACGGACCAGATCCTCCGACCCCACCGAGAGTACGCAGCAGCATACATCGATGATATCATTATCCACGGTGAGGAGTGGGGAACCCATCTATGCCAGGTCACAGCTGTTCTACAGGCTTTGAGAGGGGTGGGCTCACCGCTAACCCGAAGAAATGAGACGTGGGCCTACAGGACACAGACCTCTTGGGGTACACCATCGGAAGAGGGTGTATCCGGCCCCAGGCAGGCAAGGTCGAGTCCATCCGGAGCTGGCCCCGCCCCCAGACCAAAAAGCAGGTACGAACTTTCATAGGCCTAGCCAGCTCCTACAGGCGTTGTTCCCCACTTCTCTGCCCTTGCAGCACAGCTGACCGACCTGAATAAGCTGCCAGACAAGGTCCTGTGGACTGAGGAGATGGAGAAGGCCTTTCAACAGTTAAAGGACAAGCTGTGTTCGGAACCAGTGCTGGTGACCCACGACTTCAGCCAACCTCTGTTGGTGCAGACAGATGCGTCGGAGACTGGGGTGGGTGCCATCCTGTCCCAACTAAAAGAAGGTGAGGAACACCCAGTGATTTTCATCAGTCGCAAGCTACTGCCCCAGGAGAATAATTACTCCACGATAGAAAAGGAGTGTTTGGCCATAAAATGGACCCTAGAAGAACTAAAATATTATCTGTAGGGACAGCGCTTCACCCTAGTCACAGACCTCTAGTGTGGCTTTCACGTAACAAGGACACCAATGCTAGGGTCACCCGCTGGTTCTTATCCTTACAGCCTTTCGTCTTCTCCATCATCCACAGGTCGGGAGCAACACACGGATACGGATGCCATGTCCAGGAGAGAAGTGCTGGGAACCTGGTCCGCCCCGAGAGGCTCGGAGCTAAGGGGGGGATAGGTGACAGATCTCCTCCCCTCTCCCATGGATATGTGAAGGATGGGAGATACATCTGCCACAGGAGGAGTAGAGTCAATTAGGTAGCTGATTAGTACTGATATAATACACCTGTGCAGCATTAGTCACACACATCTCACATGCACACATGCCCGACACACACACTAGCTGATTAGTACTGATAGAATACACCTGCGCATAATTAGTTGACACACATCTCACGTGCACACACCCCAGACACACACACTACAAAGTCACTTGGGTAGTCAGGAGTAAGTTGAGCGGAGTAGGAGTTGGAGTTGTGTTATTGAGAGAGAGAGAGATTGAGCATTTCAGAGTTGTGATGTTGATGTATACGCTTGCAGTAGTTCTATCTATTACTCAATTTCACAATTTTCTTATATACTCTGATTCTATTGTCACCATGTATGCATATGCTCACTACATGTATGTATTGCTCCATCTCCGCCCACTACAAACATGGGAACTCTCTAACCCCCCCCCCCCAACCCCCCCCCCCCCCCCCATCTCTCTGAGTGGTTGTCTCGTAGTGTTGACCAATGTGGTGGATGTCTTGGTGTCTTGGCCAAGGTTGCAGTGACGTGCACCACCGAGGCCATGGATCAGCTTCTTACCGTCTTCTGTCCGTGGTCTGTCAACGTGGTTTAGACGTGGAGTTCATTGCTGGGTTAAGTACTTCTATTCTATTCACATGCTTACTACTAGGGATGTCCCAATCAAATAGTTTTGCTCCCGATCCGATCCTGATCATGTGATTTTGAGTATCTACCGATACCGATCTTTCCCGATCCGATATAAAAAAAAAAAAATTTAAACAAAAAAAAATATGAATTTTTTTATTTTTTATTTTTTATCCCAATTTCTCACATTACATTTACCCTGAATGTCGACGTTATCCAGGTGAAAAGTTTACTTCATTCAAGCGAGGCATTGCAATCCTTGACATAAATCTTACTTTTAATGTTTAATGTATACATTTTAATGTATAATTAAATCAAAGGAATGCGTTTGTCTTGGCAAAATTCTTCTGCTCTGTGTGACAATAAATAAATGAATGATGATATGCAATTTGCAAAACTAAGGCCTCTTTATGAGTTTAAGACGTGAACATGGTCATGTTTGTTGAAAAAAAAAAAAAAATCCAGATTTCTTTCTTTCTTTTTGCCGATCCCGATCTTCTGAAAATCACGTGATCGGGATTGGATCGGGACATCCCTACTTACTACATATATCTATTCTATTCACATGCTTACCACTTGTATCTATTGCTATGTCTGCCCATCACAATCACGCAAACTGTCTAACGCCTGTCCCATCTCCCTGTCTCCCTGTGAGTGGCTGTCTCGTATAGTGATGACCGGAGTGTTGGACGTCCCGTGATGATGACCGGGTGGATGCAACCCTCTCTGTGCCGCCCCCTTGCCCCAAATCCGCCATCAGCTCTATTTTTAATCTTTCAAAATGTTCAGTTGCTATCGCATGCACTTATCTGTGTTTCATTACACATATGAGTGCATGCTTACTGTACCAACTGTTTCGCCTGTTTTATTGCAACACTACTATCACCGACATCTAAGAAGGGAGATCCCCCCTTGAATGGCCCTTCTAAGGTTTCTCTCCTCCACATTGCCTGTGGTGTATTTTTTCCTATTGCTTTGTTTTAGTGAGTTTTTCCTTACCTTCGCGTGGGGTATGTCTGGGAGTGTTGCATTTATTTAAATGTATTTAATTTATTTAAAAATGTTTGGACTTTATGGTGTTTTTGTTTTGTTCTTGATTTATTGTGATGTTTCTTCTTGACTTGTCTAAAGAAGACGTGTCCGGCCCATGGGGACATTAACGTGTGTTGTCTGGCCTTACAAATACATTTGATTTGATTTGATTAGGTGAGGAGAAAGCGAGTAGGTGTTCTTTGTGTACTGGACCCTGGACTGGACGACTACGCTGAGTATTGAACGTTAGGTTATAACTATAACCAAGTTCTGTTAATTAGGGGTGACGCTTGGCATCACTCTGCACTATCTCGCGTACGTGCACGCTCACTGAATAAATTCCACAAATGTACCTTTAATACCAGTATTAGTCTGACCACACCCCTCATCAGCTTACCTTCATAAGCAGGTGTGTGGTCACCTGCTCTCCTCCTTCCCAAGCTTTCACCACAAGGTGAGGTCAAGGGCTGCAGCGGCCGTCGGATGCCAAGCGTCACCCCTAATTAACAGAACTTGGTTATAGTTATAACCTAACGTTCTGTCTCATTAGGGGCTCTGCTTGGCATCACTCTGCACAAAGGGAGGCCAAGCGGAGCCACTGGCCGACAAATACACCCCGCTGAAGGCCCCCCACAACCAACAGAACAGGGAGGGCCGAGCCCCCCCGACCCCCCCTAATGGAGGGCACCCTCCCTATTAGAGGTTTACCGAGAGGGCGACGGACCCGACCGCGCGAAGAGGCACTCAAGCAACTCAACGCACAGGGTGAGCAGACCGTGGCTTGACCCCACGACTACACCCACGCACAACCCGCATGCCACCCGGGAACGAACGTAGGGAACAACCTCGTTACTGCCCCCAGAATCACGGGATCAAGGGCAAACCCAACCCTGTGGCAAGGCCGTAGCAGCGGAGCGCGAAGGAAGACCCAGACCCACCAAAAGGACTGGACTCCCTGGAATGGGGGCCCGGAGAAGTCCATGATGCCAGCATCAAGACCCCACCAGGTGGGCACTTAGTGACCCCGCCCCCCACATTGCCAGCGTATTCGGACAAAGGCCCCTCAGCCGAGCGGGCCCTGTCCTCCCCAACAGTACACCGCCTGGCACACTGGCCCTGCAACAGGCAGACAGCATGGTCGTAACACACAAGAGTTAACCAACGGAAGCAGGCAGTGCACCGGGAAAAAAGACCAGGCAACAGGCTGTCAACCCAAGCCTGGAGAGTGCTGACGAGACAGGCGCCAGAAAGGACAGCTGAACACAGCCGCCCCGGCGGAAGGGGCGTATGCTGGCGTTGTCGCATAACCAAGCCTCCACAGAGAAGGCTGATACGATCGGCAGACGTCATGAACGGGGGCACCCTCAACTGGAGAAACCGGGAGTTGACACTGCAGCAACACACCAGAGAACCAACCACCCAGGCATTACCCTATATTACCCTATATTATATTATATATTACCTATATATTACCAGTATATTTGATTCATATAGTCAATGACATTTGTTACTCAGGCTCTTCCATCTTATTCAATTTGTTTTCAAAGTATTCAGCATAATCAAAATAAGCAGTATAATCCGAGTACGCCTCATAAACAACCCAGGGGGGGGGGGGGATTATAAAAAAAAATGTATGACATACAGTAGGATAAGAAACGAAAAAAGAAAAAGAAAAATAAATTTAACAAAAGGAAAAAAGAAATTATTTAACAAAACAAAACAAAAAAAGAAGAGGGAGGGAGGAGGGTCAGGAGGGTCAGACTCATGCTAGTGTGTATCCAGGTACAAGGTTACAAGTGACCATCTCTGCATAAACATATCTTTTTTCAGTTGCAATTGCGCAGTCATTTCTTCCATTGTATACATCTGTCTCAATCTCTTTGTCCATTGTTTGATTGTCGGTGGTTGATTTTGTAACCATGCCATAGTTATCATTTTCCTTGCTATTAACAGTATCACTCTCAAGATGTATAACGTATCTCCATAGTATGTGCCTTTCGGTATACATCCCAAGATATAGTACGATGGATTCAGAGGTAAGTCAAGATCTAGAATGGTTTTAATCTCATTTTTGATATTCACCCAAAATGTCTGCACCCTTGGACAGTCCCAGAAAATATGTGTATGATCTCCGATCATTCCACATCCTCTCCAACATAGTGGTAAGGACCCACCAGCAAATCCGGAGAGAACTTGAGGAGTCCTAAAGTACCTGACATTGACCTTCCAGTCAAACTCCTTCCACATTGGGCTATTTGTGATTTTATGATTGCTTGAATGGCTGTCCTCCCATCCTTTATTTTCTATGATCACATTAGCTTCCAACTCCCATTTTCTTTAATATAGGCGGTGTCTCCTGGATCATATAGTTGTAACATGTTGTAAATATTGGATATCTGCTTTCTTTCCATCAAGTTTTTTTCTATTGTGTTAATAAAGTACCGCTCCACGTTTGTTGGCGGTCTCTTAATTGCTTCCCACTCACTGTGAGTCATTACATAGTGTCTTATTTGAAAGTATCTAAACATGTCTTTCGAAGGTAGATCAAAACATTGCTGTAGCTGTGCAAACAATTTAAAACAGTCTCCTTCCATTAATTGATTGATAGTAACCAGGCCCAAATCCGTCCACTTTTTAAAACCCCCATCCTCCATAGCTGGCCGGAACTCTGTATTGTCTGCTATTGGCATGGCCCTAGATATTGATCGTAGACATTCCCCCTTTTTCCTTACACTTTCCCACACCTTTAATGTATTTGTAATCCATTTGTTACCAATCTTAATTTTTTTCCAGTATGCTTTCCCCAGGAATATTATGGATCTGAGAGGAGTCTTTGGAATTGAGTTTTGCTCAATCTGTACCCATCCGGAATCTAGGTCCTTTTGTATCCAATGCACAATTATGCGTAATTGCGCTGCCCAGTAGTCGTTTCTTAGGTTTGGCAGACCAAGACCACCCTTGTTCTTTGGCAAACATAGTGTTTTGAGCCTTACTCTAGGTCTTTTCCTCTGCCAGATAAATTTGGATAGGAGTTTATCCAACCTTTTAAAGGTAGTGGCAGGTATTGGTATAGGTAGAGACTGGAAGAGGAAAATAAGTCTAGGTAACACATTAATTCGAATTGATTCTATTCTTCCCACTAGGGAGAGAGGTAGAATGTCCCATCTGGCCATGTCTGATTTGTTTGTACAATCAACTTTTCGTAGTTTGCTTGATATAACTGATTGCTGCTGGGAGTCAGAATGATTCCTAAATACCTGAATCTGTATCTAGCCCAATGGAAGGGTGCTATACTATTCAGATGTGTTGGCCATGTTCCCACTATCATCATGGCTTCTGATTTGGTCTCATTTATCTTATAACCCGACAGTTCGCCGTAATTTCTTAAATCCATCATTATGTTTGGAATTGATTCTAAGGGTTTTTTGATATAAAGTAAAATGTCATCAGCAAATAACGAGATCTTGTGTGTAATGCCTTTTTGGTCATCTATTCCCTGTATCTGAGGGTTTGATCTAATCATCTCCGCTAGTGGCTCTATGCCAATCGCAAATAGTAACGGAGACAAAACGTCTCCTTGGCGTGTCCCTCTCTGTATCTCAAAGAAGTGAGAGCAGTGACCATTCACCCTTACTCTAGATTTAGGATTTTTATACAAATATTTTATCCAATCTATAAATGTGTTATTGAATCCCATACCTTTCAATGTTAGTTCAAGGTACAGCCAATCAACTCTATCAAATGCCTTCTCGGCATCTAAGCCGAGAAGCATTGATGGTTCTTTTCGAGATCCAGCCACTGTTTGCAGATTTAAAGTTCTTCTGATGTTGTTAGTACCCTGTCGACCAGTGATAAAGCCAGTCTGGTCTGGGTGGATCAGTTTTATTATATGTTTCTGTATTCTTTTTTTAAGTATAGATGTCAATATCTTGAAATCGTTGCAAAGGAGACTTATAGGCCTATAGGAACTACATCTTGTGGGGTCTTTACCTTCTTTATGTATTACCGAGACAATAGCTTCTGACCAGCTTCCCGGTGGGTCTCTCTCAGATAGGGCATAGTTATAAACTACACTTAATACTGGTGTTAACTGTTCAGTGAAATGGTTATAAAATTCATTTGAAAACCCATCTGTACCTGGTGATTTATTGTTCTTAAGCATCTGAATAGTTTCCCCTATCTCCTTCTCTGTAATAGGGGAAGTCAGCTCATCAGCCTCATCTGGGGATAGTTTAGAAAGTTTAAGGTTATCTATGAAGTTGTTGATTTTTTCTTTCTTGTTTTCCAATTGCTGTGCTTTGTAGAGGTCGGTATAGTAATCTGCAAATGCATTAGCAATTTCTTGTGTTTGCATTACTTCCAAGTGTGTGCTGGGGTGTTTAATCTTTGGAACTATCCAACTTGACTGTATTTTGTGGAGCTGAAATGACAATAGCTTGCTTGCCCTATTTCCCATCTCATAGTCATTCCTACCAGCAAATCTAAGGGCTCCTTCCGCTTTGTATGTCAACAGGTCATCTAGTTTTTGTCTGCAAGTTAGTAGAGCTTTTAAGTCTTCCTCATCTCTGTTCAGTTTATGTTTCCTTTCTAGTATTTTTACCTCATTTTCTAGGTTCTGCTGTTTTTCATTTCGCTGTTTCTTTAGTGCACTTGAAATTGAGATAATTTTACCTCTCATTACAGCCTTTGCCGCATCCCATAAAATTGATGGTGAGACATCCCCCTTATTGTTGAGATCAAAATAACTCTTCAGTTCTTCACTTATCCTCTCCTGTGTGTGAGTCAGACAGCATGGATACATTGAGCCTCCAATATTTAAAGATCTTATTGGTACTGAGGTTAAGTTGAAGAGTTAGAGGTCTATGATCTGAGATGGTCGCTGGTTCAATGATACATGATTCAACCTTGTCAATATCTTGCTTGGAAATACAGAAGTAATCTATCCGAGAGTAGCTACCATGGACCCCAGACCTAAAGGTAAAGTCTTTCTGCCTAGGATGGTGGAAACGCCATGCATCTATAAGTCCAAATTATTTTATCATTGCATTCAGTGATCTAGATTTTTTTAAATGGGTCCACAATCTACAGGAAGTTTGTCTACTTTTGGATTTAGTACACAGTTGAAATCACCGGCCATAAGGATAATTCCTTTGGCGTTACCAGCCAAAAGTGAGGCTATACCTTTAAAGAAATTGGGGCAGTCTTCATTTGGTGCATATATATTTAGAAAGGTTATGATTGATCCTCCTATTGACCCCTGGACCATAACATATCTGCCCTGGTCATCTGCAATTTCCTTTTCTTTGGTGAAGTATACTGATTTGTTAAATAGAATAGCCACTCCTCTCTTTTTCCCTGTTTGACAGGACGCACTATACACCTGGCCCACCCATTCTCTCTTTTATTTCTGGTGTTCGTTTATTGATAAGTGCGTTTCTTGAATGAAAGCTATAGAGCACTGCATTTTCTTTAGTTGTCCAAAAAGTTTTTTCCTCTTTATTGGGTTGTTAAGACCATTTATATTGTAACTAATACATTTAAGGCTTGTCATAATGTCATTGTATGTACAACATAGATCTAGCTTCCATAGTATATGAGCTTGAGGCATTTGTCAAAGAATATACAACATAAAGAACAAAACAAAATGGTCCCCTATTCACTTCTAAGGGAAAACCTAGGGCTTCCAATTTTCCAGTAAGCTGTCTTACATAAATCACAATTGAAATCTCCTCCCGATGTTCTAGAGAGGTGTAGCTGTCTCTCAGGGAGCATATTGCACTAAGTGCAGAGAAGCTAACCACGAACGTATAGGGTTAACCTTTGCCTGATAACACAGACTAAGTGTGATCCGTCTATGGCTCAGTCTCTGGCCTCAGAACCACATATAAACTAAAGTAGATTTGATATATTAAAATTTTCCCAACAGGTAATTAATACTCAGGGTAAAGAATAATCATAGTAGTCAGCAGTATGTCCATTATTTCTTGTGTTTTACACTTATTGTAAACATTTCGTGAGTCTACTATATCTAACTGGTTTACTCATCTTTATCGTCCATGAATGTTCTTAGGTCTGCGCCAGATAGTGACGTCATGGCTCCTTTCGTTCGCTGCTCTTGCCCGGTTCCTTGTGTACGCCACCTGTCCCTTGTCAGTTCTCTTTGTAGTTTCTCTCTGTCGTCGATTTGGACATGAATTCCCAGTTCTTTCAGTGTGGGAATTGCATCCACCAGGGAGTCAAACACCTTCGTTCCCGAGTCTGTTGTCATCCGGAGTCGTGCCGGGTATGGGCAATTAGCGCGTATCCCTCTTTCCTTCAGCTGTTTGATGACGTGACCCACCTGTCCCCTCTTCTTTTGCAGGTCTGGGAGTAATCGTGGTCAAAATAGATCCTTTTCCCTTGAAATGTGACGGGTTGTCCCCATGCGAGCTGTAATACCTGTTCTTTGATATTGAAATCTAGAAAGCGCACAATGATAGAGCATGGGGGGGGGGGGCGCTAGAATCTTTTGGTTTGGCCATCAGTGATCTGTGCGCTCTTTCTATCTTGATCTCAGACTCAAGTTCAGGTGTTATTTTCAGGGATGTTGTCAATAGCTGCTTCACAAACTCTTTAGTATCCTTGTCCTCGCTACCTTCGGGGACTTGGTAGATCCGGATATTGTTGCGTCTGAGTCTGTTTTGCAAATCTTCGCATGTTGCCGTCATTTCTGCATCTCTTCTTACAAGGTATTTGAGCGCCCTCTCGTGTCTCATGCCTCTATCGTCCAGTTTAGTGATTTCTGATTCAATGTCCGTAATTCTACCTTCTGTTTTGTCAAGCCATTCAGTTACTTGCGACATAGATGTTTCAAGTTTGCTCACTGAAGACTGAGTGGCGTTATGTGCTTCTTTATTATCTCTCCTTAGATCTTTTAATTCTTTTAGAATCGTGGATTCCTCTCTCTCTGTTTCCTCGTCGGAGTCGGAAGAGCTAGTTTGACAAGTCTGTTCAGGCGTGACATCTTTCTCTTTTCCAGAGTCGGTTTTGGTCTTTCTTTTAGCATTTCCTTTCTGCGGGCTCATCTTTAGACTTCTTACCGTCACACTCGTTAAATGTTGCTGACAATATCTGTTTGTTGGGTCATTTATCTCGGGGGTTCTGAGGAGCAAGAGACTCAAGCTGCTACCTCGTACATCACACAACCAGACGTTTTTTTTCTTTTTTTCTCAATGGTCATGTTTAACACTTTAATCGCCGGAAACGCCGAAACTCGTCATTGCCCGCCATGCTCATTCTGCCGAAGACGCCGTAACACGTCTTTGATATCAATATTTCAAAAATCTGTGATCGAAATCATATTTCTCCTCCGGGGACCTGAGATATACTGCTGAGCTCCACTCAACTCTCGGTTCAAGAGCGCCATCTGGTGGCCGCTCGGCAGATCGCCCAACAGGAAGTCATGTGGATGAAGTGGTGCTCACCCATATTTCGTCCGGGCACTCGCTATCATTAGCAGGACTCCATCTTGACACAGTGAACACCGATCGGTGCACATAACTCGATAAACAACATGATTTGGACGTATATACTATTATACAACCCGGAAATGGATCGGATATTTTGACATCCCATAATAGAAAAAATTCTATTCCACGCTCATCCCCCAACGGCGCGAGGAAGATACGGTGAGTTTCAGCGTTATTTTCTAATGTCTGCTATACTAACTGCTCTGATATGACCCACACTAATATGACCCACACTAGATGAATGATATAACGTTGCCCACGGAATTATAAACGACCCCCCGCCCATCCGGTCAACATCAGATCATACGTAGTAACTTCTAGAAGTACCTCCAGTTGAAATTTTTTATCTGGCACCGATCGCTACCAAACTGTATTTGATCATCAATATAATGCATTTGGGGCTATAAATCAAGTTCTGGAGAAAGCTGCAGAAAACGATAAAAACATACTTATACTTTAGACCGTATTTTAGTATGGATATGTCAATGAAAAAGTATAACGTTGCTACACCCTGAACAATAGATATAGGACATTGAATGGGCCATAATAATGTCAATTGAGCAATACAATTTAAAAAGTTATAGCCCTGCAAAGAAGGGGAACTTCTCCATAGACAAATAGAGCTGGCTAGGGATGGTAAATTATGATTTTAACCATGGCGATCAAAGTGTTAATGTGTAAATATTGACTGCCATACTCTGTTGATGTTTTGGATTATATTATTTCCTTTGTAAAATGTTTTTCGGAGAAGTTATCCAGTATGCTAATACAAACCCTAAGTGGGAGTGTTGAAGTCAGAGGTTCTGTGTAGGATTGTTAGTAACTGTCTAACTGCATATATATCTAGTGTTTCCACTAGAGGGCGCTCTAGGCGGAGCCACTCAGGAACACCACCAGGTGGCGAGTATAAATAGAGATGTCTCCTCCCACTCTTTCCCCCCAGCCTCTCAGTGAGAGGAGAACTCTAGAACTGCTGCGCATGCCATGTGAATAAATAAACCACGCCAGTTAAAGGCTAAAGATAGAAACCATGCCTCTTGACCACATTATTGTCGCCCTATAGCCGGATTCTGTCAACTGTTCTTGTGTGGACCTTTTGAATTTGTTCCGGTACGGTACCATAATGTTATGGCCTACTGAGGCACCGACAAGATACCAATGTGTTCTCTTTGACTCATCTCCATCTCAATGAGAAAAGGCTAAAGAAATGTACATGCTAGACTTTCTGTCAAGGTGGTTAGGTTTTGGGCTTCGCGAGTTACAACTCCCTGGTACGTCGTACCAGTTTGGTATGGAGAAGTCGGTCGCTTAGAGGTTCACTTTCGTTTGCCTCTAGTGCACTCTCCTAGTCCCTTGCTCGCCTATCCCACTGGGTCTAGAGGCAGAAAAAAAAAAGAACTATTATGGGCTCAAGGGACCACTCCAGTTTCCAGATCCTTTTCCTAGTCGTATCTTGTTTTATTTAGCTCATAATAACCAGTACGTTGTTTTAAAAGACAAGAGAGAGGTTATCATGTAAAGTAATCCTGTTTTATTAAGCTCATAATAACCAGTACGTTGTTCTAATAGACAAGAGAGAGGTTATCATGTAAAGTAGTGGTCTTATAAGGTTATTTTGTAGCTAAATTGTTTTTGAATAGTTTAGTCTTGTTTTATTTAGCTAATAATAACCTGTACGTTGTTCTAATAGACAAGAGGTAGGTTATCATTTGTAAAGTAGTGGTCTTATAAGGTTATTTTGTAGCTAAATTGTTTTTGAATAGTTTAGTCTTGTTTTATTTAGCTTAATAATAACCTGTACGTTGTTCTGATAGACAAGAGGGAGGTTATCATTTGTAAAGTAGTGGTCTTATAAGGTTATCTTATAGCTAAATTGTTTTTGAATAGTTTCAGTTTTTCTACTCCTGCGCCCCGTGACCTTGTTAGGTGCGGGTGTAGACCAGTTACGGGGACGGTATACTCAGGACCAGGCTTTGGCTAGTGTTAGGTTTTGTGTTTCGCGAGTTACAACTCCCTGGTACGTCGTACCAGTTTGGTATGGAGAAGTCGGTCGCTATTGGCTCACTTTCGTTTGCCGTGCACTTGCACTCATCCCTTGCTCGCCTATCCCACTGGGTCTAGAGGCAGAAAAAAAGAACTATTATGGGCTCAAGGGACCACTCCAGTTTCCAGATCCTTTTCCTAGTCGTATCTTGTTTTATTTAGCTCATAATAACCAGTACGTTGTTTTAAAAGACAAGAGAGAGGTTATCATGTAAAGTAATCCTGTTTTATTAAGCTCATAATAACCAGTACGTTGTTCTAATAGACAAGAGAGAGGTTATCATGTAAAGTAGTGGTCTTATAAGGTTATTTTGTAGCTAAATTGTTTTTGAATAGTTTAGTCTTGTTTTATTTAGCTAATAATAACCTGTACGTTGTTCTAATAGACAAGAGGTAGGTTATCATTTGTAAAGTAGTGGTCTTATAAGGTTATTTTGTAGCTAAATTGTTTTTGAATAGTTTAGTCTTGTTTTATTTAGCTTAATAATAACCTGTACGTTGTTCTGATAGACAAGAGGGAGGTTATCATTTGTAAAGTAGTGGTCTTATAAGGTTATTTTGTAGCTAAATTGTTTTTGAATAGTTTAGAATGATTGATTAATTGATTGATTGATTGGTGTCAATTGTACGGATAGACTCTTCAGTAATGTAACTCTGGGTCATAAGACGTTTCGGCCGTAGTACAAACCCGCGTATTAGTATACACACGTCCCCCCCCCCATCCCATGAGGGAGGCGTCGGTGAAGACCGTGACGTGTGGCAGCCTGCTGCCCACGGGGACCCCGCTGGTGAGGACACCAGGCCCTCCCCAGAGGACGAGGTCCCCCAGTACTGACATGGGAACCTTCAGCCGCTTCCACATGTCTCTCACCGGGTCCATTTCCATACTGGAAAAAACCACCTCTGTATCCTCCTCATGAAGAGGAGGCCAAGAGGGACCACAGCAGCAGGCGCATCACGGACAGCGCCGTAACCATCCTAGGATGGAACCTCCCGAGCGCGCCGAGAACCAACCACTCGCCGCCGCTCTGAGAGGGATGCCCATATAGACCTTGAGCTTAGAAAAAGCCCAAGTACTCCACCCGTTGACTGGGAAGAGGAGTACCCTACTTCCAGTCTACAGCCAAACCCAGGCTGGTGAGACACCACCTGCCTGGTATGAGACCTGGCACTCTACCCTGACCGGCCAAGGACCAGAACGTCGTCCAGGGTAGAATACAATTCATAACCCCCGATGACGCAGAGGCCCCAGCGCGGTCTCCATGCACTTGGTGAAGATTCGGGGAGCCAGAGAGTAGCCGAACGGCAGCCTCTGGTACCCGTACGCTAAGCCCTGCAAAGGAAGCGTAGGTAAGCCCTACGATGGAAGATCGGGATGCGAATACGCATCCTACAGGTCAATGGAGGTGAACCAGTCCCCCACCTGACAGCGTCTAACAGGTGGGAGATGGTCAACATTCTGAACCTTCAGGTCCAGTATGGGTCTGACCCCCCCCCCCCCCCCCCCCCCCCCCCGATTTCTCGGGCACCAGAGAATACCGGGAGGAAATGCCACGGAACGCATCCTCCTTTGGGACCACGACGATGGCTTGCTTCGCTAACAGAGATTGGATCTCGTCGGCCAGAGCTGTCACTGCTGCTGACCCTGACAACAGGGTCTGTACAAAACCTGAAAACGGAGGGTGGGGTTGTGCAAACTCCAACACAAGCCCCCGCCTCAGCGTTCTCTCCATCCACCTCGACATACGGCACTGCTGTAGCCATATGTGATGATAATCCCAAGCGCACCGCCGCCATTTGCCGCTGGTTCGCCGGGAACCGTAGATAGGCGGCCCGGTCCCACCCGCTGTGCGTTGTCAACCCTGGACTCGCCAACCGCGTGAGCAGGGCGTCTCGTGGAGCTGGGATATCGCACCCTGACACTACCAACGAGGCAATCGCACCCAAGGGGGGACCCCGACAGAAAGGGCCGCTTTGATACGGGGGAAGCTGACATCACACTGGGTGACAAAAGCTCCCCCACAGAACACCTCCCCGGCATGGATTGCTGAGGAAACATGGCCGCTGGTCGAGGGCCTCGCCACAGCCGCTGGCGAGGCCGCACCCTCACCTCTGGCTGCGCGGTGTGAGGCGGTGTAGGGCCTAGGTCAAATACCCCTGCGCTCCCGCGGAAAGACCAAAAGTCCCTCTGCGGAGAGGGGAGCCCTGAGGAGGAAAAACCTTCTCTCCTCCTCCAGGGGAGACTGTTCCAACCAAGATGTCTGTGAACAAACGTTGACAGCATCCTAGCCCTCCCTGCGGTTATAGCTTGCGGCTAGGTTTTTATTATTTATTCAGAGTTTTTATTTGCCACATGGAATCAATATAATCAGAGTTTCTTCATACACAATCATAAATATCATACCATGGACAAAAGGAGCAGGAAGAAGAATAAATCTTATAGTTACCTGCCCCTTATTCCTAAACTAAACAAGTATTTACTTAATGGTTGGCGTACAACCTAATTTACACAAAATAATAATTTATACCATTATACAAGAAACACACAATCCACAGTTAAACAAGAAAAACATTTATAATAATAATAATAATAATAATAATAATAATAATAATAATAATAATAATAATAATAATAATAATAATAATAATAATAATAATAATAATAATAATAATAATAAAGAATAAAAATAAGAAAAAAAAGAAAAGACCTCACTATTCAGATCATATTTGACTTTCATACTGACTAAATTTTTTTTTTTATAATTCTTTTTTAATTGATAAACACTATTACATCCCTTAAGCTCGCTATGGAGAGAATTCCACAACTTTACACCAATAACTGAAGGACCCATCTGTTTAAGTGCGGTATGTGCAAACTGATGTTTAAAATTGTATTTTCTCCTACTAAACTCACTTTCTAAATGAAAAAGATTTTGTAGTTTTTCTGGCAATGTATTATTTCTTATAAACATAATTAACATTGTTTGAAACTTAACCATGTCTTCAAGTTTACTTATTCTAGATTTAATTCTCCGGTCAAAAGCTAAATAACCTCAGAACCTCGCGCAATGTTTTGACGTCGGCTGGCCCTAAGGCCCCACCACCGACATCATTTTTGACATAAAAAACAGCAATTTGAACAATGTTGCCAGTCACTGCTAATTTTATACCGCAGCGGTATATGCTTTAACAGCCCACCAGCCACCTGCCGGGCCGACTCGCCTCACGGCGTCGGCCGGGCAGGACACCGTTCCACCATGTCAGAGGCAAAGGACTGATGCCACCTGCTTCACAAGCACGGAACACCAGTGGTGGCTGCAGACCAAAGTCTACTACTAGTAAAGCACTGCCTCACTAGTAGGCATGCAGCAACCTCCACTGTGGTGTGCACCCATGAAGTGGTAAATGAATAAATGAACGAAAACTCCACTAACACACTGCAGAATGGGCTAGCTCATACACACAATTGTTAAGGGGATGCAGACCAGAGAAAAACACCAGTCACGCACACAATTAATAGATTCACAAAAAGCACACCAGCCCTGAGCCTCAGCCTATCCACCCATGTAAATGGTAAACAAACCCCTGCTAAACCCCCAACATTAGACACCGATTGACCGTCAGCATGAATGGTTAAGAGGAGGGAAGACCTTTTAGTAAAGACATCCCTCGGCGGGGAACAAGGAACGGCGTCCTAGCATTGTAGCATTAGCATTAGCCGCGCGCTCTAGGATAGCTGGGAAAACACCCAAAACAGAGTCATGACGACCATGTTTTCCGAAATATCCTGCCCCTCGCGCCAACACATCACTCAGCTGTCTCACGGGACAACGAGCAGTATCACTCATGCTAGTATCAATGCCTGTTAGCGCAGGCCCTACCCGTGCGTTACGTAGCTCGACTGCTAACCGCCGTGCGATGTCCCTCGATCCGCTGTCACGAGATGAGGAACCCCAGGACAGGCCCGATGCGCTGTTAGGATGTGCCGAGAAGATTCCAGGGGCTGGTGAACCTCCGGTGAAAACACAACATTGTGTAATTTCTCCCTGCGTTTCATAACAGCTAGTTCACGGAGTGCACTGCAACGTCCGTGTTGGAAACAAAAAAGAGGAAGGTAGTGTGTGACCATGTCCGGCGTCATATAAAAGGACGTGGGGCGTGGCCTGGTCAGGTACATGTGAGTGCAATTGTTTGTTCGTGAGCACAGTAGGTGCTAGGAGATAAGATATATCTCATAATGGCAAAGAGCGAGACGCGATTGGCCAGTATGATCATATAACTTTCACTTTCCTTGCATCCACACACTGTCAGCTGTACGCATGTGGATTGTACAGGTTCCTTGGTAAGAAGCATGGGGACCAGCATACCATTCATCATCTGCCAACCACAATTGATTGGTGAGGGCAGTTGTCGATGTGTCACTAGTGACTGTTTCCAAACCTTCGTTTGGTAGTGGGCCCTCTTGAGGTGCATTGACAATGCATCTTCTGTTGGTGGTAATGTATCAACATTGGCTTTAAGTTTTCGAAAGAGAGCGCAGCAAACTTCTTGTATCGAGTTGCTGGTTGATTTAAGGTCATAGAGCTTACATATGAACTGTTCTGCCAAGGATAGGGAAGTGGTACTTGGTACTTCATCCACACCAAAGTTGTGGAGAAGATGCAGGTACTGCTGGAACACTTTCCATGCTGTTCTTTTTCCAATTCCGGTGAACTGGCTCGTAGTATCACATCCAGTGATGGCATGAAATGCCAACAGACCATCGAGCATCTCATTTGGTAGTGTGATTTGATGGACTTTGATGTAGTGTGGTTTCTTAGCTGTTCCTGCTTTCATCCAAACTTCTTGGCTTAGTTGGTTTGCAAATACAAGTAGTAGCAGCAACACATCTGTGTCTCTGCACTGAATGATGAGCCTCTGAAACCCTTTCATTGTTGCATCAGCTGCATGTACAGATGAAGCGTTTAGTTTTCCTGGGCGCTTTGCCGCGACGTGAGCACGGTTATATCACGTCGGAAATGAATTAGGAACCCAGGCTGCTGTTCTATTTTATGCCGCCAGGAGGCGCAAAGTCATTAGACGGACGCTACAACGTCCTACACAGTATACTGTATAACGATCTGTATGTAAATGTATATATATTAATTCATTTTGCGCGAATCCACACTTCATTTCCCAGACCCACTTTGTTTTAACCAGTTAAAACCTGTCGATTGCTAGTGGAGGTTCATATAAGGGATATATAATGGATATTTTCTGTCTAGTACCGTGGTCTAGTGCTTAATGCCCATTCCTTTCAAGCCGACGCCCGGGGTTTGGATCCCAGCGGGTATTTTTTTATTTATTAAATGAAATTGCCCGCAACGATGTGCATAATACAATAGTAATAATATATAATAAGAATCCAACCAATAGAGCGACATTGTGCAATAAACAAGTAAACAAAGTATGGCATATTTTACAGTAGGGCACTTTGAAACAACCAATCACGTTGCGCGATAGCACGAGCGATGCATAGTCAGGAAGTAATGTTAGAGCTGAGTTCACTCATTCCGAACGGCGAAATGTAAAATGCTACCCAAGATTGTTGCATTTCGTTATAAAAACTATGCGGTGATAAACAAAACGAATCGCAGTATGCAAAACGTGCGGTTCGAGGATCACAGTTGGAGATGCAATCATGCAACGTCCAACTTCGTTCGACACTTGAACTAAGAAGGTGCACAAAGATCGGTAAGTGAATGAACGAATGAATGAAAACTTTATTTAACAGATTGCAGAATGGGTACAATACAGTACAGCTCAATATACACAATTGTTAAGGGGATGCAGACCAGAGAAAGACTTTCGTCTTGTTTACATCAGGGTCCCCCATAGTAACTTGGCTTGCTACTGTACAGTAGCTACAGTTAAATCAATGAGCCATCGACAGTGTGCTAACGTTATCATATACTCTCTTTTTTAGACTCTTTTTGTATCACAAACAGTACTGTATTTGTAAATCTGGTATGTCATAAATGTATAGATGTAGCAGTACTGTATCTGTATGTCATGTTATGATGAATTGAAAATGGGGGACCCTGATGTAAACAAGACGAAAGTCTTTCTCTGGTCTGCATCCCTTTAACAATTGTGTTTATTGAGCTGTACTGTATTGTACCCATTCTGCAATCTGTTAATTTTTTTCAATCAATCAATCAATCAATCATTACATCCAAGATACACGGCTGCTGTAGTCTTGTCTTATAAAATACATAAACAATCAGCAATGTCTCGCTTGATGAATGGCCAGCAGTAGCCTAATTAATATTAATAAAAGTATTATCATTTTAATAATTGCGAAACGTGTTTAGTCCCTTGTTTGAGCCGAATCTGGGTTGAACATGATTTGTGGAACTCCCTCTGGTGTTGTGGTCGTGGTATTCACTGACCTTTGGGAAGTATTTCGACATGTACATGGGTATCTTAGTGGTGTAGTGTACAGTATCTTGTAGACCAGGCCCATTGCAAGTTGCTGTACTCTGTCGTCTACTCTAAGCCATCCTAGGTAGTCAAAGTGGGCAGGGGTGAGGTGGGTTCTAGGAGTAAGGTCAAGCAGTAGTCTGACCAGTTTGTTTTGTGATGTTTGTAATTTAGTTTTTAGCGCTTTTGAGGTGCTTTGGTACCATGAGGTGCAAGCATAGTCGTAATACCCTTGAATGAGTGCTCCTGCCAGAGTCTTCAGGGTATTCTTGTTTACCAGAGAGGAGATCCGGTACAAGAATCTTGTTCGTTGGTTGACTTTTTTTTATTACATTGGTTGCCATTTTGTCACAGGAAAGATTTGCCTCTAGGATGGAACCCAGGTAGGTAATTTCATCTTTCCTTGTGACAATATTGTCACCCACTGTAACAGAGAAGCCGTTGGCCTTGCTGAGTTTGTTATTTGATCCAAGAGTGTGTATTGAGCCGTACTGTATTGTACCCATTCTGCAATCTGTTAATAACGTTTTCATTCATTCATTCAGGAGCAAAGGTCAATGACCAAACACACCCAGACTACATACCTGTATTCCCTTCAACATCACAGTCTACACCATCTACGTCAACAAACATCAGTCGCCATGAGCGGCGTGAAAAAAGGAGAGTGATGCAGCCAAGGAGGATGGTGACCAACAGAGAACCAAGGTCGAGTCAAGCTCCTTGACCGCTTCATCTGTGGACAGCAACGACACCAAATGCAAGATGATGACAGGTGTTACCTGGCCAGTGCTTCAGCACTTGTTTTCTTTCTTGCACACAGAGAAGACAAGGAGCACCATAATCTCACCCATAGATCAGCTATTTATCACCCTTGTCAAACTGCGTCATGACATGTCCTTTGACCTCATCTCCCACATCAGAGGTGTGTCAAAGGCAACAGTCAGTGATGTGCCCAACGGATCATTTCAGTGAGTGAGCGATTCGATACACGCTCACGGCAATGAACCGATTCACTGATTCGACTCACGGTTCAGTGGCGCTTCCGGATCCCGCTGCGAATCAAAAACTATAAAAAAATTTGGCAGATGTTATACATACAATTATACATACAATTGTTAAGGGGATGCAAACCAGAGAAAGACTTTCATCTTGTTTACATCAGGATCCCCCTGTTTACATCAGTAATCATCGGTAACATTTAGAATTGATTTCAAGGTCCTCCTCCTTATATACAAAGTATAAACATTGCGATCATCTACTATTGAAGGTTCCGAGTCACAGTCTAAAGAAAATCAGTGATGCAGCCTTTGCTAACTAACTATGCACCAAAGTTATGGAACACACTATGGACATTAGGGAAGCTAGATCTCTTAATATTTTCAGAAATAAGCTAAAAACGTACCTCTTCACCATAGCCTTCTAATACACCCCGCTGTTGATTGTACTGTAGCACTATTTTACTCTGGCCATTCTATTGCATAATTTTACTATCTATTCTACTATTCTATTATTGCACTGTATTATTGGTGTGCAAACCAGTCAACTTACAAAAAAGAGCCTTCAACAAGATAAATGCGACAACATTGCAAAATATTTCACTATAATATTTCAAAGTGAAGTAAAAAATATTATAATAATTATTTGATCATGTTAAATAAGTGTGACTGACTGAGTCCACATTACAGTTCTACTTTTGTTTTGATGTGAAAAGTGATGCTGCATAAGAGGACTGCATTTAGCACTGACTGAGAAAGTACATATTACAGTTCTACTTTGCATTGCATGTAATTTAGAATACAGGCAAATAAAAGTAATTTAGTTTAAAGTACAATCTTGGCTGTCTTTTTCTCTCAACGCTTCAATAGGTAGATGACTAAATGTAAATGTAATATCAAATTTTAACAGATTGCAGAATGGGTACAGTACAGTCCAGCTCAATACATACAATTGTTAAGGGGGCGCAGACCTGAGAAATACTTTTGTCTTGTTTACATCAGGGTCCCCCAACAATTAGCATTTCAATGGTGTGTTGCCACACCAATGGGGGGTTGCCAATCCAATGTCACACCTACTGTACACCTAAGTGAGAGAAGCTCTCTCATTTCATGGAAGAGTAGAAGACAACCAACAGTTGCACTTTCTACCTGCGAGGCAGGATACATGGCCTTAGCATCAGCCATACAGGAGTGTATGTATTTGCAACAGCTACTCAAGGGTATTGATGGATGTCAGTATGCACAAACCAAGGTTTATGATGATAACCAAGGAGCTATTGCACTAGCCAGGAATCCTGTAAACAGGCAAAGATGTAAACATATTTATATAAAATATCACTTCATAAGAGAAACTGTGAATAGTGGGAGGATATGTTTGGAATATTGTCCTACTGACAACATGATTGCTGATGTGATGACAAAACCAGCCACTAAGCTACAACTGAAGAAGTTTGCTCAGTATTTGTTTGGCACTTAGTTAGAGTGAAAGAAAAGCATGGATGTGCCAATATGTTTTTTTTGTTGTTGTTGTTTATTTTGTATTGAAGGCCAAAGAGGGAGAATATATATATATATATATTTTTGTTTTGTACCACAATAAGCTAAGTTCGAGTGGGGGTGTTAAATATATTATTATTATTATGTGCGCCCTTGCTCATTTGTGTTCTACAGAGGGCGATGTAGTAAATCCAGTATGTGACGTCACTGACGTTTCCTTTCCATTCCTGTTCCGGTCTATTATTTGTGAATGATTGTTGTTGATATATAGCGGCACCGCAAGGAGAAGAAGAAGAAGGTTGACATGGGCAAAGTGTTCATCAACATCTCCATCGGCCTGTGCATCTTCAGCCTCGTCTGGTTCTTCTATGCCCTCTACATGCGCTCTGCCCTAGCTAAACAGGTGGTGACAATCCACCCCTCACCTCCTGTGCTTGACGCCAACAGCACCATGTTTGGGAAAATGTATGCCGCAATTCATATCTTACAAGAGATGCATTGATGTATGTGCAGGCTATTCTGCCTCCGTCTGATCAGTATGTAAAAATCACAAAGTTGGGGATATGGATGGGAATATAATTCACTGATTAAAAGAAAAACCAAAAAAAGAAGCTAAACTCATTCTGTCTCTAGTATTATTTGTTCACGCCAACTGTTTTGGAGATGAGGGTGGAAGTAATTTGGCAGTCTGACATTAATTGAAAACTGTATTAACAGATTGCAGAATGGGTACAATACAGTACAGCTCAATACACACAATTGTTAAGGGGATGAATGAATGAATGAATGAAAACTTTATTAACAGATACTGGGTACAGTACAGTACAGCTCCATCTATACATTTATGACATACCAGATTTGCAATTACAGTACTGTTTGTGATACAAAAAGAGTCCAGAAAGAAAAGAGTATATACATTAGGCATGGAAACTACATTGGATTGGGTAGGTGGGGGGGGACTGTACATTGGAGGTGGGGGGGGGGGGGGGGGGGGGGGTTGGTTAGGAGTGGGGGGGGGGGGGTATGAGTGGGGGGGGGGGGTTGGGTAGGAGGGGGGACACTGTACAACTGTACAAACAACACTGTACATTGCAGACCAGAGAAAGACTTTCGTCTTGTTTACATCAGGGTCCCCCCCCTTATCTGTCACCATAGTACATCTGTGATCCTCGAACCGCACGTTTTGCATACTGCGATTCGTTTTTTGTTTATCACCGCATAGTTTTTATAACGAAACGCAACAATCTTGGGTAGCATTTTACATTTCGCCGTTCGGAATGAGTGAACTCAGCTGTAACATTACTTCCTGACTGTGCATCGCTCGTGCTATCGCGCAACGTGATTGGTTGTTTCAAAGTGCCCTACTGTAAAATATGCCCTACTTTGTTTACTTGTTTATTGCACAATGTCGCTCTATTGGTTGGATTCTTATTATATATTATTACTATTGTATTATGCACATCGTTGCGGGCAATTTCATTTTATAAATAAAAAAATACCCGCTGGGATCCAAACCCCGGGCGTCGGCTTAAAAGGAATGGTCATTAACCACTAGACCACGGTACTAGACAGAAAATATCCATTATATATCCCTTATATGAACCTCCACTAGCAATCGACAGGTTTTAACTGGTTAAAACAAAGTGGGTCTGGGAAATGAAGTGTGGATTCGCGCAAAATGAATTAATATATATACATTTAATAACGTTAATTTTTAATCGTTGGGCATGGGGGGAGGTATCAAGTCTTTTCAAGTCAAGTGAAGTTGCTGAATTGACACGTTTAACTTATTCATTCTTTAATTCAGCAACATTCATTCATGCAGTCTGTAGACATACTGTAGGACGTTGTAGCATCCTATGAATGAAGTCACCAGCTGTGCGGAGCTCCTCCAATGGAGTGAGAGACGAGACAGACTATTTTCAAGTTTAATGTACATTAGATCTCTTGTTTTCGAGACTATTCTATTGGCTTGCCTTAGAGTAAGTAGCCTGTTGTACATAGACTGCAGGGATGGGTGACCTTTCACCCCTATGATCTTCCATGCGGTCTGCATCAGACGGACCAGTTTGGACTTTAATTGTACAGACAGGTTACCAAACCAAGCTGTAATACCATATCTGATGAGAATTATGCTTGCTGAGAGGTTTAAAATGAAGGATCTGGGAAAATTAAAACATTTTCTAGGGATTGATTGATTGGAAACTTTATTAACAGATTGCAGAATGGGTACAATACAGTACAGCTCAATACACACAATTGTTAAGGGGATGCAGACCAGAGAAAGACTTTCGTCTTGTTTACATCAGGGTCCCCCATTTTCAATTCATCAGGACATATATGACATACATGACATACAGATAGTCAGTACTGCTACATCTATACATTTATGACATACCAGATTTGCAAAATACAGTACTGTTTGTGATACGAAAAGAGTCCAGAAAAGAGAGTATACATTTGACATATTATTATTGTATTGTGATATGTTTTGTTTCATGTTGAAAATAAAATAAAAATATTTGATCAAAATATCGATATCGGTGCATCCCTAATTATTGCTGATGTGATTATGCTTCTTGCCACTGCACAAATGGCCTTCTGTACAAAAAGAGTCTAAAAAAGAGAGTATATGATAACGTTAGCACACTGGCTCATTGATTTAACTGTAGAGTAGCAAGCCAAGTTACTATGGGGGACCCTGATGTAAACAAGACGAAACGTTATTATGCACATCGTTGCGGGCAATTTCATTTGATAAATAATAAAAAAAAAAATACATATATTAAACCGGCTAGGATTCGAACCCCGGGCGTCAGCTTGAAAGGAATAACCTAAACCACTAGACCACGGTACCAGACAAAATATATCCATTATAAATAGAGCCCACCTACTGTAGCACCTCCACTGCTAATTCGACAGGTCTTAACGGTTTAATTATTTTATTTCAGCAACATTGCGTACACAAACCTATTGTTACCAAGAAGCATTACACTAACGCTTTCTTTTGATGAAATGAATGGAAAAGAGAGCCGTACTGTACGTCGGCCATCTAATGAAGTTAGATTTGACACGTTGTTTACTTGTTTATTGCACAATGTCGCTCTATTGGTTGGATTCTTATTATATATTATTACTATTGTATTATGCACACGTTTAACTTATTCATTCTTTAATTCAGCAACATTCATTCATGCAGTCTGTAGACATACTGTAGGACGTTGTAGCATCCTATGAATGAAGTCACCAGCTGTGCGGAGCTCCTCCAATGAATGAACAAAAAGCCGGCGCGTCGGGCAGTTGTCACCAGCTGTATGAGAGCGCCCCCGCTGGTCATTGTTAACATTAACCATGCCAAGCGACGTGATAACAGCAGGCAAACAGCTGCTCCTGGACTTTTCCCAGCTGTATCTGTAGTAGTATGCGTGTATCCGCTTCTTCATGTGTAGCTTGTAGGGGAGATACATCAATCCCAGCTGCTGACGTGACCTTTTCAGGATCATCAAACCCTCCACTGATAACAATTTCCTCATCATAAAGCTGCACATTATTCTCAAGCTCAGTTGATAGGAAATGGGTAAGGTTTGCTTTGTTTTCATCCATTTCAATGAAGCTATTCCAGTTAGCAGGTATAGCTTTACATCTCTACTCACAATTGTGCAAACCTTTCGCTGAGTAGTGCTGCGTTTTGTTCTTGTTCCACTCTTGATGGAGTTTTGTTGGTACCGATCAAACACCATATCCACTCTGGTGACGTTCCCATGTAGATTAGATGCCACTCTCTGTGTGAATACATCTGCATATAAGGTTGATGCATTTTGAGGTTTTCCCATGGGCTCTTACTAAGGCCATTCCATCAATGATGGTGCATGTTCTCATAACAGATGGACTGAGCTCTGTTTCCTTTGCACCAGCTTGTAGTATGGTGGCTAAGTCAGCTTTGTTTGTAGGCCTGAGCACTGAATCTGTTGTGGCAAGTGACAGGGGGACTGCACACAGTTCTTTTTGGAGAAGCTCATCCATGTTGACCTCTCTCCCACTCTCCATGGATACAATGATGTGGCGTAAAAATATCCCTGTCAGGCTTCACACACTTGGATCTGAGTTGTTCAAGCTTGGTATCTGTGCTGTATATGCTTGAGAATGTTTTCGGTTTTCTCTTGGTGAGACTGGCGTGGAAGTCTGTGTTCGTTGTGCCCAGTCGGTTTTTCACCAAATCAGTGATTGTTTTTTTGCCAGACTCTGCAGCATGTGTAAGGTCATTCAGTATCTCTTCTGAGGCAACATCACCAGTTGTCAGGGACACTAAATCATACATATGCTCTTGTTGGAAGACATTGTATCTCTGGAACTGATCAACAAGTTGAATGACATTGTGATTATCCCTCTTGATTCTTGATTGAAGGCAGTCTTTGTGCGTCTCCTCATCATCGTCGTCATCATGTGTTAGTCCAAACAGGGATCTGGTATCCTCTGCCAAGGATGCATGTTCATTGTAGGTGATGGACCAACGGTTTCTTGCTGGATCATTTCTAGTGATGCCTATCAATCCTCCAGCAACCCATGTGGTAGGCTATGATATTGTTTTGACATTGGTTGATTTTTTCTAATCAATAGTTAAAGGCCAACTTGCAGGTTAAACCCTACTCTGCAATTATGGGTAGTTTACATCATTGGTATCTAATTTAAAAAAAAAATCATTTGACGCCCGAAAATGCCACTCAGAAAGGGTTAAAAAGGTCCACGCACGAATAACATGCACGGAGCGAATCAAAAAGCTTATCAGACGCTTTATTTTGTACATTATCTAACGTTAACACGAACCTAAACTAACGTTACAACTAACCTAAAGTTAGTTTAGGTTCGTGTTAATGTTAGATAATGTACAAAATAAACGTTTTCCGCTGCTATAAACGTCGCACTTTTATTTTGACAACCCCAGAAAGGAAGTCATTATATATGCTTTACCATCCTGATCTGTGTTAGCTCCGGTTAGCTCAGAGCGTCCGGTATAACAATACCAGCCATTGGATTACTGTTTTCTAAATTGGGGAGGCTTTTAATCGTCAAGGTAAGAGGATTTCAAGTCATGGTATCCATAAACTTCAATCGGTTCGGATCCTTTGAATGAATGAGAATGTCAACAATCACGACGACACGTTGAAATCACTCGCTGCGCTCAGAGAGGAGTGGTTGGGCAAAAAATTGTTCAGAGTATATTTGCTTATAAAACGTAATTGTCTAATTCAATTATTTTTTATTTCTCCATGTGGTGAATACACAGGTCACAACATGTTTACATGAACGTTTTGGAGTTGTATTTGGAGTGTATTCTGCAATCTGTTAATAAACTTTTCAATCAATCAATCAAACTATACACTGTAAGGGAACTTCAGGCTCCGGCCCCGCCTCACTTCCAGTGATGAAGCTAAGCTATGCTAACAGAGCGACTGTTCCCTAAGCTAAATGCACGCACAGAGACAAAAAAGGTATGTATCTTCTTGTCTAACTCCAGGGAAGATGTTAAATAAGCTAATTTCCCAAAATGTTCTGTTTTTGAATAAATCTCCATTATGCTTCAATTACTGTGTGTTTATTGTATAGCAATAAGGTTGGGTGAATTGGGTCATTGTATAAACACATTACCAGTGATGGGCAAGCTACTTGGAAAATGTAGCAAGCTACACTACAAATTACTCTCGATTAAATATAGCTCAACTACAATGGAAGCTATCCCCAGATAAATGTAGCAAGCTACACTACAAGAACATGGCAAAAATAGCTAGCTACATCGGCACTACTTTTTTTTTTTTTTTTTTTTTTTTACTTCATGATCAAGTTTCCATCAAACAAATAGACAGGCAAAATAAATGCTCAGTTTGATTGTTTATTATAAAACTGAAACAAGCCCTCGTCTGGCTTTTTGTGTCATCCTTTTAACATGAACTTGTATTATGTACAAAATCCAGGAAGGCAAGTTTAGCTGGGTGCAGCCTCTACAAAAGAAAAGAAAGAGACCATTTGGTTTGATCAGTTTTTATAGTATAGTTTGTTGATTACTTTTGATGCAGTAATAGTCTTTTTCTTTTCTATTCTATCTTTATGTATTATTTATCCCTAAACTCTGCATCTTCTGGCTGCCTGATACCCTCTCCTAGCTGAAACCTGCCCACTTTATCAACCAAAAACACACTTCTTCAATATCTGAATTTTAACTAATAATAACTGTCTTACTGCATTTTACTATTATGCTACCATGTCTATACTACCACCAACTATGCTAATATGTCTATACTACTACAGTACAGTATGTACTCAAGAGTATAACACTCAAGCTTGACACTGCTAGACAAACAATACTACTTATCCTTGGCTGCTAGATGTACCACTCCTGCTGACTTGTTGTACACAATTTGTAAGTTGCTTTGAATGAAAGCGTCAGCTAAATGACCAAATGTATTTAAATATGTAACTCACAAAACATTCCATGGCCCCAAAATCATGTGACCCACAGGTTGAGAACCACTGCTCTAGGTGATATTTTCCCTCTTAGTGTATGTACTATTTATGGTAGTTTGTTTTTTCTTTTCTCCACCCCCATAATATTGTTCATTTTCTGCCTACAGTGAAACATGTTAGTTAAATCTGTTGACAAAAAGTGCACTGACTTGTGTGCTGTTTGGGAACAGTTGACAATGTTTATGTAAAGCTTTTCATCAGCTTACCTGAATATATATGTTCTCAAGTTAGTGCTGGACGTGTGGGATGTTGAGAGAAGCTTCGTTTTTGGCGGACACAATAAACACATATGTTGTTGTCATTGACATCATCTTCATCAATGCCATCAGCCCTGGAAACATCGAATCCTTCTGCTATTTCGCACGGACTAACGGGTTCATTCATTCATTCATGGTCTGTGTTTAGATTTTTTTTACTTCCTGGTTTGCCGAGCTGGAGTGGCATGTCCCGCCCTATCCTGCCTCTGATTGGCCTACCCGTAATGTTTTGGCCTAATCGTGAGACGTCATACTCATATCTAAACAAACCAACCAATCATAGTGGGTTTTCTCCAATAGCATCCAGCTGCAGGACAGAAGAACACGACACTCTCAGGACCGAAGACACTCTTTTTTTTTTGTGTCTGTTTCTCCGGATATGTAGCGTGTAGCGTTTTGCTGACGCTACGGCACTACTTGATTCGAAACCTAGCTGCGCTACAGAGATCGCTACTTGATTCAAAAGTAGCGCCGCTACCATCACGCTACTGAAAAATGTAGTTAAGCTATGTAGCGTCGCTACTTGTAGCTAGCTACTGCCCATCACTGCACATTACATCACTTGACGTCGTGTGTTATACAAATTAGATCACGCCTATGGGGGTCTAACGACCCTCGGCTGCGCCTCGGGCCTAACAACCACCCATTGGCGTGATCTAATTTGTATAACACACTCCGTAGTGTGATGTAATGCTTAATTCCAAATCAGCAGCTTATATTCTTTCAAGACATCAATAGACGTCAATAGTATAGATTTCAAGTTACCACATATTGGACCATGCTGTGATTTGCATCCTCATTGTTTGGGTTTTTTGTAATGGTGTAGACATAAATCAATAATTCATTGTGTCCTGAAACATTCAGTGACATAAATAAACACACAGTGTGTATTTGTGTGCATGCATGTGTGTGTGTGTGTGTGTGTGTGTGTGTGTGTGTGTGTGTGTGCGCACGTGCGTGTGTGTGTGTGCGCACGTGCGTGTCTGTGCAAGTGTGTGCATGTGCGTGCACAGATGAATGGAAGTGGATACGGACAATTAGCTTAAACCTCTGGGAGAGGTGTTTTTGGCCAACCGCTAGGCTAGCTGGTCCATATTATTATTTTATGAATTTTTGCTCAGTTTTTGATTTTACACAATTGATTGATGATTTTACCAGAATTAAAAAATATGTCAATCTGGGGTGCTACCTTTAGGAATCAGTGACCATTTTGTCACATACTGCACAAGAAAGATCTGCCACAGCCAGATAGGCAAACACAGCACGGTTAGGATCAGGTCAATGAAAAAGTACAACCTGCAGTCTGAAGACTGGAGTCAGGTTACAGAGTGTGACAAAGCTCAGGAAGCTTGGATAATTTTTCTATCGGTTTTAGACAAAGTATGCCCCATCAGGCTTGTCAGAGTCAAACAACGTTCCAAACCCTGGATTGATTCAGACATCTTAGAACAAATTCGGTTAAGAGAATTTTGGCAACATTTAGAAAATGCGCATGTGTATCGACACATGCGAAATAGAGTAACCAGCCTGGTAAAAAAGGCCAAAACAGAATACTACAAAACAAAATTCCAAGAAGTGAAAAACTCCCCCAAAGAACTTTGGCAAACTCTAAAATATCTGGGGGCTCCCATTAGAAACAATTGTTCAGCTTCTTCAAAGATTGGGTTGGATATTGATAATGAAATTTGCTTTGACAGTGCAAGGGTGGCCCAAAAATTCAATGATTTTTTCACTACAGTGGCATCAACACTTGTGAAGAAGTTACCCGAACCCACTGGACAGTTTGGTAGTAGTCATGTATTTAATTATTATTCAGATAAGGTTGCACAGGATTCCTTCAAATTACAACCAGTGGACATGGCTCTGGTAGAAAAAACGATCAATACCCTAGGCAAGGACAAAGCTACTGGAATAGACGGCTTACCAGTGAGGTTTATCAAAGACGGAGCAAACCAGATTAGTGAACCTCTAACACATATCATCAACCTATCACTGAAACAGGGTATCGTACCTGATGACTTAAAATGTGCCAGAGTGGTTCCACTACACAAAAAAGGAGATAGGACAAACGAGGGAAACTATCGTCCAGTTTCTATTCTCAGCATCATCTCCAAAGTTCTTGAGAAGGTCATATTTAATCAAATATCAGATTTTCTTAAACAGACAGATCTCCTTTATCAATTCCAGTCTGGCTTTCGCCCCCCCGGGTATTCTACGGATGCTTGCCTGATTGATCTCACTGACCATATTCGAACCCAGATGGACTGTGGCAAACAAACTGGCATGGTTCTGATTGACCTGCAGAAAGCGTTTGATACTGTTGACCATCAGATTCTGCTTGAGAAGCTCAAAGCCTGTGGGATGGACGATGGGTTGGTGAGATGGTTCAGGTTGTACTTGACTGGGAGGACCCAGGTTGTGAACATAAATGGTGTCGCATCTTCATATAATGAAATAACATGTGGGGTGCCGCAAGGCAGCATCCTTGCTCCATTGCTCTTTTCACTATATGTTAATGACATGGTGTCTGCAGTATCCTGCAGACTCCTATTGTATGCTGACGACTCAGCACTTCTGGTGTCTGGAGACAACACGGCAGAAATACAAGCCGGTCTCAGTAGGGAGCTGGAAAGCCTTCACAAATGGTTAGTTGGCAACAGATTATCAATTCACCTTGGAAAAACTGAGTCAATTCTATTCAGCTCAAAACATAAATTAAAGGAATGCTCCCGACTTGAGATCAGCTGTAATGGCTTCAGTGTCGAGTCTAGAGACTGTGTTAAATACCTAGGTGCAGACCTCGACCAAACACTCTCAGGGAAAACAATGGCCCTGAAGGTGATCAAAAAAGTTAACACAAGGGTGAAATTTCTGCACAGAAAAAAGAGGTTCTTATCACTGGAAACTATGAAATTGCTTGCCAACTGCATGATCCTCAGCCAATATGAGTATGCATGTACGTACTGGTATAGTGGTGTTACAGTGGAAAGTAAACACAGGCTACAAACCAGCCAAAATAAGACCATACGATTGGTCCTAAATCTGCCACCTCTAACCTATATTGAGCCAAGTCACTTCAATGAGGTGGGATGGCTCCCTGTGGAGCAGAGGGTCTCCTTTCTGAAACTGGGACATATGTATAAAATGTTAAATGGATCTGCCCCCAGTTATTTATGCTCTCGCATTGTCCTGCATGGCCAGATCCACGGACGACAGTTACAGTCTGGACAGCTCTCAGTTTATGAGCTTAGAAAGGGTTCCTATTCACAGAATGGCTTTCTGTCTACAGCCTGCCGGCTGTGGAACTCTCTGCCCAGGGCCATCCAACACTCCCCCACTATTGCTGTCTTCAAGAGGGGTTTGAAGCGACATCTGCAACAATAGGTTGCAGTGGGTGCTTGGCCACCACTCTTGAAGAACAGGAACATGATATGCTGTAATGAGGCTCTTTCAGAAAATTGTGTTGTCTATTTTATCTACTTGTTGTATCTATCTTATCTTATTAACTCTTTCTTTGTGATTTATTGTATTCTTCTTGGGACCATATTGGAAACAAGTCGACAGACTTTCACATGTTATCCTTGTACCCCTTGTTTTTATACTTTTGTATGAATTGTATGTACTAAATAAAAATCAAATCAAATCAAATTAGCTTCTATTAATTTGTGCTAAGCTAGGCTAGCTTGTAGCTAGATAGTTGGAAATTGGTATCTTTTTCTATGACTCTGAAGAAGACAGTAAGCTAATTTCCCATAATGTTCGCGTCTTCCTTTAACCCAAGTATTTATCTTAAATGAAAACCAGTTTAGACAGAAGGTGACACAAAAAGAAGGGACAATAGAAAATGGAAAGTAGATAAACTCCTCCTATTCCAGTGTGGATGTGTGTGTGTGTGTGTGTGTGTGTGTGTGTGTGTGTGTGTGTGTGTGTGTGTGTGTGTGTGTGTGTGTGTGTGTGTGTGTGTGTGTGTGTGTGTGTGTGTGTGTGTGTGTGTGTGTGTGTGTGTGTGTGTTGTGAGTAGGGCTGAAGGCTGGAGGAGGATTCCACAAACACAGTGTATGTGTGTGTATGCATGTGTGTATGCATAGGTGTGCGTGTGTGTGTGGGTGTGTGTGTGTGTGTGTGCGTGTGTGTGTGTGTGTGTGTGAGAGAGAGAGAGAGAGAGAGAAAGGGCAAAACAGATAGAGAAAGAGAGAGGGAGAGAGACAAAAGGAGAGAGACAGAAAAAGACAGAGTGAGAGAGAGGTGGAGAGAGAGAAGACAGACAGAGGGAGAGAGAGAAGACAGACAAACTATTAGTGTTACTATTTTAACTATTTCCCCACCCCAGAGAAACTCTGCCAGGTGTCAACAGAGCAGACCTCTAGTGAACAGCAGATGCTAGTCGGGAGTTGGGCCTACAGTACAAAATTGTTGAGGAAATAATGGTCCTTATGCTAGAAATTTCTTCGAAACTCCACTTACGAACTTCTCGGGCCGATTTTGACATGATCGAATGATTTCTTTTAGAAGATTCATTCGTAGCTACGAACAGGAATTACGAAGGTGGAAAGGCAGTCGTAAATAGGACAGACTGGTGTGCGCTTGTGTTCTTAGGGGCTTCATTTGGGAGAAATCATTGGTGATTGCGTTTACGTTGATTCTACAGTCATCCTCGGAATGAAATAATTATAATAATAATAAATACAACAATAATTGTATCATTAACAAAATTACGTTTTACATTTATAGTCATGACTCAACGGGGCATCGTGATGTCCGAAAAGAAATAAAGGCACTACACAAACACTGCAAATGACAGTGAATAAATAAATTAATAAATAAATAAGAACTAAACTCAATCGTGGTCCAATGTCTGCAGTTAACTAATGTCCTGCTCTCTGCTGAGTGACGTCATCTATTTTTGTCCTCCTCATGACAGAATGATTTCTGTTAAAAATCTACTAAATGCCCCTTTAAATCTTTGATTGATCCCTGTGGTCTAGGAGAATCTTGTGAACGTAAAGAACTCTCCCACTTAGACCCGTCTTCTCGTCCTGGGATAGAGAGAGGTCCTACCTTCACCAGTTCTTCTAGCTGGCTGTGATTGACACAAGAGTGTCTGGACAGGAACTCTAGCTTCTGAGACAGGATGGCCAAACGCTGGGCACTGAAGGAGAGGACAATATGGGAGAGATGGAGGGGGGGAGTGAGAGATGGAGAGAAAGAAGATAGACAGAGGGAGAGAGAGATGAAAAGAGAGAGATGGAGAGAGAGATGACAAGACAGATGGAGAGAGACAAAAAGGGAGAGAGTGAAGACAAACAGAGGGAGGGAGGGAGGGAGAGAGAGAGAGAGATATATTAGACTGGTATTTCTTTCCCAAAGTATACAGTATTGGGTAGATAGACAGATGGGTTCACAGACGAGTGGATAGGTAGAAAGACAAGTAGAGAGACAGATAGATGGACAGAGAGCGATTGGACAGACAGACAGACAGACAGACAGACAGACAGACAGACAGACAGACAGACAGACAGACAGACAGACAGACAGACAGACAGACAGACAGACAGACAGACAGACAGACAGACAGACAGACAGACAGACAGACAGACAGACAGACAGACAGACAGACAGACAGACAGACAGACAGACAGACAGGTTGAGGTACCTCTCGTGGGGCTGCTCCAGGGTTCTAAAGACCGCCGCTCCCATCACCAAGTAGAGGACCACCAGAAGGAAGATGGCTGACACTGTCTTCCACTTCATCACCGTGGCAACCACCTCAACCAACCAATCGATCAATCAAAACTTTATTTAAAATGATAATTCTATAATGTCACTGATATCCTTCGAAGCCCCTTGTATCTCCAATTTTGTTTTCTTTCTTCATAACTGATAACAGGCATAGTTCATGTGTATAAAATGTTTTGTGACACTATAGACCTGTTCGCTGTTTACAAACATACCGTGTTCGAGCCAATCAGATATACCAACTGAGTCACATGACTAAGTTGCCCCAAACCTGCGCAAGTTGCTGCGCTAAAAGAAGTACGACAGGGCTCTATGGAGAAACCATGACACTCAGCTGACTAAAAGTTGTTTAAAACGAAAACGGCTGGATGTAATTTTGCCAAATCAGCATGGCTGTGAGTGTGAGTCTTTCACATTTTACATATCTAGCTTTGGCATGGGTTGATTGTTTAGATCGCTAACATGGCTAACAAATGCAAATATATGGACTTCTGGTTCCGATCCGCAGCGCATGGCTGGCTGATTTTACGGAGCTCGGCAACCAAACCACATTAACCCTGATTACGTTTAATTTTTTATACGATTTGATTTTCTTGAAGTAAGAATTATGTCTAAACAGAAGCAGAACAAGATGGGAACCCTGAACGACGTGGATAAGGAACTCATCAGGTCGATATTCCATGAGGAAACAGACGCTATCATGGCTAGCCGGCAGGGTAGATGCACTACAGGAGACGTGACCGCCATAGACGCACGATTAGCCATGGCGGAGGGAGGTATGTCCGCGGTCGTGGAGGTAGCTGAGACCAACGTTGCGGGAATATTATACTTGGAGGACAAACTACGTGATTGTGAGATGAAGTCGGCGGACCTGGAGGACCGTGGTAGAAGATGTAATGTTAGAATATACGGGTTACCGGGCGGCTACGTGGCGTAGTGGGCAAGGCACTCGCCACAAAATGCTGGAGACGCTGGGCTCGTCAGTTCGAGCCCAGCGCTCCACATTTGCTTTCAGTTTAGCTGGTCGTCCGTACTAATACACATTGGCCGTATTAGGGGGTGGGAAACTGATGGGTGGGGATCGGGCGTTGTGGACAGCGACTCCTACAGGTCGGTTGGTGCGCCTGCGCAGTAGAATCAGGAAGTGTCGGGGGCAGCGTGAGCCTCCCACGCGTTACTCCTCACCACTGAGAGATCGAGCTGCGCAGGTGAAAAGATGCGACTGCTGTTACCTCAAGTACCGGAGGGGACTTGTGCTATGTATGACTTAGTCCACATTGCAGCCGGCTTGTGGGAGGCAAGAAACAGCGTCCGTGACAGGGGAGGGTTGAATTGGATGATACGAAATTGGGATGGGAGAAAATATAGAAAAATGGGAGAAAAAAGTGGATAAAAAAAAAAGAATATACGGGTTACCGGATGAAAGGGAGGAGGAAGAACCGATAAAATACCTGGAGGAGATGATACCAAAATGGTTTCCGAAACTGGCTCGCCCCGAGATCAAAAGAGCGCATAGGATCTTCAGACCCGCTACCCAGTTGAAGGGCGAGCGTGCAAACCCTCGCACATTCATATTCTGCTGCCTGAGATTCCAGACGAGACAGCATATATTGAGAGAGGCCAGACTGAAACCTCCGGTGGTGAACGGCCGTACCTTGAGATTCGCCGCTGACTTTAGCGATTACACAGCTAAACGTCGCAGAGCATTCGCCGGCGCCATCTAGCACAAGAGAGGGCGGTGGAGGTATATCTACTATTCCCAGCAACGCTGAAGGTGAAGACGGGACGGGGAGAGGTATCATGCAACCGTCTATTCAAGTCACCATCCGAGGCGGAGGACTTCATTCGAAAAAGCAACACAGTCACTCCGACTGAGAGGAACAGACCGGCCACGGTGGAGCATACACCGAGCGACGGGCCGGGGCGGGTACCTGAGGCTGGCTTCACGCGTGGCCTGCTAACATCCTAGCTATCCTAGCTAGCGGCCATGTAGGAGTGGAGCTGGTTCCACACGTGGGCTGCTAGCATACAAGCTAACCAAGCTAACGACTCCACTGCACGTGAGCTAGTAGCACACCGGCTAGCTATCCAGGCCAGCACTATGGTAAACACGTTCGACCGTGGCTTTCTCAATCCAGTAATACGGTAATACTTGACTTCTCTATACGGTACTGTCTCAATCACGAACATGATTACTGACTATTTGAATGTAATTCAGATGCCCTGTACTCTTATCAGTTTTTTCTTTATTCTTTATCTCTTGTCTTTTTTTATCATCTAACACTCGAACTATCCATTGAATGGCGTGAGGTTGTTTTACGTATGTTTGTTGTCTTTATTCGGCTCTAACCGAGCGGGATGAAGATCACAATTTTCACTCAAACAGACTGAATGTGCTTATGATCCGTCCAACCGAGGGGGTTGATCCCCTTTGCAACGAACTGTATGCGGGTGGCAGATCGAGGCTATCCTACCGCTGCGGACAATGCATGCATTTAACTCTCTTTCTTATCACAGCAGAACACAAGACCGTCACCGACGCTGCACTACCTCAACGATGGCAGCACGGTAATGATCGGGGTTTATTTCCACAGTGGTATTATTTCGACATGTGTTAAGAGTACCTCACTTTAATCAAGTTCAGTTCGGACGAACTATGTTTCATGTGCCTTTATCGTCTGCATAATGTTCTATGCACTGAGCTCTATATAGATATAGATTTATTCTCTCTGTTGAGAGATGGGGGGTTCCCCTATTCCTAATTCGTTACAATATACAATTCTGGTTAGAATGGTTAAGTTACGTAATGTGGTTTTGGTTGCTGTGACCCGGTCACAGTGCCAAATGATGTTTGATCGACATCGGACAAGATATTTGAGGGGGGGGAGGGGAGGGGGGGATACAGGGATTTTAGTTTTGTATTTCTTTTGGCTCGCTCTACTGTATGTCTGCTCTCGCCCAACAGGACCTTAGCGTGGGGATGTGTATATGTTGTGGTGCTCTACTTTGGGGGAATCACGTTCAGTCATACTGCAACCTGGTTGGACTATGGCTAATTTAAACATCTTTATCTGGAATTCAGGGGGGCTTAATATTCAACATAAACACACAAGTGTACTAACATGGTTGAAAAGACAGGAGGTTGATGTGGCTTTGCTGAGTGAAACGCACCTTTTGAAGGCTGACAGTGCTAAACTTGCAAAAAAAAATTATTATAATATAAGCTCCTCCTCTTTTAGCACTAAATCCCGGGGAGTAGCCATAGTGGCTAAGCGGAAGTTGAATATTAAACTATTAGAAGTGTGGTCTGATGCGGAAGGACAAATCACTATAGCGAAGATGGAATACACTAACAGGAAAATTGCTCTTATAGCTGCATATGCCCCTAATGTGTATGACGCGCAATTTTATACTGCACTCACTACAGAGATGCTGAAACTACCTGAGTACTCATTCATAGTGGGTGCTGATTTCAATGCCATGTGGGATCCATTGATTGATAAATCCGGAGATGCTGTAACCCACGATCAAAAGCAAGCTGCCGCGGCCCTACGTGGCTGGTCTAAAGACACAGGGGTTATTGATATGTGGCGGTTACTAAACCCAACCTCGCGAGACTACTCTTTTTTCTCCGCGAGACATACATTTTTTTCCAGAATTGATTATGTTTTTTCCTCCCCTAGGCTATTCGATAGCTTTGACGTTGACTTGAAGCCCATTGCACTGTCAGACCACAAATACATCCTCCTTAAAGGATAACTCCACTATTTTGGGAAATTAGCTTATTTAACATCTTCCCTGGAGTTAGACAAGAAGATACATACCTTTTTTGTCTCTGTGCGTGCATTTTAGCTTTGGGAATAGACGCTCCGTTAGCATAGCTTAGCTTCATCACTGGAAGTGAGGCAGGACAGTAGCCTTACAGTGCCTTACAGTGTATTGCAAGGTCTGACATTGACCAAACTTGATATGCATGACCTTGGTGGGCTCTAGGTCAACTCCTGCAAAGGGGGTCAATGTCAGACTTTGCAATCAAAAGTTAGGGGGCTAATAACCCTTGCCATAATTTCAGTGCGCCCCCTAACTTTTGATTGCAAGGTCTGACATTGACCCCCTTTTCAGGAGTTGACCTAGAGCCCACCAAGGTCATGCATATCAAATTTGGTCAATGTC
This sequence comes from Notolepis coatsorum, assembly GCF_963971535.1. Lineage (NCBI taxonomy): Eukaryota > Metazoa > Chordata > Actinopteri > Aulopiformes > Paralepididae > Notolepis > Notolepis coatsorum. The sequence continues at coordinate 43,023,678 of NC_140184.1, read as the reverse complement.
AGACCTTGCAATACACTGTAAGGCACTGTAAGGCTACTGTCCTGCCTCACTTCCAGTGATGAAGCTAAGCTATGCTAACGGAGCGTCTATTCCCAAAGCTAAAATGCACGCACAGAGACAAAAAAGGTATGTATCTTCTTGTCTAACTCCAGGGAAGATGTTAAATAAGCTAATTTCCCAAAATAGTGGAGTTCCCCTTTAAGGGTTCGCTCAGCAAAATGACGTCTCGTGCCCCCAGATGGCGCTTTAACTCAACGCTGCTGAAGAACGAAAACCTACAATTTAAGGAGAAGCTCATTGAATTCTTGCAGTTTAATGCTGGATCGGTACAGGACCCCAGAACTTTGTGGAATGCGGTTAAGGGGTTTATTAGGAGTAATACCACTCTATTCGCTTCCAATCTCCGCAAGGGGCATCTCTCCAAGTTAGTAGAATTGGAAGAGCTGCATAAAACAATGATGTCTTCTATGCAGCAAAGATACTCTAGCCGACTGGAACTCCAAATTAAAGTGGTGAAAAAGGAGATTAACTCCATTTTAAGACAACAATCTGAATTTCAAATGCACAGAACAAGACAACACTACTACTTTCATGGCTCTAGACCCAGTCACCTACTGGCTATGAAGATACGGCCCAGGGATCAATTTGCAGATATCCCTGCCATTAGGAACCAACAGGGTGAGATAACCACCAACCCCAACAAAATTAACAATACATTTTGCTCGTTTTATTCCAACCTGTATGAGTCGGAAGTGGTCTTTGATCACGCCAAGCTGGAGGACTATCTTAGTCAAATTAACCTACCACAAATCTCAGAGGAGGACGCTAAACGGTTAGATGAACCTATCACACTAGATGAGCTCAGGGAAGCAATTGCTGATATGCAGCGGGGCAAGGCTCCTGGTTGGGACGGCATTCCACCGGAACTATATACTGCGTTTTGGGATATACTTGGTTCCTTATTACTTTCAATGATTTTACACTCAGTCGAGGAGGGACATTTTTCCAGGGATGTCAATATGGCACTTATATCTGTTCAAATCAAGAAAGATAAGGACCCCACCGAATGTAGACCCTAGCTATAGACCCTTAAGTCTCCTCGGAGCCGATCTCAAGCTATATGCTAAGGTGCTAGCCATCCGACTTCAAAAGCATATGACATTTCTGGTTAACCCCGATCAGACCGGCTTTATAAGAGGCCGACTGGTCACGGATAATATCAGACGGTTACTGCACGTGATTGATGCCAGTAAGGATGTTGCAGCCCCTACGGCTGTCATGTCTTTAGACGCGATGAAGGCCTTTGACAGATTGGAGTGATCGTATTTATGGGCAGTACTAGGAAGGATGGGATTGGGCGAGGGTTTCATTCACATGATCAAAGTCCTCTACACAGATCCCTCTGCCATGATCTTGACAGGGAAGCTTTGCTCACCACTATTTGCTGTTTCGCGCTCTTCTAGACAGGGTTGTCCTCTTAGCCCAGGCCGATTTGCTCTTTTCTGGATCTGGATTTAAGATCAACTGGCCAAAATCAGCTTTCCTTCCACTCAACGAGACTGCGAAGGCAACCATCCTTCCAGCAAACATACTCATGGTAGAGCACTTTAAATGCTTTGGGATTGAAATATTCCCAACTGTTAACTAGGGATGGGAATTGATAGGATTTTATCGATACGATTCCATTATCGATTCTGCTTATCGATTCGATTCTTTATCGATTCCCTTATCGATACCTGATCAATTTATAATTTAAATAAATAAATTGGAAATGCAACAGAACTACATTTAGTCATTTAGCTGACGCTTTTATCCGAAGCGACTTACAAGTTCTGTACGACAAGCCATCAGGAAGGGCACAACTCTATCAGCTGAGCAACAATGTTCATCAAAGTGTTGAGTGCTACAGTGTAGGTTAGTTTATTAGGACAAGTGCATGACAGTACGGTTAGTTAGGGTTAGATATATATTTTTTTATTCAGATAATGGTTGAAGAAGTGCGTCTTTAATCGACGGCGAAAGATTGGACGTGATTCGGCTGTCCTAACTGGGGTGGGTAGTTCATTCCACCATTGTGGGGCAAGGACTGAGAATAGGCGACTTCTCTTTGATGACCCTCCCGGAGCTCGGATAGGAGTAGGTCTGAGGCGGCCAGAAGATGCAGAGCGTAGGGGTCTAAGCTGGTTAGAATAACAACATGCAACTTGACATTTCTGATTGTCATTTATTGTTGAGCCCCCATGTCAGAAAAATACAAAAACTGTAAAAAATAAAACATTAACTATAGCCTACACTTAAATAAAATAATGTATTTGAGATTCTCTTAAAATGTATTTATTTTTTTATTCTTAAACTAATTTAATCTATTGAATAACAGGTCGTTATTCCTCTGACTTCTGTCTCTCACTCACACTCTCTCTCACACACACACACACACACACACACACACACACACACACACACACACACACACACACACACACACACACACACACACACACACACACACACACACACACACACACACACACACACACACACACACACACACACACACACACACACACACACACACACACACACACACACAGAGAGAGAGAGCTCCCTCCCCGGGCCCCTGTCCTATAAGCTTGTGTTGCTACACGGACACATTTGTATGTTGCACCACTGTACTTCCTGGCTTGCACTTGTAAACAAACTCTCCGTCTCTCATTATATGTGAAATAAAGAGTACAAGGTTTACACAACAGCCCCCACCTGCTGTTTTATTGTATTTGTACCTGTACTATCCGCTGTCTCTCTTTGTGAGCTTGATTAAATAGCGTTAGCTCACGTTAGTTAGCGTTAGATCCGCGGCTAATTTTTGCTCACCCCGATCTAAATCAATGACTAGGTTCTAAAGCATTCAAGTAGTTTTCACTGCACATAGAAGTAGCCAAACAGCAGGAGCATTTCGGGAGCATATTACCAAAACCCAGGCAATTTCGAGCCCTTAAGGAATCAAATAGAGTCTGCCATGGCTACATGCTAACTCTAACATTATTGCGCAACTAGGAAAAACCTGGCAGCGATAAGGGAATCGAAAGTCACGGGAGCCACAAGGTTCCAGGCATCGGCCAATTAGGAACCGGTTTTCGATTCCCATCCCTACTGTTAACCAGACAGTAAAGTATAACTACTCCAGCTTGGGTGACAGGATTACGAAGGATTTTGACAGGTGGTCCAAATTAAAGAACTCACTACAGGCCCGCACCTCAATAATTAAGATGAATGTTTTACCCAGAATGAATTTTATCAGCTCCATGCTACCGTTGTCTCCCCCTGTTGGTTACTGGCAAAAACTACACTCTGCTGCATATAAATTCGTCTGGAATAACAAACGCCCACGCTTAAAGAGATCCACTGCACAGAGGAGTAAACTAGACGGGGTTTAGCATTTCCAGACTTCAAGTATTATTTTCAAGCTTACTCTTTGAGACCTCTTATCACTTGGTTTAACGCTCAAGCGGCTGTGTCCTGGCGTCCATTGGAGGAGGAGATGGTGTCCCCACATAGACTTCAAGATGTCGTGTATACCAAGATTTCAATTAAGCAATGCAAATTACGATTTGGCCCTCTGATCACACATGTGATCCAGATTTGGCGTGACACCCAGAAAGCACGCACTAACCGCCATAAATGGCACACTCATTCCCCACTATTCAATAACAATTTGCTCCTTATTGGACAACAACCCATTAGATATCCTAGATGGGAAGGGAAAAGCATCCATACATTGGGGGATATTTTCAATGACTCGGGTATCCGATCTTTTCAGGACCTATCCAACGGATTTGATCTCCCCAGAAACTCCTTTTTCTTTTATTTACAAATGAGGGCAGCTCTGAAGGCTCATGGAGTCCCATAGGATGCTCCACTAGAGCGACACCGGTTTCACAAATTATTTTATGACAGAGAGACATCGAGAGGCTTCGTCTCTGACTTTTATCTGCACTTACTTATGTCCTCATATAAAGACCTACCCTTAGATACGATTTGGAGAAAGGATATCCCTGAGTTGGATATAGATTTTGATTGGGATGCAGTCTGGGAAAATATTAGGCTATCATCACGCAACCCAGATCACCAACAGATTCATCTAAATTTTGTTCATAGGACTTATTTGACCCCCAGGCGATTGAACCTAATGGGTCTCAGGCCTGACTCTCGATGTACCTTGTGTCCAGACGGTGCCATTGGAACATATATGCATATGTACTGGGAGTGCCCTCCTGTTGAGATCTTCTGGGTAAATGTTACCACTCAGTTATCAGATATTTTATCTCTAACCATACCGGCCTTGCCTTCTGTTTTATTGTTAAATGATGTTTCTCAATTGCCGGCCTCTGTACATGTAAAGAGACTCATTTTGGCTGGTTTGACGGCTGCCAAAAAGCTGATTGCCTCACGCTGGATACAACCAGATAAGCTATGTCCGAAGGTATGGATTCTCACCTATCTTGATGTTATTTATTTGGAGATTTCCACTGCACGTGTCATAGGTGTTAATGAAGCCAATATCGCAGTCTGGTTGGCTGTGGTGGAAAAATTAAAAGAACGCATATGACTCTGGAAATTGAGTACTGAATGGGGTATTATGTGGATGTCTCACGTTGGGGTCCTGGGGCGACAGGGGGGGTTGGGGGGTAGAACAAGCGAATATTCATGTATGTTGGTGGTTATGGTGTTTTTTGTATTTTTGTTTTGTTTATTATTTTTCATTCAATGTTGATCCTATGTATATTTTCTGACCCCCTTCTGATCTGGGTCTGGTGATCGTGGGCTCTGGCTGGGGGGGGCCGTGGTTCAAGGTCTTTGCGGGTCGAGGCACTAAAGAGGCGTGGTGCTTTGGCTCGCGGGGGGGCCGGGCTGTGGGTCCTCCGGGATTGTGGCTTGCGGTTGCCGGGCCTGGAGATGGAGGGGGCTCGGTAAGCACTTTTTTATAGTATATATTTTATTTTATTATCCTTTTACTTTGTGACAACTTTATTGTCTAATCATTGTTGTGTTAGTTTATGTTCTTGGATGTCTTTTATGTATTATTGTTATTATTGTGTGAGTTGTGTTGTTTCGTGTTTGAAAATTGAAAAAAAAAAGATTTGATAAAAAATTTATTAAAAAATGCAAATATATTGTAGTCTGCCCCGTTGTTCTGACCAGGATTATGTTCCTTTTTGCCCCTGTGATGCACGTGATCACTGAGTCTGCGTATACAGCGAACAGGTCTATAGACCAAGTCATATAAATTATTATGCAATGTCAATTATATATGGGTCCAAATTCAACTGAAAAAAATCACCAGTTTTTTCCAGTTCAATGAAAAGCTGAGTTTTTGCAGGCTTTAAAGGATATTGATAATATGCTGTGCCAAGAATGCCACTTCCTTTCATATATAGACCAGCTAAACTCAATCAAAGGCTATGGTATTTTGAATCACCACACATTGAAAATAAATGTAGAAATGTAGTTTTTAGCATGGTATTTTTGTTTATAAACATCATGGCATTTAGCAATGGTTATTCAAACTGATAGGTACCATGACAGTAGCTGTAAGTAATGTCAATAGATAGATAGATAATAATTGTAATAATAATAATTCAAATAATAATAATAAAGAGTTGAAATTGAGCACACTTGATAGATAGATAGATAGATAGATAGATAGATAGATAGATAGATAGACAGACAGACAGACAGACAGACAGACAGACAGACAGACAGACAGACAGACAGACAGACAGACAGACAGACAGACAGACAGACAGACAGACAGACAGACAGACAGACAGACAGACAGACAGACAGACAGACAGACAGACAGACAGACAGACAGACAGACAGACAGACAGACAGACAGACAGACAGACAGACAGACAGACAGACAGACAGACAGACAGACAGACAGACAGACAGACAGACAGACAGACAGACAGACAGACAGACAGATAGATAGATAGATAGATAGATAGATAGATAGATAGATAGATAGATAGATAGATAGATAGATAGATAGATAGATAGATATAGAGTTTCTCATCTGTCATCCTTCTCATCTCTCACCTCATTCTCTTCCTTGGGGCTCAGTGTGATTGGCTTGGTGGAGAAGGACAAGCGGGGCTTGCTGTTGTGAGTGGCGGATTTGGGGTCCAGTAGATCAGGAGCTGCCACTGCCAGGACAGAAGGTGGGGAGAGGATGTAATTTATGGATTTATTATTGATTGGTCGCTGATAAGAGGCATTCATGTGCTTGTTTGTGTGTATGTGTGTGTGTGTGACATTAACTGTTGCAAACAGATTTTCACTAGGTTTAGTGCCGAGGCAAGCTTCCTTCCTTCATAACTATCCCAATTTATTCAGAAGAGGAGAGACATGTGACAGCAAATGAGCATGTAATGTATAAGAATTAGGACTGTGACTTTATCGCATTAATTTTGATTAATTAACTACAGAAAGAATTAAAAGTAAAAAGAAATCATGCATTTAATCGCATGATGATTTTTCTTTATTGTGTAAGAATGTTATCTTTATAGCATGTTCTATAAGTATAAAGTATAACAAATCGCAAATAACTTTTTTTCTTAGTCTGGTTTGTTCAAGAAAAGAAAATAATAGAAATTGAGATCAATCAATCAAGAGTTTTTTTTCCAATGGTCCTGTTCTGGAATGTACTTGAAAGTACTGCGTTTTACTTTTACCTCGAAAGTGCTTGAGTTTACAAAAGGTCCTTTGCGCTATATATATATATATTATTCCTAAAATTGCTGCACGTTGTTAAAAATTACATTGATCTGTTGGTCTGTGTAGTAGCTAATACAGGATTTTGCTGCTTAAACGTATGTATAATGTATATTCATTGATTCACTCGTATACCAAAATTCATTTGAATTGAAAAATGTTGCTATTCGCATCAAATATTGATATGCGATTAAAATGTGATTAATTTCTATTAATTAACTATAAAGTCTCGAATTAATTCAATTACAATTTTTTATCGAGTCCCACCACTAATAAGAATACACCTTTTTTATAATTTTCAGTAAAGTTCACCTACTGCCCTATTTCACAAAGTGAAATCTCAAGCGCCTCACCTTTGTTGCAACTGTTGCTTCACTAAGACAAACAAAGTCAATTGGGAAGTTATTTCTTGGTATCTCCCTCCTCTTTCCTCCAAGGGCTCAGAGCACAGGGTCAGTCATTTGCGACATCACTGGAGTAGGTTACAGTGGCCCAAGCTGAGATGCCCCTCTGGACCGAATAACCACTTGCTGACTTTCCTGGGCTCTAGCATGCTTGTTTTCTAAGTTAGCATGAAACAACCAGGTGGTGAGAGCAGGCAACTGCTCCTCCTCAACATAGGGGCCCCCCAGGGCTGTGTTCTGAGTCCCCTCCTCTACTCGCTGTACACACACGACTGTGTGGCACAGAGGAACAAAAACACAATCATCAAATTTGCTGACGACACAGTAGTGGTGGGCCTGATCTCTGCAAACGATGAGAGGGCCTACCTGGAAGAGGTAGAGAATCTGGCGCGGTGGTGTCAGGGGAACTGCCTCTCCCTGAACGTCAGCAAAACAAAAGAGATGATTGTGGACTTTAGGAGGTCGGGGGTCAGGGACTATAGCCCCCTCAGCATCAACGGGGCACCGGTTGAGAGAGTGAACAGTTTTAAGTACCTCCGAGTCCACATATCCGAGGACTGGACATGGACCACACACAGGTGCCCCGCAGCAGGAAGCGGGCTCCCTCCCGGAGTCCTGCTCTCTCGCCCCTCTCGCTACAGCATCCTCCTGGCTTTTGCTCTCCGGTGACCAAGTGTGGTCGCCTGCAGGATCCTGTGCCGGAGTCTCCTACTCTGAATGGATCGGATGCAGAGTCTATGGACACACCTGCTAGCACAGGACTGCTAGCGTTGGATAGTATAGCCAACGTTAGCCTTTCCATCCTCTCTGGTGCTGATGCTACAAGCTTATTATCATTGTGCCCTCTCTTCCCCGCCTCCCGCTCCCATTCCAACAATTGTGGGCTACAGGCCAAGTAAACTGCCGGTGGGCAGGCGATGTAGAGGGGGTCACCTGCGCGCACTATCCATAGGTACTCCAGCTAACCCAGAGAATAGCTCCACTATTAAAATGGCCCTCCTCAGGCGGTCAGGTGGCGTAGCGGAGATTGCGTTCGTCACCAACACCGGAGACGCTGGATTCGCCTGTTCGAATCCAGCTCACAGCTCCGGCGTTGTCACCAGCTTGGCTGGCCGTTCACACTAATACAATTGGCTGTATTAGAGGGTGGGAAAGCTGGCGGGGTGGGTCCGGGTCGTTGTAAACAGCGACTCCTACAGTTCGGTCGGGGCGCCTGCTCAGCGCGGATAGGATCTAAGGGGGGTAGTGTGATCCTTCCACACGTTACACCCTCTCAGTGAGAGTCCGAGCTGCCAGGTGAAAAGAAGCGGTTGATTGGCTAGACGTCTGTCGGAGGAAGCACGTGATAGCCTCCACTCTCCCAGACCGACTGTGGGGGGTAAGTGCGCAGCGACCAGGAAGGGGATTGGGAATTGGCATAACGACTAACATTGGGATGGGAGAAAATTGGAGGAAAAGGGAGGGGGAAAAAGATATATATAAAAAAAAAATGGCCCTCCTCAATCCTCGATCCATAACCAACAAGTCTTTTATTATAAATGACCTTTTTGTCCGGGAAGAGTTAAGCTGTCTATTTCTTGTAGAGACTTGGCAAAGAGATCTGGAACAGACCCATCTCAATGAACTCTGTCCGCCGAACTGTAGCTCCATTAACACTCCACGGCTATCTGGTCGTGGTGGTGGCCTTGCGTTGGTCCATAAAACGTTAGGTTATGACTATAACCAAGTTCTGTTAGTTAGGGGCGATGCTTGGCATCGCCTTCTGCACTATCTCGCGTACGTGCACGCGTACTGAATAAACCACAAATGTACCTCTAATACCAGTATTAGTCTGACCACACCCCTCATCAGCTTACCTTCATAAGCAGGTGTGTGGTCACCTGCTCTCCTCCTTCCCAAGCTTTCACCACAAGGTGAGGACAAGGGCTGCAGCGGCGTCCGATGCCAAGCATCGCCCCTAACTAACAGAACTTGGTTATAGTCATAACCTAACGTTCTGTATCGTTAGTGGCTTAGCTTGGCATCGCCTTCTGCACAAGGGAGGCCAAGCGGAGCCACTTGGCTGACAAATACACCCCGCTGACAGCCCCCCAAAACCATCAGAACAGGGAGGGCCGAGCCCCCCCGACCCCCCCTAATGGAGGGTAGCCCCCCTATTAGGGACGTCACGGGAGGGCGACGGACCCGACCGTGCGAAGAGGCACTCAAGCAACTCAACGCACAGGGTGAGCAGACCGTGGCTTGACCCACGACTACACACACGCACAACCCGCATGCCACCCGGGAACGAACGGAGGAACAACCTCGTTACTGCCCCCAGAATCACGGGGTCAAGGGCAAACCCAACCCCGTGGCAAGGCCGTAGCAGCGGAGCACGAAGGAAGACCCAGACCCACCAAAAGGACTGGACTCCCTGGAATGGGGGCCCGGAGAAGTCCATGATGCCAGCATCAAGACCCCACCAGGTGGGCACGTAGTGCCCCGCCCCCCACATCGCCAGCGTATTCGGACAAAGGCCCCTCAGTTACTGCACCTGGTATTCCCAGGCGGAACCAACCAGGCCAGTAAGCCGAGCGGGCCCCGTCCCCCCAATAGTACACCGCCTGGCACACTGACCCTGCAGAATAGGCAGTCAGCATGGCCGTAAGCACACAAAAAAGGTTAACCAACGGAAGCAGGCAGCGCACCGGGGAAAAACCAGGCAACAGGCTGTTAACCCTAGCCTGGAGACTGCGGACGAGACAGGCGCCAGAGGGGACAGCTGAACACAGCCGCCCCGGCGGAAGGAGCGTAAGCTGGCGGTGTTGCATGACCAAGCCTCCATTTAACAACCCCCACCCAGAGGGGTCGAGGCAGAGAAGGCTGACACGATTGGCAGACGTCATGAACGTGCAGGGGCACCCTCAACCGGTGAACCCGGGAGTTGACACTGCTCCAACACACCAGGGAATCAACCACCTCGGTGTTACCCAATGCGGTGGTTGTTCCTATAACCCCTCAAGAAAAAACTCCAAAACACACCTGCGGGTATACACCGGCTATACCGCAGTACAAGTGTTTCAGTTTCCAAAAAGGGTTAACCCAGGCCTACGGGTCGCAAACATCACTTCGGACCGGGCCTGGCGGTACGGGAAGCACAGGGTCACCAGAGGAGGTCAAAAAACCACCCCCACAGGCCCCTCTTCGCCATGCGTGAGAGAGGAGCGAAAAACAATGGAGAACCAGCCCCTAAGCACACCGTACCTGGTATTCCCCGGCGGTCTCCCAACCAAGTACTAACCAGGACCAACCTGTGTAGCGGCCGAGATCCGACGAGATCGAGCGCGTACAGAATGGCATGGCTGTAAGCCATGACGACAGTGCTGAGTAAAAACATACCCAACCAGGGTCTCCATAGCGCTTAACCCTGTGACACCCAGACCGACCTGGCATTTTTCCCCCTGAAAAAAGCCCAAGTCCCTCAGGGTACCAGAACAGCAGATCTGCATCCCCGGCGGACAACGGGTTCAACTGATCTGGACCAGCGTGACCAGAACCAGTCCCGTGCCCTAACCACGCCGACATGCCTACTCCAGGAGAAGGGCAGATATGCGTGTTGATCTTAACATGAAAAGAAGGCGCCACCCAGACGTCGGGACGAACCGCGCCTGGTGGCCCACCCCAAGGGCGTGAGACCCCACTACATATGTTCAGATCCATCCCGTCATCATCCCCCAGACATGAACGAGGATCCGTCGACAACCCACCCAGGTCATGGGATGTGGTCGCCGGAAGAGGAAAAACCCCCATCTCAGTTGCTTTATAAAAACGCTGTTTCAACCACAAGCAACTAAGGCGTGCCAGTCAATCGCCTGTTTACAGCGAGCTAGCACTATACGTGCGTCGGGACACACCCCCATCAATGAACAGGCTATTTAGACCTGTCATTGAATCCCCAAGGCGCCCAGGGGAACGACAAGAGGGGTGTGACACTCCCTAACTCCAACACTTCTGGAATAGAAAGAAGGAAGCATCAACAGTATGTATCCCAGTCTACACAGCCGGGGTAAAAAATGTTCACATTTTTACATCCCACCACCCTCCCATAGGAAAGAGACAGGGATCCCCAGAGAGACTTCCCACGCGAGCTGTACAGATTGAAAAGAATATATTGCACCTTGAGCCATGTAAAAAACTGGTTTTAGGGCCTCCGGGGAAGAGGCACCGAACCCATACACACTCAATAAACGAATTGAATCGAATATACATACAATAGAAAAGGACCCTTCTAGAGGGTCCACTCACTTTGACAATCTGAGGAGGAAGGCTCTGTACTCTGATGGAGGCTTCCTCACATGGATCACATGGAAGAAGGAGTCCGAACTCACAGAAGGCCTGAGTAGGCGCTTGGTGAGGAGGAGCCCTGACCACCCCCCCTGAAAACAGATCCATCACATGGACCTGAACAGCACACGGAAGTCCTACCAACAGAGACGCGCACGGTGACGTACTCTATGGCGGGGGAATTCCTGCGGTGCACACGCCCAATATACCAGGCCGTGGGACCAGGAACTCCCTCCCCCCCCCCCCCCGTAACGTGCCGAACCGCCACGTGACGGGAACCTTGAAGGACAGGGGGTGTACCCCTGACCGACAGAACAATGGGGAGAGGAAAGGTTACCAGTTCACCCCTTTACGACCCCACACCCATGATACGACGTAACGACAAAAAGAGAATATGACACAGTCATAGTCAGCTCTATGAAGCGTTTCACAGCTCCACACAGCGCACGAGCTAACCTGCTATCTGATTTTTACTAAGGAAAAACACAGAATAGAGAGGGCTCTAAGAACCCCGGTCCAACATACACATGTGCTTCTGTGGCCAGTACAACCCAGTTGTAGGTCACATGACACACACAACCCATCATCATCACAATGAGAGAATACATCATTCTTGATTAGTATCGACCACAGGCCTTGCTAAGCACACATGACAGCAACCAAACCAATTTCCCTTTAGGAAATAAGTTTCTCCAGCAGATTTAGCACAACCTCAGCAATCAAGCTGAGAGTTACATCGTATCCCTACCACACAAAAGACACAATTAATGCACAACATGTCTGATAGGAGGTGATAAAGTCCCCAGGGAACCGGGGGGGGAAAAAACACAATCCTCCTATTTTACCCTCAATACGGCCAGTTAAAACAGGAAAACCTGTTAATGTGTGAACTCACTGTCCATTGTCATTACAGTCTGAGAAAGAACATTCTTTTACTCACTCGTCACCAAGCATAGCTTCATAGGTTAGTTGCCTTAGTAGTGAGTACACGGTACACATAAACACCATGATGTTTCTCACACAACAACCAGATCAATACATCACGACCTGCACGGAGAAGCTACTGCCAGTGACAAAAACAGCTCACACACAACCCGCAACGTATCTCAAATGCATTGCAACAACACACGTTTTGGGAAAAAAACACCGTCATTCACAATACATTTAGCAAGGTAAAACCAGAAGACGTGTTATGAGGGTCTGGCCAACCCCGTACCTGCCCGGAACGCAGATCAGCGAAGTGCAGTCACAAGCCACCGTAGGACACAGCCCTCTTTGTTGACGCAATCCCCGTCTAGGCTCAGGCAGGGTTGACGAACATCCCCTGTCAAGGATGACGTCGTGGTCAAGAGTGTAAAACATGTTAAAAATCAAAGCACGTTCAACAGAATAGCATCAAGCTAACGGCTGCTCCAACCGTTCGGGTGCTATCGCTTCCGCTCGCGAGACGCCGATCTACGACGCACGCGATCAGGAGCGAGCTCCCGGCGGCGCGCGAGAAGCCAAGCTACCCCGCGCCAGGCCACCGACCGGCTAACCGTAAGCTATGAACATGTAAACAATGACATAACACTCACCCAGACAGGCCGCCGTTCTGAACCCTCCTCACTTTTTAAGAGAAAAGAGAAAACAAGACGTCAACACCGCTTCACAACAGTGACATTAACACGTCCGGCGGAATCAGCACAGTACCAACTGGCCTGTATAGCTGACTTTGAACATGAATCTGCCGCTATCGCACATTACATGCACATATCCCCTCGTGAAGGAATACTCTCATTTGGATATGAAAGATGGGGTCTTAACACGGTGACAGAGAGAATCCACTCGTCCAGAACACACAGGGATCACCAGTGTCAATGGTCGCGGCCCACTAGTTAAAACTATAATGGTCGCCAGACCAAGGCCTTCTGTCGCCTAGACAGCTAAACAAAGGACCCTAGCCTGGGGCCGGTTTCCATAAACTTTGTCTAGTAGCCCCCATAGCACTAACAGACAAGTGGAGCCCGCCAGCAAACACTACTCACCCAACCTGGAACGCACCGCTCCTCACAACAGCGGCATGTCCGACAGTTCAGCTGTGGCCTGACAGGTTTCACCCCAACAAACACAGCAAGGAACTGCAGTTGAGAAGCATGCAGCGGCGTGCTCCCAATACGAAAACCGGTGGAGGGTTTGTAGAATGATCATCATCTTCTAGACACTCCAGTACGAAGACAATATCGCCGTATTTTCTCGAAAATAGTGAGAGAGAAAATAAAGATATGATGTCAACGTATCCTTGTTTCCCAAGCTGTTCCTAATCCAATTTCTTCCATCATGGTGTCAAGTGTGGGGATCTACCGAGGCACCTCTTCCTTGTGGTGAAAGCGAGAAGGAGGAGAGCAGGTGACCACACACCTGCTTATGAAGGTAAGCTGATGAGGGGTGTGGTCAGACTAATACTGGTATTAGAGGTACATTTGTGGTTTATTCAGTACGCGTGCACGTACGCGAGATAGTGCAGAAGGCGATGCCAAGCTAAGCCACTAACGATACAGAACTTGTATTGCATGTCGGACAGTGAACTCTGAGTCCTTTCAATCCTTTGGACTACAAATCACCATAGTTGGCAGAGCGCATCCATTTTATTGTATTTTAATTTATCGCCCTCCTGGCTTCACTAGTCTTTTTTTAACCGAGTTTACTGAGTTACTCACATCAGTGATTAAGCTGGACAACGTGCTGGTCACCGGTGATTTTAATTTTCATGTTGATGACGTCACATCAAAGGCTGCATCAGATTTTCTCGCGATTACTGACTCTTTCAATTTTGTTCAGCATATTTCGGGTCCTACTCATGTAGCCGGGCATACTTTAGATTTAGTTTTCTCACATGGGTTAAACATTAAGAATGTCAACCTCCAGGATTTCCATCTGAGTGACCATAAGTGTATACTTTTTGATGTTTGTTTTAACTCTGATGTGCTCCCTCATAACCAAACATTTTCAACATTATTTGACTCTGATGTTCTGTCCAATTGCAATGAGTTAGAGTCCCTTGTGCAGTCTTTTCATGACCAATGTTCCACTATTTTGGACATAGTTGCTCCTTTTAAATCCAGACCTGCCCCCCGTACCAATTATACTCCCTGGTTCAATGAGTCTATCCGCAGTTTTAGACATCAGTGTAGAAAGACAGAGCGTTTATCATCCAACAAGGGAAACTCAAGGGTTTTGTTTGAAACAATCAATACTATTGTTGCTCCTGTGCCTCCTGTACCTGTATATTCTTATACTGACTGTAATAACTTTTTGAATTATTTTGTGGATAAGGTCAGTGGTGTTAGAGCAGGCATCTGCCCCTCATCCCTTTCTGCCAGCCTTCCTACCACTGTCTCTCCTCCTCTCACGCTGCTAGACTCATTCTCTCCAGTCACCTTAGAGCAGGTTTCTATAGTGCTGCACAAAACGAAACCCTCTTTTAATCCCCTTGATGCTGTTCCCTCATCCCTGATTTTAGAGGTCCTTGACTCAATTGGTCCCACAATTCTGTCAATAATTAACCGCTCTCTGGCATCAGGTTCTGTCCCTAGCCTTTTTAAACAAGCCATAGTTCAACCTCTTTTAAAAAAGGCTAACCTAGACCCCTCTCTTCCTGAGAATTATAGACCAATCTCCAAACTACCTCTGCTGTCCAAGGTGCTGGAGAAAATTGTGGCTGAGCAGCTTCTCATGGTTCTAGAAACCCATAATCTGCATGACCCATTCCAATCAGGCTTTCGGAAATTTCATTCCACCGAAACAGCCCTTCTTAAGGTTACCAATGACATTGTAATGGCTGCAGATGATGGTAAACACACTATTAGTTTTATTGGACCTCAGCGCAGCCTTTGACACGGTTGATCATGTGGTTATGGTGCGTAGGCTCAATGATGTGTTTGGGATCTCTGGGTCAGCACTGAGATGGTTCTCATCTTACCTAGCTGATAGAAGCTTTTCTGTGTCAGTGGGTCAGTTCATGTCGGACTCTACCCCACTGTCCTGTGTGGTTCCGCAGGGTTCTGTGCTAGGGCCAATGCTGTTCTCCCTATATATGTTTCCCCTAAGCCAGATTATTAAACGTTTTAATGGAATATTTTAACAATTTTATGCGGATAACATCCAATTGTATTGTTTTTTTAAGCCCAGTGAGTGTAATCGTTTTTGCATTATTAATGAATGCATCGATGCCATCAAAAGCTGGATGGCTGATAATTTCCTTCAGCTTAATGCAAGTAAGACAGAAGCCCTCATTATTGCTCCCGACCACAGCATCCCCATTATAAACAATTCTATTGGACCCTTAGGTCAGTTTGTCAAACCTCATGTGAGGAACTTAGGTGTAATTTTTGATGACTCTCTGTCTTTTAACAGCCATGTCAACCAGCTCACACGGTCATGTTTTTATCAGCTCAGAAACATCTTAAACCAAATTAAGATTTGTTGTTTCTAGAGCTGAAATGGAAATGATCATCCATGCTTTTATTTCATCACGCCTGGACTATTGTAATTACATTTTTACCTGTCTTGATAAATCTGTGCTAAACCGCTTGCAAATCATTCAAAATGCAGCGGCAAGGCTTTTAACTGGGACAAGTAGGCGTGTCCACATCACCCCCATTTTATCCACTCTACATTGGCTCCCCATTAATTATCGTGTCCATTAAAAAATTATTGTTTTAACTTTTAAAGCCCTCCAAGATAAATCCCCTGTGTACATTTTTTATTTACTGCGCCCCTACTCCCCCAGTCGTGCACTTAGGTCCTCCCACCAAAATCTCCTGGTTGTCCCACGGACCCGGTTAATAACAAAAGGTGACCGGTCCTTCCAATTTATGGCCCCTACCCTTTGGAACACCCTTGCCCTTTCTATGCGTTCACTTGACTCCCTAGCCACTTTTAAGGAACAGTTGAAAACGTTTTTATTCAGACAGGCTTTTAAATAATTCCTGGTTGTATACGTTGTTTATTTATTTATAATTGTTGTTTTGTTTTTAGGTTTTTAGTTGCAATCATATTTAGTTATTTAATTGTAATTATGCCTATGCTTACGATGTGTCAGAATTGTTTTATGTGTAGTGCGTTCATCTCTATGTTGCTATGTTTTACTTCTGTGAAGCACTTCGTGATTTTATCTGAGAAAGGTGCTATACAAATAAAGTTTACTTACTTACTTACATTGACAGTGTAATCAAGAAGGCACAGCAACGCCTCTACTTCCTTAGGCGCCTAAGGAAGTTCAAAGTGAGTCAGAAGATCCTTAAGAACTTCTACTCATGCACAATAGAGAGCATCCTGACTGGCAATATCACCTCCTGGTTTGGGAATAGCACCGCACAAGACCGTAGCAGACTACAAAGAGTGGCCCGTTCAGCCGAACGCACAATTGGAGGTGGGCTTCCCACTCTCCAAGACATTTACAACAAGCGTTGCATGGGTAAGGCTAAGAGAATAATCAAAGACTCTAGCCACCCAAACAACTGCCTATTTGAACTTCTGCGGTCAGGCAAGCGATACCGGAGTCTCATGGCAAGCACAGAGAGACTCAGAAGGAGCTTCTATCCCCTGGGCCCAGGAGTTCAAAACTTGTAATCCCTATCTGATTGGATCAGATTTGTATTCATTCATTTCAACTCATTATGAATAGAAAATGGGGGACCCTGATGTAAACAAGATGAAAGTCTTTCTCTGGTCTGCATCCCCTTAACAATTGTGTGTATTGAACTGTACTGTACTGTACCTACCCATTCTGCAATCTGTTAATTAAAATGTTCAATCAATCAATCAATCAATCAATAGGGATTCAATGTTTTGAACTATGGGCCCAGGGCATCAGGATGCTCAATGACAATAACACTATGTAACAAACCATCAAATACACTCAAAGCACACACATCCACATGCACACACTCACTTTAAATAAACAACTCACTGTAGCACCCACTTTACCCACTTTAGACACTTTAACACACTTTATATTTATATTTATTGGTAAAGAGATTTGCACTACAACTCATACCTCATTGCACCTTACCCTAAGTTGTACCTCATCCCATTTCTGCATTGTACTTTATATTGTATTATAACTAAGGTAAAAAAAATTCTACTCTGTATTGTATATTGTATATATGTATATTGAACACTTTTGTTTTGAACACGTTTGTTTACACTTGTTACGTACTTTTGACTTCTATTTTTTACTTATCTATTTTTTTTATCTAGCACACTCTCAGGAGCAGAACGAAAAAGCATTTCATATAAACTAATAAAGAAACTTGAAACTTGAACCACAAACTAAAGACCTATTTAATTCAGAGGATGTATGGCTTGCCTAGGTACAGTGACATTAAGTTAGGAGTCTAAGCTGAAGAGCTTCTCCTCCTCAGAATATTCCTTTTTTTTTGTTACATAATATAAAATTACAGATTCATACCTTCAAAATAAGCCATCAATTGTCAAATTTGAGCCGATAGTTTTCAATCAATGTCCTATCAAACATTCTGGTAAAATCCTAAATACATTCCAGCACACGAGTTTAAAAGGATTCAAGTGAATTCAACTATCTGATGATATTATACCAACACAATACCAACATTTTGACTTTGATACAGATAGGAAAGGTAATGGAATATATTATTATGTGTGTGTGTGTGTGTGTGTGTGTGTGTGTGTGTGTGTGTGTGTGTGTGTGTGTGTGTGTGTGTGTGTGTGTGTGTGTGTGTGTGTGTGTGTGTGTGTGTGTGTGTGTGTGTGTGTGTATGTGTGTGTGTGTGTGTGTCTTGCTCTCTCTCCCTCTCCCTACATCTCTCTCTGAATATGCACTATTGTATCAGTACCACATGGATGGATTCAGAGAAATATCACATTGTGTGCCGCCATAAGCCTTCGAGGGCTTCTGCATCATCATGCAAAACCTTTCCTCTAGGGCCACCATTGGGACAAACACCTTCAATGTTCAAAGGAGTGTATCTCCTGATCCGATTCCCGCCAAACCTGACAGATATATTTGTGTGTAATATAAATACAATAGAATTATTGTAGGCGTGTTTGAGAGAGAGAGAGAGAGAGAGAGAGAGAGAGAGAGAGAGAGAGAGGGAGAGAGAGAGAGAGAGAGAGAGAAAGAGAGAGAGAGAGAGAGAGAGAGAGAGAGAGAGAGAGAGAGAGAGAGAGAGAGAGAGAGAGAGAGAGAGAGAGAGAGAGAGAAAAACAAAAAAAACTCAGAGCGTGTTTTTATAGTCACATATTTGTCATGTGTAGGTGGGTTTTCCAGCAAACTCACCACTCTCGCTGCCGTTGAATTCGTAAGGGCTGCTACCACGTAGTAGTACTTGGTGGCATCCGCGGTAATATCCCTGAGAGCGAATTGGGCTTCGGCTTGCGCGAACCAAGCGTTGGCACTCTGCGCAGCTTGAGTGAAACTGCGTTCAAAGTTCTGCGATCTGCGTTCTGTTGTTCAGTTGACATGTTCGATATAATCTCCGAAATACGTCCAAGGGTCACAAATGTAGGAATGCAGTAATGATAGCGTAGACGGAGTCGTGTTCCGATGCAAAAAGACTAGTTTATTACGCACGCTACTGTCGCACAAACAACACTTCCATTCAACTTTCACTCGTATGTCTCTCTTTAACTACGTCATCCCCCGCTAAGGGTCATGGGAGATGTAGTAAACACCACAAAAGGCTAGAATGCCGTGAATTATGTCCCAGTAAGTAGCCACTACACGCAAATCATTAATCATACATCCAAAATAGCATACGTTTATTATTATACACGATGATGATACAGAAAATTACAGAAAAATTAGAAATGCATGGCAAAAGTAGCATTCATTTTCAGTAATTTAGAGACCCCCCAAAGATTCACAAATCATGTTTTCAGGGGAGCTGATGTCTGATCTAAGGGAGCCATGGCTCACCCAGCTCCCCCCGTGGATCGCACCCTGGTTGCCCGCAGAGAAGCGACTAAAAGGCAATGTAAACGTATGTTTACAGCTTTTTTTTCTTTATCTGTGAGAATGTCCACGAATGTCACGCAGGAGAAAGTTGGCGTGTGTTCGTGACACACACAAACACAACGACTGCAAAAAGTCGAGTCCCATGGATATTATTGCAAGAGATAATTCATACATATTATGAAAAGCCAATCTGTTGGTTAGAATTTGGATGGGGGGGTAGGCTCAGATACCTCTCAGTCTCACGCCTCTGCGGGGTCTAAACACCTATTCACAGCCCACACGCCGCTCTTGTGTGTGTGCGCGTGTGCGTGTATGTGCGTTTCGTGACGCGGTGTAGTTCTCCTCGCAAACGGAGATAATTACAATCATCCATCTAGCAAGAATTAAACGTATTTACAAGTCATATTACGTTTAGCAAGATTTCTGAAAAGCGCGACTTCCAGAGCATTTATGAGACATTTTAAATCCCTTTGTTCTCCGCCGATGGGTTCAAAAAGCCCAGTCGACTTCAGAGAGTTAAAGGGTTTTCTGAGTCATCGTCAGAAGAAAGTGTTCACCATCCAATCGCTGAGAGAAAAATTATTCTTGTAGAAATCTCTAAATGTCAAAAGTTGTTGCTACAGTACCAAATCACAGCATGAACTTTTCTTCAAGGTCTTTGTGTCTTCATTTGGTATTTTCATGGTATTTTTCTTGAATTATGCACCAAATCTGTGTAACTAATGACATCAACAAGACATTGCTACAACTTATGAGACATAGTTGAGCATGTGAATGGTTATCAGTAGACATACCAAGCACCTATTAACTAATTTGAGATGAGACAAAAAAAAGTTTGCCTATTGTGCCCCCGTAACAAGTTAGCAGAGTTATAATGCTAAGCAGGAAAGTGTTGCGTCAAGTTCAAGGCCATATAATTTTTTATTTTTAATATAAAAAAATATATATCTTTTCAGGAAGAGCACTAAGAGCATAACCTCAATATATCTGTAAAAGATTACAAATATTTCAGAGTTTTAACCACTTATCTTCCCGTTTGTTTGATAGTAAATCCCTTTTTATGACAAGAAAAACGCAGAAATCTGCATTTATTTCATATTTATACAAGTTTTCAACCCCATATTGCAGCATGGAAAACATGCACCAAGTCCTTGTGAAAAAGAATCTGTCTTTATATTTACAAATGAATGACTAATTCGGTCATAAATAGCTGAGACGCTAACGTCAGTAAGCACTGCTTATTGATTATTATATCCACGGGGTTACAGTACACGTTCTCCCGGTACATTCTGAAGACACACCGCTGTCTGCTGAAGCACCATGGCTCTTCTGCACATTAGTGAGATCAGAGCAGCGCGAGGGAGCGGCACCTCGGCATCAAAGTGTTCAGCTCAGCAGCTGTGACACGGAGAGGAATCATGCTTGCTCGCTCTCCGCGAAAATGACCAAACGGACCCAATTTCATGACATAATAATCAACACAGCCATCGTTGTACACAGAAACACAAAAAGAAAATAGGCAAAAAACACAAAATAGTCGCTAAGGGGGCAGAAGAGTAGATAGAAAAGATTATTCCTTAGATTCCCAGTTTCTAATGCCGTTGTATGTTGTATGTATCAGGTTAGTATGATGTTAATTTCAGTTTCACCATGGTACTGGTGGTGCCTTGAGAGTTTGGTTTGACTCTTGGTGTGCCTTGGGAACCACTGGCATAATGTGGTTGTTTCTCTCCTTCATTAATTCAAATAAAGAAATTAAAAGATGAGGTACCGGATCTCCTCTCAGGTAAACAAGAATACCCTGAAGACTCTGGCAGGAGCACTCATTCAAGGGTACTACGACTATGCTTGTTGCACCTCATGGTACCAAAGCCGCTAAAAACAAAATTACAAACATCACAAAACAAACTGGTCAGACTACTGCTTGACCTTACTCCTAGAACCCACCTCACCCCTGCCCACTTTGACAACCTAGGATGGCTTAGAGTACAGCAACTTGCAATGGGCCTGGTCTACAAGATACACTACACCACTAAGGTAACCATGTACATGTCAAAATACTTCCCAAAGGTCAGTGAATACCACGACCACAACACCAGAGGGAGCTCCACAAATCATGTTAAACCCAGATTCGGCTCTAACAAGGGACTAAACATGTTTTGCAATTATGCCACATCAATGTGGAATGCCCTACCCACAGCTGTAAAGGAATGTGAATCACTCACTACCCACTTTCAAAACCACTCTCAAAGAGCACCTACGGGAGACTGCAATTCGAAACTGGCCCCTGTAAATGTCCAAACCCAACCCCCTCCAATGTACAGTTTGTTAGATGTAACTGTACTGTCTACCTGTATGTCATGCATGTCATATATGTTATGATGAATTGAAAATGGGGGACCCTGATGTAAACAAGACAAAAGTCTTTATCTGGTCTGCATCCCCATAACAATTGTGTGTATTGAGCTGTACTGTATTGTACCCATTCTGCAATCTGTTAATACAATTTTCAATCAATCAATCAATCAATCAATCAATCAATCAATCAATCAATCAATCAATCAATCAATCAGGTCATCAAGATCTTCCAAGACATGGTAATTTACAGTGTGTGTGTGTGTGTGTGTGTGTGTGTGTGTGTGTGTGTGTGTGTGTGTGTGTGTGTGTGTGTGTGTGTGTGTGTGTGTGTGTGTGTGTGTGTGTGTGTGTGTGTGTGTGTGTGTGTGTTTGTTTGGTTGGGGGGGGCAGTGTGCGAACCATACCATGGTCTTCGGGGGAGCTCATTATATTTGGGGGGGGGGGGGGGGGGTCAGCAGCGCTGCGCGTGCCTCACAGGGAGGACTTTACTGTGACGCTCGCAATGCTGACATAGGCTATAGGTATGAGTAACGTTACAGAACCATGATGAAGACGCACATATTGAAATACACATGCTCAGATTAACCCCTCTTATCCAACACTAAAATTCACACACAACAGTCCTATTTACACATAAACACACGGATGAACCAATACCGAACAACAAGTCAACGACCAAACACATCGAGTCTAACATTATTATAGGCAAATGCAACATTATCACACCAGTCAGCACCCTGGTCAGTACTAAAAGACAGGGTGAGAGCTGC
This sequence comes from Notolepis coatsorum, assembly GCF_963971535.1. Classification (NCBI taxonomy): domain Eukaryota; kingdom Metazoa; phylum Chordata; class Actinopteri; order Aulopiformes; family Paralepididae; genus Notolepis; species Notolepis coatsorum. The sequence continues at coordinate 43,001,071 of NC_140184.1, read as the reverse complement.
ACGCACCCACACACGAGACAAGCGCAGCTGCGCATGTAACCACCAACGCACAATAATCATACCATAGACATTTTATAAATGAGCAATAATGATAATAATACAATTACTGTAATTAGGAAAAGCAGGTCTTACCTTAACACATTGACTGCCACGCTTCTATCCATCAATGTATGATCACTGCCACCAGTCTAAGCCTATGGAGATGTTCACCTTCTTTGCAGGGCTATAACTTTTTAAATTGTATTGCTAAATTGACATTACTATGGCCCATTCAACATCGATTATCTATCGTTCAGGATGTAGGAATGTTGTACTTTTTCATTCATAGATTCATACGAAAATACCGTCTAGAAAATAAGTATGTTTTTATCGTTTTCTGCAGTAATTCCTAGAACGCTAGTTATAGGCCTAAACGCATAATATAGATTATCGATTGCAGTGTATTCGCCATACACGCTATATTAAAAAATCCGAATACGATCCTAAACGTTATGACTCATCATGCTCGGATGAAAGGGGGGGGGGGGGGGGGTCGTTTATAATTCCGTGATCATCAGTAAATGCTTTATGTAGTATGGGTGATATATTGATCAGAGCGGTTTGCATTGAAAAGAATAAGCAATCAAGCTGAAAGTAACGTTACTGTCCTCTTACCGTTCGCCGATGAGACTGGAGGAAAAAGATCCCACTTATTTGACGTCGATCGACT